>NC_081842.1:52629594-52932238 GCF_963259705.1 Myotis daubentonii | reverse complement strand
GAGCGGCCACAGGGCACGTACCCCAAAGCGGCATCCTCCCAAAGTGGCCTCGCTGCCCAGCTGAGCAGGGCCTTTCCACAATTCAAACGCCTGATTTCCTTTGCTGCTTCTTATACAAACTGTAAGCAAGCCACTCTTGAGCCATTAACCTTTAAAACTGTGCTGTTAAAGGATGATTTCTTGTTATTGTGTCATAATTTTCTGCCCCATCTAACAGATTTCTAACACACACACGCCTCTTTTGTAGAGCAGAAATTTACATAGAAGTCTGCTAAGTAACTTTGGGTGTGAGCCTCCCTCCTGTGGACTTCATGTGGCATTTGGCCATTAGGCTGGGATCAAATGCAATAACATGGAATGTAGATACATCTGTGCTTTGCCAGCTTTGGGAAATATTCTAGGTACCCTGGTGCTGGGGAGGCCTCGGGGTTCTCTGGGTCACAGGATAAAAGTACTGTATCTTCCTGAAGAGTCGGTTTTACTCAAAAGGGGAAAATGGATAGTTAACAATGTGGGTGTAGGATAGTGTAGAATATTAAAGTTTTATAGATCTCCTAGATGAGACTCAATTTTACATTCAGGGCACCAGCTGTGCCCAGGTCCCCTCCATGCTGGCCTCTGTCTTTTCCCCGGGGAAGTTTTAGATGCCCTGCTCTGTGTTTTCTTGTGATGTGATCACTTTATCATTCTTATAATATTATTTTATCATGAACTAGAGATGTGAGACAAAAGTGGATGGTTATACCTATGAATACAAGGGAAGTAATGCCAAGTACCTAGTGGCTCCCAAATGTCATTGCGGCCCCATCACAAACACCCAGGGAACCTCTCAAAAGGCAGGATCCTGGACTTCTCCCAGGGGATTCTGATTCGGTTGATCTTGGGTGGGGCCTCCAAATCTGCATGTTGGACCTACACCCACAGTGATTATGGCCTGGAGCTAGATGTGGGAACCAAAGAACAAGTTTATTTTGACTACAGCTGCTGAGAATGTGTCTGCAGACTGGCATTCCACGGATCAGGTGGAAGAGTGGTGGGGGGTTTTTTGTAGCATTTTTTTGTTAATGTTTATTAGTTGTCAACGTTTAAAATCGGGATATTTAATAGCTTTCCTTTAAAACTCAGAAGTCTGGGTCATACCAAGGGCTTCTCTCCAAGGCCAGGCCTGAGCTGGGCAGTGGCAGCCCATGCTCTCTAGGTTTCCATGACTTGGGCGCCCCTGTATGGCCCCCCAGCTGCACTCACTCACATCACTGCCTGGCTCTCTGGGTACTGAAAGTGTTGATTCCTGCTGGGTGAACACGTGGTCATGCATAACGTTCCTCAGTCATAACTTGAACAGCTGAGTCACAATGTCCTTTTCCCAGGAGCAGCAGCGGGAGTCACTGCTGACCCATCCCCCATTCCTGTCATCAAGGGAATCACCCACCTTGGCTCCCACCTGGGGCGGGAGAAAAAGACTTCAACTGAGGAGTTAATGGGACTCAGAATCATCGCCTCTGCTTAGCACTTCTTGCCTTTCACTCGTTCCCCATGCTTCTGTTTCCAGAGCCTCATTTTCCTCTCCTGGACCTGCACCACCCCCCCTCCACCCCACAGAACACACTCAGGCTCTCCACTGCCGTCCTAGTGCAAAGGCGGACCCAGAGCGCCCCTGCCGGTCAGTCCGTGCCAAGGGCACCTGCTCCTCCCCTGTCCTTTTCACCTTTGGTCCCATTATAACTCCAGGTCCATCTGTGCTTAATATGTGACAAGGAGCTCAGGCCCCATCAGGAGATAGTTGTTTTGTTTTTCTCTCCTCTTCACTTTATTGTGAAATAACTGGCATACATCCCTGTGTAAACTTCAGGTGTACAGCATCATGATTTGATTTGCATGAACTGTGAAATGATTACCACAGTAGGTTTAGTTACCATCCATCATCTCATATAGATACAATAAAGAGAAAGGAATACAATTTCTCCTTGTGATGAGAAGGACATAGTTTTTCTAGGAAAATGAGCTCAGAATCCCAAACAAGACTTGAAGTGATGACCTTCTAGAGTAGCGGTTCTCAACCTGTGGGTCGCGACCCCTTTGGAGGTCGAATGACCCTTTCACAGGGGTTGCCTAAGACCATCGGGAAACACATATATAATTACATATTGTCTTTGTGATTAATCACTATGCTTTAATTATGTGCAATTTGTAACAATGAAAATACATCCTGCATATCAGATATTTACATTACGATTCATAACAGTAGCAAAATTACAGTTATGAAGTAGCAACAAAAATAATTTTATGGTTGGGGGTCACCACAACATGAGGAGCTGTATTAAAGGGTCGCGGCTTTAGGAATGTTGAGAACCACTGAGCTAGAGCATCATGCTGCTGAGCCCTTGTTGGGCCGGCCGTGGGTGAGCACAGGTTTGGCAGGGACATTGGCCACTGTGCCTGCAGCTGGCACTGCTCGGCGATCAGGAGCGAGGCCCCGGCTCCTGTTTTCTTCTGAAATAGGCTCTTTCATTCTGAGCGGTCACTTGACAGGATTGCCTTATTTCTCTCTATATTTTAGCCAAGCAAGCCCTGGGTTACATTTCTCCTGCCTGGAGTCTTCCCCGATGGACTCTAAAGGTCTCGTAGAACATGCCTCTTCTCTCAGTTATCTGCGTCCAGGTGAAGGCACAGAGATGTGAATGTCAATTTTAAAAGCTTTTAAAAGGCATAGAACATTTTCTTTGTTAAATTTAATCTCTCTCTTGCCTTCCCTGTATTGATTCTTTCTGGACCCTGAGCATGTATGACTTAGGCCAGTGAGAGTCAACTTTTTCATCTCATGGCACACATAAACTAATTGTTGAAATTCTATGGCACACCAAAAAACATATTTTTTGCCCACCTGACAAAAAAAGGTATAATTTTGATTCATTCATGCCGGATGGCTTTTGTTGAGTTGGCTGTTGTCATTTTTTATTTGCCAATCTAAGGGAAAAGAGGTCACTGCCCTGACAAAATAGTCAGGTATTGCACGCTTTAAAAATTGTTGCTGCACACGGGTTGAAAATTGCTGACATAGGCCCACACTCCCCTCACAGTCCTAGAAATGGTGATGCAGGAGAATGCAGGCTGCTGAGATGGCCTGCGTTTCTGCACTCCTCTTTCTTGCAACTACACCCTCAATGGCTGGCATGGAGGCCCGGCCGTGGGGCCCCGAATCCCAGGCTTTTATCCTGAGCACCCGGTCATTTCTGCATAGGATCCCCAACCATCCTGCTGCCTTCTGCCCGAAGCACTGCCGGCCACTAGCCTCAGCCCCACTCTCCCCCTCAGATAATCAGCTTTGCCCTTAGAGATAGAAAAAGTAGGCAAATCAGAAGTCATTCCTGCCAACCTCACTGTTGGGAAAAGGTAAGTCAGGCTTGTGGGATGTGTTTTCTGACACGTCCCAATTTTATATATTTCATCTCCATCAAGGACCAGGTCTTCTCCTTTTCGTTCAGAAAACATGTTAATCAGGATTACATATTTAACCTCGATAGTTGACCCGAACACACTGAAATGTGTAACGTACAAAAGGAGTGTCCCTGGGGCTAATTGATGTTTGGAAATATTTACTTAAAGCAGAGAGAAATTGTATGCATTTCAAGAAAAATTAATAAGAGGGGAGAGAGTGGTTATGCAAAAGCAGGTGTTTTTACCAGTTTCTCCAGGGTGATGTCCTGAGAGTTTAAGTGCTAACCTGCCAGGGGGACTCTGTATATTCCCAGTGTGACTTGAGCGGCTTTGGGGACGGCAGCGGTGGGGTACAGTGTCCATTCTGTGCTGTAAGTGAGTTAAATGGATTGTGTCCAGCCTGGCGGTTCATGTCTAGGCTCTAAAAGGGCGGCACAGCACTGGCCAGTGGCCCGGCAGGCTCTGAAGATAGCGTGGTAGTTATTGGTTGCAACCTCACTGTCGTGCGCTGTGAGGGGCTTTGTGGCGGCCCCACCGAGGCCAGGCATGAGCCGAGTCTCTTCTCCCTGCCAGGTGCTGGGCTAGGCAGTATGAATTCGATATTATAAGACAGCCCTTGTCCTCCAGGGACTCACAGCTTCCTAGGTCAGAGAGGCGCACAGGACGATCATCACCGTCACCACCAGAGTGTCCAGGGACCAGAGGAGGGAGGAGGGAGCTTCGCAGAGGATGTGGCCTCCGCGCTGAGTTTTAATGAGGTGAAGTCTCGGTGGATGAGGAGGGGGAAGGACACTGCAGCCAAGAGGAGCAGCAGCCCGTGCAGAGGGCATGCGCAGGGCACGTGCAGGGACTTCAGCCCCTTTGATTTGGGTGGAGCTCGGGGTTGGCGCTGGGAGCTGAGGGGATGTGCTTGGACAGGGTCAGGGCCAGGTCCTCGGGGTCCCGTGCGCTCTGCTAAGGATTAGAGTTAACTCTGTAGCAGTGAGGAGCATGGCGTCACCCTAGTGTCAGGGTAGAGGAGTCTGTGGGTACCTACTTCTGGGCGAGGGCTGACCCTGTCCTGGCTTAGCCACTGTCTTGTTACCTTGGCAGTCACAACGCCCCCTGTAACTCACCTCCATTCCAGAGAGGCCACGCTTTTTGAGACAAGACCCATGCTAGTTGCAGGCTGGAGATCCAGAGAGGATAGGAAGCCAGCCCTTCACCTGTCCTTCCTGGGTCCGCAGGCTGGTGGGGCAGGGAGGGACAGACATGCTGGACCACTTGGAGGGAATTCATTTCTGATGCAAGATCTTGGAAGGCTTTACGTAAGAGTTGGAAATTCCAGATTCCAGGTTCTTCCAGACTTTTCTTCTGGAGAATTTTTTGTGGTACTTTTGTTAGTTTGTCTGCCTCCTCCCTCTTTTTTTTGTAGAGCAAGCGTTCCCCCCTTTCCTTTTTAATGATTTTTAAAGGGTGCTCTGTTTTGAAGTCGCTTTTCTCTCCTTCCTTTCCCCCCTTTCTTCCTGCTCTTCCTAGCGCCTGGCTTCCTTTTTGTGTTTTTGTTGTTAAGTGTAGACGAGCAGACTCCCCCCACCCCCGCTCCCCCCCACTCATTTATGCCCAGTGAGAAACAGATCCCAAATGTTACCACAGCGACACTTAGAGAGCAGACACCTTTTTCTTCAGGACCTCTACACTGAACAAGATTTCAGATACAGTTACTGCATTTAATTCCTCGTCAGATGATTATGTTGTTGCTAAATCATGCAGGGAAAGGGGCTTCTGAACCAGCTCATTGTAAGTAATAGATTTCTCTTTCAGCGGCGTGACTGCATCCAGCCCGCAGTGCAGGCCCCGGGTGGCGGTGCTGGGTTGATGGGCACCTCAGTGGTGGGTGCTGCATGTGTCTGTCTGTGGTCTGGAGGCCTGGCTGGTGATGGAGGCGGCGCTCCAGCTGTTACCCCAGATGTGAGGCCATGCACCTGTGCTGAGGTCTGCTCTGTACGTGTGAAGCCAAGCAGGTTTATTTTCTTTATGTCTCAGAGTCTTATTTTAACCTCTCGGGAAGGGAGGAGAAAAGAAAACAACCCCTCTTACACAGAAAGCGGCGGTTGTTTGAGAAGCTGACCTCTGTCCCACATGTCCTCGGCGCCCTTGGAACATTCCACGTTAATTATATATAGCGCTGCTGCCATCCACAGCTTTGGAAAACAGATAAATTCCTTTGGCACCCACAGCTTTGGAAAAGAGATACATTGTGATTGCAGAGCAGTCCGTGCTTGAAGCAGTGAGTGAAAGGAAGAGCCGCAGCCCTGCTGGGATTGGAGGCCTCGAGGCGGCTGGGAGGCTGTCAGCTTGAGGGCAGGGGGGCCCAGGGGGCCCTGGGAGCAGGTGGCTGGGAAGGCAGGCGCATGCCAGGCGTTCGGGCCATCTGACTCTATCTGGAGGCACCAGGGCGCCGGTGCTCAGATGCCCCAGGGAAGCAGTGCTCACCTTGGCCCCAGAGCCCCGCAGCAGGGTGTCTGAGGTTCTGGGAGGCCTTGCAAGTGTCTGCGCCCAGTGCCTTCTCCTCCTCCTGTGTATGTTGTGGTAGAATATATATAACATAAAATTTGTCGTGTTAGCTGTTTTTAAGTTATAGTCACTGGCTTTAGTTCTGTTCAGTGCTGTGCAACCGCCACCGCTATTTCCAAAATATTTTCATCACCTCAAACAGAGACTCTGCACCTACTGAGCGATAACTCCCATTCCCCCTTCCTCGGCCCCTGGACCCTCTCGTCTCCTGTGCCCATCAGCCCAGCACTGTCTCTATGCATGAACTGCTCTACATACTTATCAGTGAACTCCTACAGCATTTGTCTGCTCTGACACTTTGCTGCCTCTCTGCCCCGGAGCACCCTCTCCCACCCCAAGCTCCCACCCTGGAACTGTCAGCTCATCACTCTCCAGGGCCCTTCTTGGTTTCCCTCAGTTATCCTGCTCTTTCTCCAGCTGGAACGGTTGGGGTGAAGTGCTCGTCCTGCCCGACCTGGCTGCTCTGTATGTGGGTATCTGTGCTCCGTCTTCCCTCCACCCACACTCCCTGCTGAACCAAGAACGGCTTGGGGAGCGGTAGGGCTGGGTGGCAGAGGAGATGGGCGTGGACGTCTGTCTCAGTGGAACATTCACAGGCGCTCACTGTGCACTGGAGGGCCGGGGAATGGTCTTGTAAGAGGGGTCTCTGGGTCCAGGCTGCATGCGTTCAAACCCAGGCTTCACACTTACTAGCTGGGTGGCTTTGACTACATTTCCTAACCCCTGGAAGCCTCGGGTTCCTCAGCTGTAAAATGCGGCTACTGGTCGTGCCTACCTCACCAGCTAGTGAAGAGTAAGTGAGTTCCAGTGTGTAGAGCGCTCAAAACAGAGCTTCCGTGGGCTGCAGGCGCTGCCTTACAAGCGTGTGCCCTTCTTACTGCCATCGCAGCCAACGTCCAACGTTGTGAGGACGAAGTGAGATAATCCATGTAAATTACTTCAAAACGGGCTGGCATGGGAAAAGCACTTAGTAAATGTCAGCTATCTGTGTGTGTGTGTGTGTGTGTGTGTGTGTGTGTGTGTGTGTGTGTTTATATCAAAACCAGCTCAGCCTGAGATCTGCCCCAGAGGCTGTCTCCAGCTTGAAGTCACCACTGTTCTAATACAGGGACCACCCAGGGGCAGAGGAAAATGAACCTGCCTGCATTTCCTGTTCTTTTGAAAACAAGAGCTGAGAAATAGGAAACCTGTGAGCTGGATGCCCAGGGCAGGTCCGGGGGATCTAGCTGAGGTAAAAACTGGTGCAGCCCGCACTAGGAGGTGGCGTCCGAGTTCACAGCACAGTCTTGGCATTGTCACCTTTTCTTTTTAAATGTGGGAGCTAAATATGTGAATTTGAATCCTTTCTAACCTCGGGCAAAAAAGATCCTCGCGTTCCATCGGAATTCGGAAGACGGAGGGGGCTTTGCTGTTTATGTGGGTGCCTACAGTTTCATCAGGATTCTCGTTTTTTTAAACCCACAGAAGAAAAGTTATCCTCTGTGAAAACCAAGCTTTACAGAACCGTGTCTCTGTGCTCTGGTTTTAATTGCCAGTTAAAAGAAACCCCAGCCTTGCTTGTTACATAGTATCGTGAATGTTGCCAGGGCCTGCAGAGGCCTGGGGCTGGCGAAGCTGGAGAAGCCATAGCCTTCTTGCCAATTTGTTCCTCTTGGTGAAGAAAGGAGGACTCAGAACTAGCGGGGGAAATGGAACTTCGGCTTCCAGGAGGCAGAAGAAATGTATGTGTGCATGCGCGCGCGTGTGTGTGTGTGTGTGTGTGTGTGTGTGTGTTGGGGGATGCCCTGTGGGAACAGAGCGTGGTTTCTGGGGATCCTGTTGTGTCTCCCACTCAGAGACCCCTGAGCGCCCTCGTGTCTGCACCACTATCACTTACAGTGCTCCCTCTCTGGCTACATGTGTTCCTCATGCTGGATGTGGACTGGGGCCATGCCAGAGGGATGCCCCAGCCTCCCCTACGTGGTCCCAGGCTCAGCAGGCACCCCTACTGTGTGTGTTGAAACAGCATAATTTCTGCTGAAGATGAAAGAGCTCTGTTTTTGTAGGTGTGTGAGGGCCAGGGAGGCTGGAGTGCAGACTGGCTGTCAGTAAATGCTTGCTGAAGACGGATTGGCCATCAGTCGAATTTCTCCTCTGGCCTTTGCTTTAGGTTCTGGAAGCAACACTGCTACACCTCATGTATTGAGCCGGCTTCCCTGAGCCCCTAGCCTCTCTCTCGAAACAAGCCGGACCCTCTCTGAAGCTGCCTGTGTACCTATAGGCCAAGGAAAGGGGCGGAGAAGGAGGGTTCCCGGGAACTGGTCCTTTTCCAGACTGGTTAGTGCAGCTTCTCAAAGCACCTACTAGCTTCCTTCCGTTGAGCTGCTGGCCTTCGGTGAGGGTCCGGTTCACTAAGTGGGGCACACAGCTTCCTCCCGTGAAGGACGCCCCGGCCAGCAGATCAGGAGGCACTGGCGCGTGGGGCGGTGCCCGGGCTCTCAGGCTGGCTGCTGCCGTGGGCCTTGCTCTACTGCGGCCCCTTCCACGTGTTAGTGGCTGTCCTTGCGCACAGACAGGCACCCAAGTAACACGTGACCTGAGGAACTGCCCGTCAGCATGACCCGAACACCCCCTTTTCCCAGCAGCACATGCTTAAGCCCTCGGAACTAGATGGAGACCCTTGGTCTAAAAGGCAGGCCTTCAGGGGCTCCCTGCCCCCTGGCCGATCACATGGGGCCCAGGACATGTGCCAGACGCCGGACTAGGCAGCAGAGGAAGGAAGGAAAGTCTCATCACCCATCGCCTGCTGTGCTCCACGGGGCTCTGTGGTATCTCCTTTAATTGTCTGGCAATGCCTCTCTTCTGAGGTATCACATCCCCTGCTACTACAGGGAGAAAACGGAAGCAAAATAAAGAGAAATTGCATCTGTGAGCGCCCGCTGCTCAGGGACTGTCCGGCACCACCTCGCCTCGTGTCATCCTCACAGCAGTCTCCTGAGGTGTGATGGTTGGTTCTGGAGGAGCTGACGCCAGGATGCAGCTTGACTGACTCCGAGTCCTCCCTCTTCCTCTACCTTCCTGGTTGACCTGTGGACCACAGCATCGCATCGTGAGGGCTTGTCAGAAACGCAGAATCCCGTCCGTCCCACCTGCTGAATCCCAGCTGCACTTTAGCTCATCACAGACACAGCCAAGTTTGAGGAGCACTGCCACTCCCGCCAGCTGTTAGCTAAGAGCAGCCCGAGAGGGGAGTGGAGGAAGCGCAGGGTGGCTGAGGAGACTTCCTGGAGGGGTGCTTGGGCAGAGCCTGTGCAGAGGGGGCCCCTGCCCGCGGGGAGGAGCAGACGTCATGGGGAATCCATGAATGGACACTTGCATGGTCCCCACACATCCAGAGACGGGGCCGCCTGCAGGGTGGTCAGCTCAGAGCTCCCTCAGTGAGATGTGCACCTGGGATGCCCTTCTGAGGAGGAGGACGGGTCTGAAGCTTGAAGGGCTTAGTTTGGTAAAAGTTTCCCAAGATCCCGCAGGGAGCCCGGCTCTGAGCAGGGTGTGGGGGAGGTGTCAGCTGTCACTTTCTGCGTCAGCAGCCCTGCGTCTTGTCTGGCCAGAACGAGCCACCAGGAGGCCTGGTTGGGCCACGCTGGGTCTGTGTGCACGTGGGCAGGTGTCTGTTGCTCTTGGGAAAGGAGCCAGGTGACTGAGGAGGTGGAGGCCCGATAGGGGAGGGAGTGTAGAGGACGCTGGCAGGCGAGGGCGGGCGTGGATGTGGGTGGAAGCGGAGTGCTGGTTCCCACTGTGCTGGGCGGGTTTGTTTCTCTTCTCCTTTGCCTCCTTCCCCAGGCATGTCACCAGCCGAGGTTTCATCTGGCTTTTCCTCAGGCCGAGACTTGGAAACTTGTGGCCTCTCTGGCAACACACCCCTTGGGTTCCTCATGGGGCAGAGAGCAGAGCAGCTGGGGACCCCGCCCCCTTGGGAGACCAGGGTGTGTGGGCTGAGGGCCTGCACCGGTGGGTGGGTGGGGGGAGGTAAGCGCTGGATTAGTTTGGATGTGGTCCGGGGCAGGCACTTCTTCCTCAGTCCAGCAGCGGAGCTGCCTTGGGAGAAAGGCAGAGAGAGGGCGCAAGGAACCTCGAGGAGGGGAGGCCGCCCCAAACAGCCGGAGAATTCCGGAGGAAGGGCTCCCTGGGTGCCAGCCGAACTGCTGTTATTTCAGAGGATTCTAGTGACTTTCCTCAGGGAGTGGCTTGTGCTAGTATCTGATGTTCATGCCAACTTTGATCTGATTTTTAAAATTCCACCTTCGCTCAAATAGCAGTTGGCGATTCTGGTTAAACCCACGCCCCAGAACTCCGGAGAGAGCTGAGAAGTCGTGGCTGTGTCCAGTGGCTGGATTCCCTCTTCTGCACATTCCGCCAGCTCAGGCAGCCCCGGCCTGCCTGTGTGGACCCCTGAATAGAGCCCTAGGGCGGTGAAGGGGGGGGTCGTTCTGATTCTTTTCTGCCTTTATAGGGAGCCCCCTGGCACGGCAGCGATTCTGGTGAACTGTCTGGAAGGCATGGAGCATCGATTTGAGTAGAACGGGTCCAAGGAGGGACTAAGGGGTACGCTTCCAGCTTGAAGGGGAAAACATCTCCCTAGGAGATCAGCATGACCCGGCCAGGCGTCAGGGAGCCTCTGGGTTACGGGCCCTGGTGAGGGCACGATGGTGGCCATCTGGAAGGAGCAGGGGAGAGGCAGGTTTGCTCCACGCCACCTGGGAAGAAGGCAGTGTGTGAAGAGGCCACGCAGACAGCGCCTCACAGCTGTCCCCTTTCCCATCGCCCCAGCCTGGTCCTGTGCTTGGAGAAAGGACACAGAGCCACAGCATACCCAAGCTGGGAAGGCCTCCTTGTTACACAGGTGGGAGAGGAGGCCCTGACGGGTGAGTGGCCTGACCAGTGTCACTGTGCAAGTCAGTGATGATGATTAAAACAGCGGCTCTATTTATGCCGTTTCTAGAGCACTCAGCATAGAAACCCCAGCTTGGAGCCCCGTATCCTCATTCATCCCTGTATCCATCCGGGGCCCTCAGGATCTGGTCCCGAGCCTGCTGAGGCTCCCCATCCTGCACTTCCCTCCATCCTCAGACCACCCGCTCCCTGGGCTCTGCAGCAGCCTCCCGCCTGTCCTGCTGCTCCCAGCCCTGCTTCCTCCCAGCCGTCCTGCCCCAGCCAGTGACCTATCTCACATAGGAGCCACCTTGCTCTAGCCCCGTTGTTACTCTCGGCATCGAGGTCAGTCTCCTGCCCTACCTCACAGGACCCTTCCTGGTCTGGCCCCTGCCCACTGCCCACTGCCCTTCTCATCTTCTACAGTGCTGGGCTCTCTCCTCACCACCTCCACTCTTCACCTGCCTGACTCTTCACGTCTGGGCTTAGATACCACTTTCTCCAGGAAACCTTCCTTGAAGCCCCAAGACCGGGTGAGCAGTCTCTTTTGGGGTCTCTGCGCTCCCCATTGTTGTGCTAACCCGTCTCTTACCACCCGGAATCATCATTGCCTGTTGTCTACAGGCCCCCACCCGCTTCCTGACACTAAGCTGCCGGAGGGAAGGAGTCATAATTGCCTTTCTTACTTGGCGTTGTCCCCAGGGCCTAGAAAGGTATCTAGCACAGTAGGTTTTCAGGAAGTATTTCTTGAATTAATAATTGTGCCAGGCTCTCCCCTGGCGCTTGGCATAGAGTGTCTTATTTAAGCCTCATAAAAGCCCTAAGAAAAGATTTCACTCTGTTGTACAGGTGACACAACTCAGGGCTTTGGCCCACCCCTAGAAGGGCAGCCCTGAGGTGGGAGCCCAGGCCGGACAGCCCCTGCTCTCAAGGGCTGAGCTTGTTCATTGGAATTGCGTAGGCTCTCCACTGCAGGTCTGTCACCTCTGCTGAGGCCCTGGCACGCTTAGAGTCCAAGAAGGCGCCTCAGTCCCGGTGACCGCGGCTTGGAGGAGCAGCTGAGACGCCAGGCCACCTCCGAGGAGCTGCTCATTCTCCGAACCAGACGGTCCCCATAAAACCCTGGTAGTGCTGCTCCTTGGTCCAGCCCAGCACGACTGTGATCAGAGCCGGCCTGTCAGCAAGATCGTTTGCTCTGTGGATTTTATTCCTTTATTTCTTTTCTTCTTAAAAAGAAAAGAAAAAAGAAAAAGAGCAAAGACAGCGCCATGGATTGCCCAGCTGTGAGGCTTCAGATGTGCAGAGCAGCCAGCTGTGTGGGGACGCCAGGTGTGCTGGGACGAGCTGGATGTGTGGGTGGGCTGGAGGGCAGGCACATCTCGCTCAGGTGTGCTCTATTTATATAAATGACCTCTGAGGCAGCTGCCCGCGTGTATTGGCACAGGGGTGAGGAGAGGCTTAAAAAGTCACAAAGGTTCTCTCCGCTTCCTGGGGTGTCATGGAGTTGCAGGAGGCCTGTTGTGGGAGTGGCACGGTAAGCAGAGGTGGAGGAGATGCCTGCCCTGGGTCGAAGGAGGAGGCCAGCCCACCCAGCTGCCCTGTGTTGCATTCCAGCTTAGTGCTCACAGTGGCTGTGTCATCACCACAGCCAAAGGGTGAGACTCCCAGAGGCCTGGGTGCATGAACCAGCCCATCGGATGGTCAAAATGAGCCCAAGGATCGCAGTGGTCTGGCCACATACACCCTGGACTCTGCCAGGTTGTCACCGTCCACAGATTATAGCTCACAAAATGGTGGGGCTTTGTGGATACCCAGAAATGGGTTTTTGAAACAAAAGTAACTGGGGGAAAAAATCAGTACTGTGCTCACACACGGGTGCTAACTTAAAGTGAGATTAATTATTGGAGTTCAGTGACCACTCTGGGCATAAAACCATAGGCTTTCAGAACAGAAAAGGATTCTAGGGCTGGTTAATCCATTTAACAGATGGAGGAACTGAGGCCCTGGGAAGGGAAGTGACATGTCCAAGTTCACCCTGATGGCATGTGCAGAGCCAGGTAAACCGGGCTCAGGGCCCCCTGCCTCCGTAGCAAGGTGGGAAGCGTGTGTGTTTGCCACAGAGAATCCACACTGCTTTTCACGGAACGGGACGTGTCCACAGCTTCCATCATCTCCTCTGATTGCGTTGAACATTTTACCTGCATTATCTCATGACAACCTCCCAACAGCGCTGTTTCCATACGGGAAGCCTGAACGCAGAGAGCTTTGGGACCTTTTCCCGGGTAGTAAGCTGAGGACCAGGATTTGAACCTGGACAGTGAGCTGCCAGACCCGCATTCTTAACCCCATCACACACAGAATGATCTTCATGGCAATGGAAAACGATTATACACCTGCCTCCCCTGCACCCGAGACTGACCGCTGCTCCCTGGGGATGGGAGGTGGCAGAGCTGGGCCCTCCCTCCTGGCACATTAAACGTTAAACATGCTGCTTCAGGGAAGCGTTTCCAAGTGGTCCCTCCTTCCCCCACCCAAGACTGTGACAAAGTGAGAAGGTGCAGTTAGCAGCATAATGTTCATATAAAATTTGCAAGTGGCTATGTTACCTATTTTATAGCCATTTTCAGGACAAAATGATATCATTGCTACCCTTATGGTTCTTTACCTCTTTGTAAGAATAACTAGAGTCCTGGTGTACGAATTTGTGCACAGGTGGGGTCCCTCTGGGTGGCCTGCGGGGATCGGGCCGAAACTAGCTCTCCAACATCCCCTGAGGGGTCCCAGATTCCGAGAGGGTGCAGGCCAGGTCGAGGGACCCCACCAGTGCACTATCGGGGCCAGGTAGGGACCTCGGGAGGGCTCCAGGGTGTGTCCAGTCCTGTCTCGCCCAGTCCCAATCAGGGCCAATCAGGGCCGGCTGGCCAGGGAGGGATGCGGGAGGTTGGCCATTTGGGGAGGGACCACAGGAGGGCTCCAGGGCATGTCCAGCCCATCTCACTTAGTCCCAATTGGCCAGATCCCAGCAGCAAGGTAACCTACTGGTCAGAGCGTCTGCCCCCTGGTGGTCAGTGCACGTCACAGTGCGTGGTTGAGCGGCCTTAGCATATCATTAGCATATTACACTTTGATTGGTTTGACAGTCGACCAGTCACCAGACAACCAGACACTTAGCATATTAGGCTTTTATTATATAGGATAGAATTCCTTTTTTCTTTGGATTATGTTCTTTGGGCCAGCAGCATCAACATTATCTGGGAGCTCTGAATAAGAATCTGCATTTTAACAAGATCCCAGGTGATTCCCTTGCACCTGAGGCCCGAGAAGTGCAGCTGCCCCGAGAGGCAGGGCCTGTGTTTGACCTGCTGCTGTCTCCCATGGTGCCTTGCTCTGGGCATGGTACCTTGCTCTGGGCCTGACAAATGGAAGGTCCTCAGTGTTTGTGTCAGCTTGGCAAGTTGAAGGTATTTTTTACCTTCAGCTAAGCCCCTGCCGCAGATGTTTAGGACAGTGAGCAGGGGCAGCTTAGATGGAATGCGAGGGCTCATGATATTTTTCTGGGCTTGAGAAGTAACATTCGTTGCTGCAGCTGGGTTGCCTTTGTGCCAGAGTCAACCACGCCCCGGTAGTCTCTCCAAGGTCCCACTCGTGGGCCGGAACACACCCTTTTGTGAGGGTGAAGGGCACTGGGCTGGATTGATTGAGCTTTATTCCAGACACAAGGTTAAATTCCACACATACCCCTCCCCATGACCCTACGCACATGCCTGCGCTCTGCTCACCGTCCCGGAAAGCACCCGGCCTGTGTCCTGGGCACTCTCTCCTCTGTGCCAAGGGGCCACTGGGGGCAGCGAGCCAATTCTGAAGGTGACTCTTTCTGGCTTTGTCGTCAGCCTGATGAAAGTCCCTCCCTCGGCCTCAGTTCAGGGAAAGGTCAGGATTGTGGAGCTGAGCTGAGGCCTGGCCTAGGAGGCCAGGCCGACTGCATGTGGTTCCTCACTGGCCCAGCCTTATGGCTAAAGGCCCTGCGGTCTCTTGGTGGGGTCCTGGGGCTCCCACCACATTGAGCTGCTCTCCAGGAGTGATATACAGGCCCCTGTGCTTGGACGCCAGGGGGTCTTCCAGGGCCAGTGCTGAGAAGGGCATGTCAGGAGGGCTGCAGGCACCCCTGGATCAGGTTATCATCTGGGCCCTTCATCGCTAACTTTGTCACACACATCTCATCACGGATGTGCATCTCATCACGGATGGGCGGGTGGGGCCAACTTTCCTGTCTTGCCTTCTCTGCCCTCACCTTGAGGGGAACCTGGTTCCCTCCAGTGCAGACCTGTTGGCTCCAGCTCACAGGGCCCAGGGCACAATCTCCCCCAGCTGCCTCTCTGAACTATTGTTTCACCACCTTCATCCAACAGTCCCCTCTTTCAGATTTCTGCCATCTGATTTGACAGTCTCTTATCCCTTCGTTCATTCATTCTTTAACCCACCCATTCATTCATCCATTTGAAACCTAACAGTTCTCAAAGACCCGCTGTGAATCGAACGTTTGTGCCAGGCCCTGAAAACATAGAGATGAAGAAGACACATTCCTGTTCTCAATACCTGGGTGCCCTGACTCCACTCACGCCCTCGATACTGGGCAGATCCTTTCACTCATTGTTTATTGATTCCTTACTGCGTTTCCCATGGCCCTTGGACACTAGTTCTCTTTCTCAGCCGTATTTGTACCCCAGCTCCTCTATCTCCACAGATGACTCTACCTCTTACTTTCCTGAGATTTCAAGTTCACCCAAAATGAGTTTTTCCAATATTCCTGACTCCCACCTAGAACCTCTCTGTCCATCCTCCAGTCTCAGATGCATCCCAGGACTCCCCTTGTCTTGGCAAACTCTTTCCTGGCTCCCGGGACCTTGTTTTATATTCCACTACCACATTATCCTCACCTACAACCTAGAGATAACGGTACTCCCTTCATTTGTTTGTAACAAACTTTAAATGAGTTGCTACACTAAGGGCCTAGCGCATAGTAAGTACTCACTATGCATTAGCCATTATAGTGATTCTAATTCCTCCAAGGTCCCACCCTGCTGTTCACCCTATGTTTCTTCTCTTCAGTCTCTCCTCCTCTGGCACTCACCTTCCTTTCCCTTGGCATATACATGTGCTTAGCCATCCCCCTGCCAACTCTTGGCTGCGAGGTGCCACCTGCCTTCCTTGTCTCTGTTCCCTCCTGTGCATGGCGTCCCCAGTGCTAAGTGCACCCCACCCCCGCATCAGTCTCCATCACTCACATTCCCAGAGGTCTCATCGCCTCCTGCAGCATTTCCAAGTTCTCACCCTCTGCAGCGTTCAGCATTGCCCTATTCTCCTATGCGGTGAGGTGCTGGGGTGGGGACAGCCCAGGAGCCTGGAGAATCCAAGAGATACTGATGCTCTCAACCAGCAAGAGGGACCCCAGAGGTCCCCAAGGGGCTGAGAGTGGGGAAGGGCAGGGCATTGTGGTCGGAGGGTATCTGTCTCAGTTCCCTGTCACTGGAAGAGTGCCTCTTGGTGGCAATGTTCACGGGGGGGGGGGGGGGGGGGGGGACTGAGTGGGTAGCTCCAGTGGGATTTGAAGAACCCTGAGGCCAAGGTGAGGCCCTCATTGTGGTCATTAAAATTATTGAGGGTGCCCCCAGGGATGGAGCAGAGAGGAAGAGGGTATGTGTGGTGGGCAGAGGTGACGAACAAGCGATCAAGGAGGCATCCAGACTGATGATGATGCTATGGTGGACGGTGGAGAAAGCCTGGAGGTGTGTGTGTGTGTCCGTCCCTGGGGGCCAGGGGAGTGGGGCAGGATGGTTTCCACTTGGTGAAGGGAGGGGCCAAAGTACTCAGTACTGTCTGGGTTGTCAAATGAGAGGCAGAGGATGGACAGTTGGTATCAGTAAGTGGGCTTGGAGGGCAACATCTTGGGGGAGAATGTGTGGGGATCCACTGGACTGGAAGTGAGGGGGTGAGGAGAACACTGGGGCACTTTGGACACCTGGGTCACAAGACTGGGGGGCCAGAGGCTGGAGTGGGCACAGTGGGCCTGCAGGTCCAGCGGAGGGTGCGTGTGGCTCCCACAGCAGAAGGTATAGCCTGAGTCTGTCCTGGCCACACAGGCTGTCACTGTGGGGGACAGGAGAATGGGCTACTCTGAGGTCCCACATCTTTCCCGGCTACTCTCCTAACATCCCCTAAATATCGGGCCTCTCCAGAATTCTGCTGTGCCCACTGTGCCCTCCATGCCTGTGGCCTGTATCCGCCACCTGCGGGGCTTTTTCACGTTGCTGTTCTTCTCACGGGCACCTGTCCAGGACTGGCCGTGTCATTCCTCTTTCTTCCTCCAGCCTTGCCGTGGCTGTGAGTGCCTCCGCCATCCCTGCTGTAAGCCCCTCTGAGCTCCATCGGCCTGGACGAACCCTTCAAAGCTTCCCCCAGCATCCTGTCCTCCGTTTGTCCCCAGTGCCTCCCATGAGGCCCTCCGGGGCCCACACCCGGTCAGGCACACAGCGCTCCAGAGCTGGTTGTGGGATTGAGTGATGGCGAACTCCCAGCCCTGCCCAACAGCATTCACAGCTCTGGGGCAGCAGGTGTGGGAGGAAGTGCACGTGGCCAAGGTGTCCAGGCAGGCTGGGCTTGGGGAACAGCAGGCTGGGTGACACGCCTGCTCCCTGGGTGCGTGAGAAGAGGCTGATGCTTTAGAGAAGGGCACCACACCCCTCCGGAGGGCATGGGTGCCGCCTCCTGGTTTTGGCTGTGCCACGCAAGGTCAGGCTCATCACCAGTCCTTCCAGGGGGCAGTGGAGAAAGCAGGGACCGGGTGCAGTTGGTGGGCCACCAGCTTCAGAATTCATCCCGTCGCAGGTCAGAGGCCTCGCCCATAGGGATGGCCAACCCTTCATGGCCAGGGCTGTACCAGGATTTACAGAGGCCCACGGAGATGGATGGTCGTAGCTGTGTGGCATTGGGGGTGAGACAAACAATGTGGGTCACCTTCACTGTTCCGGACTCCCTGAAGCAGGAAACCATGTCGAAACAGAAACCTCACAAGCTGTCTGGTTGGATGAGGGCTGGTCTCCGAGGCACCACCACACCCTGAGAGGAGCCGGGGCAGGGTGGGGCGTTGGGTCTTCCATAGCTGAGCATCCACGGTGACAGTCGGGGCCACTCCTCCTGGGCATGGCGCTGGGCAGGGCTTGTGCCTGCATTTGCTCCTGGAGTTTCATCACAGCTGCTATGGGAACCGGAGGACCCACTCAGACCTCCGGCTGGATCTGCAGGCCCACCGTGCCGTTCCAGCAGGGGAGTCTCACCTCCATCCCCATGCTGTGCTGAGCGTGTAAAGGCCCTGAGAGGCCCTGTGGCTCACAGCGGGTCCTCAGCCCCGACTGTGGGTTCCAGATGCAGACCCTCTTCGTCCCACTACTGCCACTGGTGGTGGATTAGCATCGGGGTCTCGTCTCCTCGCTGCACCACCCATTCCTGGGGGCATGTTCTTCTCGCCTTGAAATCAGCTGGGTCCAGTAGGTGCTTCGTTGAATATTTGGTTACCGCGGAATGGTTTCTTCTCAGCTCCACGTGCTCGCTGGTGTTCCAGCAGGTCTTCCTAGGAGCGAGGAGACAGCAGTGTGTCCTTTTGGGCACCTCTGCTGGTCAGCCAGTGTGAATCTAAGTGTCTCTAGGCTCTGGGAAGCTGTGGCTCCAGGAGGGGCTTCTCTCAGTCCTGCCACTAACATTCTGTGTGACTTGGGGAGCAGTTCTTAGCCTCTCTGACCAGCAGAGCTGAGACCTAAGTCTGCTTCAGGCCTTGCGAGCAAGAGATCCCAATAAGGGTCAGTTGTGACTCTTGGACATTTGAAAGCTTTGCGTTGGCCCCAGCACTCCAGGCAGTCCCTGCCCTTCCCAGTGTGGTACCGTGGGGCAACAAGTTCTCCAGAGACCTGAAGTGCCAGTGTCCATCCCTCAGCACTTCAGCCTCGGCCCCAGCAGGACCGTCCCCCCGTGCCATTGCTCTGACACCAGCCCCATCACCCAGATGTCCCCATCCCCTCCCAGGACCTGGGGTGGACGGGACACTGGACGGCAGCCCCACTTCGCTCATCACTCCTGGCCTTCCCCTCAGAGGACAGGAAGACAGGTCCCCTCCAAGGCAAACAAGCGCTAACGGGGCTGGCGCGCACCATGGGCTTAAGGGAAACAGTGTTTCCGGATTCCGGCCTCGCTGATTAGACGGATCCGAAGCTGTGTTTGCTCGGGAGGCCCGGCCGTGGTTGCTCACAAGTGACTGCTCAACGCCCCTGAACACTCGGCCAAGCCACGGCGAGATGTGCTGCACACAGCGTTGTCTTCGTAAACCTCAGACCTCGAACAGGGCCTTCTGTGCCCGAGCACCCACAGCTCGAGCTCAGCCTGAGTCCGTGTAGGCTTCCAGGTCTTCGCTGGGGAAACTTGATCACCAACTTACACCATACACAAAAACAAACTCAAAATGGCTAAAGGACTTAAATGTAAGACGGGAAACCATAAAAATCCTACAAGATTCCATAGGCAGCAAAATAGCAGACATATGTCATAGCAATATCTTCACTGACACAGTTCCTAGGCCAAGAGAGACTAAGGAGAAAATAAACAAATGGGACTACATCAAAATAGAAAGCTTCTGCAAAGCAAAAGAAACCATCAACAAAACAACAAGAAAGCCCACTGTATGGGAGAACATATTTACCAATGATATTTCAGATAAGGGTTTAATCTCCAAAATTTACAGAGAACTCATATAACTTAACAAAAGGAAGATAAATGATCCAATCAAAAAATGGGCAAAGGACCTAAATAGACACTTTTCGAAAGAGGACATACATAAGGCCAAGAAACATATGAAAACATGCTCAAAGTCATTAATCACGGAGAGATGCAAATCAAAACAACAATGAGGCACCATCTCACACCTGTCAGAATGGCTATCAACAAATCAACAAACGACAAGTGCTGGAGAGGATGTGGAGAAAAAGGAACCCTCATGCACTGCTGGTAGGAATGCAGACTGGTGCAGCCACTGTGGAAGATAATATGGCGTTTCCTCAAAAAGTTAAAAATGGAACTCCCATTTGACCCAGTAATCCCACTTGTAGGACTATATCCCAAGAAATCAGAAACACCAATCAGAAAGGATATATGCACCCCTATGTTCATAGCAGCACAATTTACAATAGCTAAGATTTGCAAACAGCCTAAGTGCCCATCAGCAGATGAGTGGATTAAAAAACTGTGGTACATCTACACAATGGAATACTGCACCGCTATAAAAAAGAAGGAACTTTTACCAATTGCAACAGCATGGATGGAACTAGAGAGCATTATGCTAAGCAAAATAAGCCAGTTGGAGAAAGATAAATATCACATGATCTCACTCATATGTGGGATACAATGATCAACATAATTTGATGAAGAAGAATAGATCCAGAAACAAATGGCAGGGGAAAGGGGGGTGGTTAGAGAGCAACCAAAGGACTTGTATGCGTGCATATTAGCATAACCAATGGACACAGACACTGGGGCGGTGGGGGCTTGCCCAGGGTGGGAATGGCTTGGGGCGGGGTGTCAACTGGGGAAAAAGGAGACATATGTAAAACTTTAGACAATAAATAAATAAATAAATAAAGTGCGGGGGGGGGGGTGATTAATGGTCAAAAAATATAATCGTCAAAAAAGACTATTAAAAACCAGCAAACCAGTTTTCATGAAGAAAACCCATCTTTATGGAAAGGGGTATTTGAAATAAGTTTGAAAAGCAAAGTCATTTCCCCCCTCTGGTCTTTCCCTTATGACCACTTCCAAGGTCACTCCAACAGGTCTCCCAACCAGAGGTCCCGGCCAGAGAATCCACAGCTCACATTCTCCCGAACGAGCTCACATTGCCAAGAACGGTCCCTTTCTCCTCCCCGCTCTCCAGATCAGAGGCCCTTCATGTCTCTTCATGCTTTTTCCCTCCTGGGTTGACTTTTCTCAGCTCCTAAGGCTCAGAGTTTTCCATGCTCACTGCTCAGAGGGAAGAAGTGAGGATGGAAATACACACCATTTTTTTTTTGCATGTATCTGACCAAATTTCCCAATGCCATTTATTGAAGAAACTGTCTTGACTCCATTGTATGCTCTTGCCTCCTTTGTCAAATATTAATTGAGCATAGTGGTTTGGGTAAATTTCTGGATTCTCTGTTCTGTTCCATTGGTCTATATGTCTGTTCTTCTGCCAGTACCAGGCAGTTTTGAGAACCGTGGCTTGGTAATATAGCTTGATGTCTGGTATTGTGATCCCTCCAACTTTGTTCTTTCTCAGGATTGCTGTGGCTTTTCAGCATCTTTTTTTTTTTTTATTCCAGATGAATTTTTGGAGAGTTTGTTCTAGATCTTTAAAATATGCCATTGGTATTTTAATGGGGATTACATTGAATCTGTAGATTGCTTTGGGTAGTATGGACATTATAATGATGTTGATTCTACAAATTCATGAACATAGTATGTTCTTCCATTTGTTTATGTCTTCCTCTATCTCTTTTTTCAATGTCCTGTAGTTTTCCGAGTACAGGTCTTTTACCTCCTTAGTTTAGTTTATTCCTAGGTATCTTAATTTTTTTGGTGCAATGGTAAATGGGATTGCTTTTTCAGTCTCTCTTTCTGTAAGTTCACTATTGGTGTATAAAAAGGCCATAGATTTCTGGGTGTTAATTTTGTATCCTGCTACATTGCTGAATTCATTTATTAGGTCTAGTAGTTTTTTTGATGGAGCCTTTGGGGTTTTCTATGTACAGTATCATGTCATCTGTGAATAAGGACAGTTTTATTTCTTGTTTTCCAATTTGGATGCTTTTTATTTCTTCTTCTTGTCTGATTGCTATGGCTAGCACTTCCAGTCCTATATCGAAAAGGAGTGGTGAAAGTAGGCATCCCTGTTATTGATGATTATTAACTAGGACATACTTAATATAAAACATTTAGAAAATCCACCCTTATAACTGGAAGATGGGCTTGAAGATTTTTCATGTGTATTTTCCCAGTAAGCCTCATTGACTTCAGGGCAGACTTAGCATTTACAAGGGGGCAGGGCTTGTTTCACAGTTGAAGTTATTTCTAAAGGGAAAGAAAACTTTCCCCCTCTAGTGTGGTCTGCAGGTGACCATGGGGGATGGAGCAGACCTGCACAGGCCCAGGTCCAGATGATGAGGTAGGGCAACATGACTGGGTTGTGGGTGTGGGAGGTTGATCAGAGAAGCTCCTGGAAGCTCCAGGACTCAGAACCAGATACTGTGTCCATACAGAGGTCTCCTGCAGCCTCAGCATGTCACAGCAGAGCCCTGTGAGTATGTGCGGTAGCTCCAGGCCCTGTGAGGAAGACAAAGGGCTGGGCACCCTTTGACCTGCCTCAGAGTGGTTCTCGGGTCTGAGCCCCGAGGCTGTGAAACGTCAGTGGCAGTGGCATCATCTGATAGCTTGGACCCAGTGCCCTGGCCGTGGGGTGTGCCAGCGAAATCCAGAGAAAGGATTGAAATCTAAGTACTACTCCTTGGAACGTGAACTTGTGGAACCTGAGGGAAAGATGAAAGAGACCTGGAGATCAGGAGCCCTGGGTTCAAGTTGGGGCCTTGCCTCTGATGCACTGTCCCTCCCTGAGTCTGGCCCTGCCCCTGGCCCACTGAGCCCTCTGTCCCTCCCTGAGTTGGGCCCTGCCCCTGACCCACTGAGCCCTCTGTCCTCCCCGAGTTGGGCCCTGCCCCTGATGCACTGAGCCCCTGTGTCCTCCCCGTTCAGATGCTGGCAGTGAGCAGAGCTGAGGTAGAGGCAGTAAGAGGGCTCGCAACCCTGGCCGTGCTGAGTCAGGTGAGGAGTCTGTGGTCCCATCCTTTGTGGTCCCATCCCTCCTCGTCCCTGTGTCATTCTTTCTGCCTCAAGGCTGTCACAACTCCTCCACAAGAACCAGCCGACATGGCGGCCAGAGAACCCCACCATTCTTCTAAGTACCTGCTGTTTTTGCGGGTTCATGTTGGGGTAGCAGGAATGCTTTGAACAAGGGCAGCCTGGACATAATCCTGTGCTTAGAGACTCGTCGGTTTATCTTCAGGCGGTGTTTCTGCTTCAGCAGACGCCCTGAGCGGCTTGCATTTCTAATTTCCTGTCCCTTCTTTGCTTCGCCTTACAAATCATAACGTGCCGATGCCCAGACCTGTTTCCCTCTGGCCCTTTGTTATAAAATGCCTCTTGGTCCTGATCGAGTGGCCGTGCCAGGCATTCTGTTCCCAAGGAGGCACCTGGCTATGGTCCCCGCCTGAAAGGATGTTCTGTCCTCTCTCTCTGCCTCGGGCCCCCTCTCCTGGGCCCATTAAGTTCAGTGTCAGATCACCCTTGCGTGGGCAGGGAAGATGGGGGAGCTTCCCTGCTGAGGTTGGTAAGGTGCCCGGGGCTGCAGTGGCCTCCCTGCACCCCAGCTTGTGCAGGAGTGAAAACCCTTCTGAACCAGCTGAGCACCCTCTCGGGGGTCCCCGCCTCTCTCTACCCAGATGGACCCTGCAGTGGGGGGCTGTGTGCCCGTGAACCCGCAGCTCTCTGCAGCTGCTGCTCTGTGTCCTGACGACTCCCTGCCCGGGTTCCCACCCACGTTGAAGGCTGCGCAGCCTGAGCCGCACCGACCTTCCCTCATTCCTTGTCTAGCACGGTTTTGTTCCTGAAGCCCTGCCGTTCGGGCGCTGTACGAGGTGGTCCTGGGAGACCTCACAGACCCAGGGGAGGCTGACGCACCCCACACCGCATCCCACTGGTTCTCTGGGGAGGAAGGAGATGAAACCTGGGCTCGATGGCTTGTGAGGTGTCCAGGGGTTCCTCAGGCACCCCTCTGCCTCCAGTGTCCTTGCAACCCTCTCCTGTGAACGCTTCTGCTCTCACCCCCTGGCGTGGTCCAGCCCCTGGCTGGAGGGTTCCTCCTCTGCTGTGGTGGCCCACGTCTGTTTGGTAGAATTTTAGCTGGTTTGCAACCTGGAGCTGACACGAACCATTTGGAAGAAATATGGTAAGATGAGCAAACAGTTGCCGGGCTGCATGGCAAGTCCCTCTGCGATCCCATCTGTGCCAGCTTCAGCGGCTAGAAAGGCTCCCGCAGCTCAGTTGGCTTGGGAAGCTTGTTTTTGCCAAGGATTTTATCACCAAGCAGGCGCCAGAGCGCGGTTCCACTCATAGTCCATTCTGGCGAAGCTCAAACAATGAACCTGTGTGTTCTGCGTGTGAGAATGTCCAAAGGGAATGCCTTTTTCCTCACCAGGATCAAACTCCCGGCACCCTTTGTGATATGCGAGACCTCAAGGAGGGCCTCTCCATTCCCAGACTCGGAAAAATGTGTTAGAACAAGAAAACGGCCCGCTCTGGCCCACTGGAGCCAGGTCTCTGGTTTTCCTTCCACGGAGCTGTACACTTCACCACACCGACCCTACCCTGTGACTGGGCAGGGAAACTGTCGCTATGGGAGGCCAGCGGGGGGCATTTCCAGGCTGGGAGCAGAGAAAGGAGAGGCAAGGGGTTTGGGCAGGATGCCTTCCCCACCCTAAGGATTCTCTAGGGAAGTAAAAACAGGTGAGATGTGGTGTGATGCTAAACACTCCCCTGCCCCATTCCTGCCCCTTGCCCACAACAAAGGGCCCTCCGTCCTTCCTCCAAACCAGTGACCCCTCTGCCAAGACTACACGTCCGGGATGTGGAATCGCCCCTCCCGCTGCCCACCCTCGCAGCGCACAGGGGCTTGAGATTGGGGAGGTTGGAGAACAGAATAGCCAGTGCCCGACCATGTCAGCCCGGGGCAGTTCCCTTCTCCAGATGGAAGCCTTTGGATAGAGGGCCTAGTAGGGTCTCCTGGCTCTGACATCCCCTGAACTATGGGTCTAGACTGGATTTCTAAATCTGCCTGGAGGGAAATTGAAATTGAGGTGAGAGTCCCTCTAAAGTCACGGCTGACTTTCACCTAAACCATGGGTAGGAGTCCTGAGCCGCTTCAAGCCTCCCCCCCTCGCGCAGCCTGATGGGCTTGGGGCCCTAAAGAATGAGGCTGGTTCTAAAGCAGAAATGATTTTGTTTCAGGCTGTGCGTAGCTTCCTACGTCTTTACCAGATCAGCACTCAGAATCGTCTTCCCTTCCTTCTCTCTCCTCTCCTTTTCAAGATCACAAACAAAGACAAGAGGGTAGAAAGTTCCACCTGCATTGTTACTATCTTAAGAAGTGGACTCTGGAGCCAGATGCCTGGGTTTAGCCCAGGTGTGGGCAAACTTTTTGACTCGAGGGCCACAATGGGTTCTTAAACTGGACCGGAGGGCCGGAACAAAAGCATGGGTGGAGTGTTTGTGTGAACTAATATAAATTCAAAGTAAACATCATTACATAAAAGGGTACGGTCTTTTTTTTTTTTTTTTAGTTTTATTCATTTCAAACGGGCCGGATCCGGCCCACGGGCCGTAGTTTGTCCACGGCTGGTTTAGCCCCTACTTTATAAAAAATATATATTTTTTTGTTGATTTCAGAGAGAGGAAGGGAGAGGGAGAGATAAATAGAAACATCAATGATGAGAGAGAATCGTTGATCAGCTGCCCCGTGCATGCCCCCTATTGGGGATCGAGCCCACAACCTGGGCAAGTGCTCTGACCAGGAATCGAACCATGACCTCATGGGTCGATGTTCAACCACTGAGCCACACTAGCCGGGCTAGCCCCTGCTTTTGCTGCTTACTAATTGTGTGACTTTGGGCAAGTTACCGAGCCTCTCTGCGCCTCAGGTTCCCAGCTGTGAAGTGACTGTCATCTCGCAGAGCACCTGACTCACGGGGTGTGGTGAGGAGGGACAGGCCCCTCCGGGGCAGTGCTGCTGCATCCCGCGTCCACGCAGATGTGAGTGTGGCAGCGGCGATGCCGTCCTGTGGAAGTGGAGGATGGTGGGAAGTACCCGAGGCCTGGCGTCAGGAGACTGGGTCCAGGTCCCAGCTCTGCCACTTGCCTGTGTCAGGGTACAGATTCCGAACCTCAGAGGGCCTCCGTTTTCATAGCTGGGGAACTGGGGGCTGAACCCCTATCTCGCGCCAGGATGGTGGTGCAGACCCAGGGGAGCGGTGCTGGCAAACGGCTTCACCTGCACACACCGGACTAAGTCTGTTCTCTTTCCCCTTCCCAGGCACACATTCTGGCAGTTCCGCCATGAGAACCCCAAGACCCGGGTGGGGGGCCCGCCGCCCGAGGGGCTCCCTGGCTTCAACAGTGGGGTGATGCTGCTGAACCTGGAGGCCATGCGCCAGTCCCCGCTCTACGGCCGCCTGCTGGAGCCCGCACAGGTGCAGCAGCTGGCCGACAAGTACCACTTCCGAGGCCACCTCGGGGACCAGGACTTCTTCACCATGATCGGCATGGAGCACCCCGAGCTCTTCCACGTGCTGGACTGCACCTGGAACCGGCAGCTCTGCACCTGGTGGAGGGACCACGGCTACAGTGACGTCTTCGAGGCCTACTTCCGGTGCGAGGGCCACGTCAGGATCTACCACGGGAACTGTAACACCCCTATCCCGGAGGTCTAGGTACATGCTCCCCCGCCTTGCTCTTCAGATCTGGGGGAAGGGGAGGAGCGGGTGCCTCTGGGACAGGCCCCCGGGTGGTGTCTGAACCCCTTGAGAGACACTGCGGGAGGTCCTCTGTGATCAGGTGCTGCAGCTCTCCCACCCGTGGGCCGCTGTCCTGAGGCCACCCAGCGGGAGTGGCCTGCACATGGCTGGTGCTTGGGGACTTCTCCCTCCGGGGGACAGGCATCAGGAAAGGCAAGCATGGAGACATCTTCCCGGGGGGCTAGGAAGCCGGTGTTGGAAAAGAAGGAAGGGAAGAAAACCATGCCCTTTGCCTTCAGCCCCCAGTGAATGGAAATCCTTTTAAGAACAGGCCTTTCTTGGACAAAATATAAATTGATTTTAAATTGACAGGCTTCCATTTTGAGAGAAAGAACAAACAGAACTTCTGCAGCTCCCAGTGAGCTCTGAGCCAGTGAGCCAGAGCTGGCCCGGATTTTAAGCATTCAAACGAAGGCGACCTCCCACGTGTGCCCCCAGGAGGCTGCGCTCACGCCCAGGATGCTCACGTTGCCGGCTGCAGGGGTGAAGACCGGCGCCTCTTTGGAGAGGGCCTTCAGTGCCAGTGGTGGCCCACATCCCAAAGCTGGTCTCCTTACATGGCCTTCGCAGCTCTCACCTCCCAGCTGCGTCACAGACCTCTGCATCCCCTATTCGGCTGGGCCAGCTCCAGGGGACGAGACTGTGCTCAGAAATCAAATCCGTCATCAAAGAACAGAGGTCGGCCACCCCCAAGGGCATGCAGTGGGGTTGTCTGGGCTGGGAAGACTCATTCCAACGGGGAGCCCAGCCGTGCGCGCGTGTGACCATGTGGCTCGGACGGGCTGGTGCTCTGAGGCCTGTAAGCATTCCAGTCTCTGTTTAGAAAACCCTCCTCCAGACTTTCTCACTGCACAGGTCAGACCTGCCCCTTCGAAGCATCCAGGCTGTTTTTAAAGCCCTTCTTTTAGTGAGTTCTCCTGCGGGTGAGCTGCACACAGGAAGCTGCTCCGGGCCCACTGCGCAGAGTCCAGCTGAAGTCCTTGGGGAAGACGTGTTGCTGGATTTTCATCTTATTTTATTTCAGTTTCATTTACTTTTTTATTTCCTTTCATCGTGAGTGAGAATAGCTAATAAATAATCTTCAAGAACACAGTTTATTTATGTTGTTTGTGCTGTGCTCACAGTTTTCCGTTACACGAAGGTCCTGTATCGAAATCGAGAGTCATCCGTGTGGCTCAGACTCCCTCTCTGCAGGACTGAGCTGAGTGAGAGGTCCCTGAGGGCTAAGGGAGAGCTTGTCTGGGAGAGGGTGGGAGGGTGGTAGTGTTATGTCGAGAATCGTTTTATTCTGGATGTTGGCAGGCCCTTCTGCTCCTGGGAACAAAAACAACCGCATCCTTTCTCATTCTCCATCCCCCGAACTATCCCTGACATCATCCCCTGACGAAGTGGAGCACATTTCTCTCCTAACTCAGCTCCGACAGAATCAGTCTGTTCCCTGAGATGCTTGGTTTCCTATTTATAGCTTTCAGTCATCGAATGCCTGCCGTGTACCAAGCATTGCATTGGGGATTTATATACACCATCAGTAATACTCATGAGTACCTCACGAAGGTAATTAAAATTCTAAATTTACTGTAAGAAAATAATGAGTGCTGTGGACAGAGAGTCATTGTCACAGCTTTTTTCTATAATAGAAAAAAAATGGGACCAAGTTAAAATGTTGACTGGGGAGGAGATAAATAATGTATGTTACATCCATATAATGGAATACTTAGGCATTAAAAATCATATTTTTGAAGAGTAATGTACTGGAAAATGTTTACAATATGCTATTAAGTAAAGAATAGAAAATATAGATGATATGTACAGTATGTTCCTAATTTTATTTTTAAAATCACATGTGTGTATGTGTGTGTGTATAAAAAGAGAGCCGATTCTGCTTTATTTTATTAGTTAAACTCTTAAAAAACCATGTGTTTCAAATACCATAGTTTTTAAAAACCCCAATTATCTCAATGGGAAAAAGAAGTGGACAAAATGCTAGAGCATTAGACTCACAATAACAAAGGTATTTTTCCTGAAATAATTTCAAGAATTAAAGTGTTTCTATAGCTCTGAGTGTCGTTTATTGCAAGGGAAAAACAATAGACTAGTTGATCTAAATGGGCAAAAGCCCAATAAATTTTCCCTATTTGTTTTTGAGATC
The DNA here is from genome assembly GCF_963259705.1 of Myotis daubentonii. Lineage (NCBI taxonomy): Eukaryota > Metazoa > Chordata > Mammalia > Chiroptera > Vespertilionidae > Myotis > Myotis daubentonii. Next base: position 52,903,489 of record NC_081842.1, on the reverse strand, counting down.
ACCAACTCAGGAGCTTTCCCCTCCTCTGTCGCCAGTGGGCTTGACCTTACAACTTCATGGTAAGCAACACAGCCGCCCCACAGCAAACCCAGTCAGACCAGCAAAGCCGATGTGTGCGCCTGTGTTTTCACGAGCAGCCTTCCGGCAGATCCTGGCAGGCTGGTTCCTGATCGGATCCTGTTACAGGCAGGGCAGCACACGCATACTCACTGTGCTGTGTTTAATTTGTCTCATAAAAATGTCACTGTAGCGCATATGCCTGTAGCAGTCAGAAAAGAGAACATTTCTGGGTTAGTGGGATTAAGGTGCTTTTTATCTTCATCTGTACTTACTTCTATATTTCCCATAGTGAAATTAATTACTTTTATAATAAAAAAATACATGCTATAAAATGTTAGTCACCCACCTTTCCCCCAATTACAGGTAAGAACACTCTGGCCACTTTACAGCTTGTGGTTGGCATGGTTACCACCACCCATGAGAAAACATAATCCCAGCTAAGTAGGCTCTGGGTTTCCAGCCTTCCCTATGGATGCCCCAATTCTCTAAGTACAAGTGACCTATAATAGCATTTCCAGACTCTGCTCTCACTTCTGATACCATCATCTTTTGTGTGTATACAAATAATGGTGGCCTTTGAAGAGCTCGTGGCTTGTGGATGGGATTCATTCTTGAATCGGTGTCAAAACCAAACTACAGCATCCCCTGCAGTAGCATCTCATCAAGCCAGGGGTGGCGTGCTGGCTCAGCGGGCCCCCACCTAGAGTGCCAGGCGTTTGTGGGTTAAGGGAGCAAGTGCAGCTGTGACTCAGCATCTGCTTAAATGAAAGGCCAAACTTCTGCTCGTTCTAACACCGCCTGGCCTCCTGGCTGTCCTCAGCAAGGGAGGCCCAGAGACGGGGCTGAACGTGGAGTATGGCAGGACCAGCAGAGTTTTCTGAGAAGGCAAGGTGGTGTGGTAGAGAGACCCTCGCACCTAAGACAGAGGCCTGGCTTTGAGTTCACCTTCTGCCCTCACTCCTTGGACAACCTCGGTCAAGCAAGGTCACCTCTTGCCCCATTTGTGGACATTAGTAAGGACTCCCTCAAAGGAGTGTTGGAAACTAACCAGAAAACAGAGTGTAAGGGCTTGGGAGTTTATTGGGGTGACGTAGCTTAATAACATGTAAGTGTAAAGTGTACATTCTCTAACACATCGCCTGTAGCCTCTGTTGTGTGCTTCCACCCAAAGTCTGGTCTCCTTCCATCACCACATATCTGACCCCCTTTACTCTCTTCATCCTCCCCGCCCCACCCCCCTCCCTTCTGGTAACCACCATCCTGCTGTCTGTGTCTATGAGTGTGTTCAAAGCATTCTTTTAAAATAATAAATGACAGCCATTTGGGCACATGAACTGTTGGTGACATTTCCCTAGACCCAGGCACTTGCTTGTAGGCTGCCCTGCCTTGTGGTTATCTGCACATTGACCTCGCCATCTACATGGTTTGTGAGCCCCTTGAGGACGGAGACCTTGCAGTGTCACCTCGGCATGGACCCCAGCTCCTGCTCAGGCCTGGCACAGTTCAGGGAGCAAGTGCAGCAGAGATTTAGCAAGGGGAGCAATGTTCCCTGGGTGCTCGTGCTGGTCTGCTGTTTGATATGGGATGTAGGTGAAGCCAGAGCCCTAATACTTCCCTCCCACCTTTTCTCTCCACTTCCTGCGCACCTTTTTTAATAACCTCAGGCATAGAGGGTTGAGTACCCCTCCTCAATCCGTAACCCATCCACCCCTGCTTCCCATTAGGCCCCTCTCGCATTTTATTTATTCACTAGAGGTCCAGTGCACGAAATTTGTGCACGGGTAGGGTCCCTAGGCCTGGCCAGCAATCAAGGCCCATCTGTGGGGCGATGGGCAGGGTGATTGTGGGCCCCCACTTGCACCCGCCTTGGCTGGCCTGGTGCCGCCTACTCAATGGCCCCGCCTACCGCCACCACTGCTAGTCAGGGCCTGCGGGCTGGGGGCAGCTCCTGCGTTGAGTGTCTACCCCCTGGTGGTCAGTGCATGTCATAGCAACCAGTCGTTCGGCCATCCAGTCGATTTGCATATTAGGGTTTTATATAGATAGATTCCCATTCACCACCATATCCCACTCCCATCTCCCAATGCACAGTCATTCTAATCTGCTTACTTGTTAACTTTCTATGTTCTTTCAAAATGAGATTGTGTTTGTATGTGTTTTAGTTGGGGTAACTCTTAGAGTTTCTCATGTTCTTTCATTCGGCGCTGTGTTGCTGAGGTCCCTCCCCGTGATTGTTGCTGCTGCCCTTACTCTGTGGTGTGCTCCTGCCACAGTCCGCCTGCCCTCATCCACACTGATGGAAACACATATAACCTGCCACCTACTCACCCCACCCCCCACCCCCACCAAGTGGCCCTGCCATGGACAGCCTTGCCCCGGGTCCTTGTGGACCTGCTCAGAATGTCCTTGTGTTGTTAATCCAGGAATTAAACTGCTGGGTGTAAGACGTGCAGATACGTGCACTTCTACCTAAGTGTTGCCAGTTGCTCCTCAGGGCGGTCGCCCTCTCCCCACTTTCACTGGCATGAGCCCTCACTTTCACTGCATGACTGTGCTCAGGTTCACACGTGTCTGTGCATTGACACACATGTGGTCCTATGATCATTATGGAGTCCTCCAAAACGTGTGGCCAGAGTTAGAGCTGCTCTGTGTGTGGTATCACGTTGCCTTGAAAAGAGGCTGGGGCCCTCGGTTCTGGTCCTGACCTCACTATGACCTTGGCCAGAGGGCCCAGTTCTGTGAAAACGGGAGAGTTCTGGTTCCTGGCCTTGCCGCCCTGGGGCAGCTGTGATAGTGGGTAAGATAACTCACAGGAAAGGACTTCCAAGGCCCTAGCTCCCATGCACTGCCGCCCGTCCCCACTGCCACAAGTGCTGTCAGCTCCCAGCTTCCTCCACGGAAGCTCTGCCACCAGCCCCAGCCCTGCCCAGGGGCATGTCCTAGCCATCTGCCCCCACACCTGAGCTGCCCCCAGGGTAGAACCCCGTGTATCCCCATTAGGGCATCCTGCCCTCTCTCAGGAAGGCCTCCTTTCTCACACCCAGGCCACCAACCCTCTGACTGTCAGCCAGCCAGAACCTGGCACTTTCCAGAGCACAAAATGCGTTACACAAGGTGCAAGGCCATGACCGAGTTTCTGCAGAATGTCCATGCTCGCAGGGCATGCTGTCAGGGGCGTAGCAATCTGTTCGGGCAGCAGTCTGAGCCAGAAAGTGGCAGAAATGTCAATAACCTCCCAAGGCTACGTGAACCCGCTTTGAAACACGTAAGTCCTTGTTCACAGCCATGGGCAGGCAGCTTCGTGGCAAACTTGGGTCCATCTCATCCTGTGCCACCTTTCAGGAGAACCAACCTTGCTCTAAGCCTGAAGCCAAGCCAGCCCTCCCTCCAGGCATCCCTTCTGGGTGCCTCTGTGGTCTCTCCCCACCTGCCTGCCTTCCTTGACCCAGGAGGGAGGAGTGCCAGGGCCTGCTCCAAGGAGAGCCAGAGTGAGGCTTCCAGAGTCTGTGGGCCCGTGGAGGTGGGAGGAAGCATAAGAGATGGTGACCCTTGTGGCCCGGGTTATGGATGGGATCACCTTTTCTCTTTCTCAAGAAAGACAAATACAGATTGACCTGGCTCTTTTACTAAGTTCGACTGCAGGGCTGCAGGTGATTCGTTGGATGCCACAAAAACCTGAGACTGGAGGGGCCAGGGGTTTGCTGCACAGACACCACTGCAATCCTTCTGCCTCGTCCGTCATCAGATGACTGTCTTCTGTGCGCTCCGTGAAGGCAGGAGCTCTGGCCCCTGTGTGCTCCCAGCACCTGACGGCGCCTGGCAGGCGGTGGTCTCATGACATCTTTGTGGTTTGCACGAATACAGGAGCCCCCTTATCCATGGGGGATGCCTCCCAAGACACCCAGTCAATGCTGAAACCACAGATAGCACCGAACCAGATTATGTTATGCTTTTTTCCTGTGCATACATACCTGTGATAAAGTTTAACTTACAAATTAGGCACAGTAAGAGATTGACAATAATAACCAATAATAAAATAGAACAAATATAACAATATACAGTAATAAAAGTTATGTGAATGTGGTCTCTCTCATTCACTCTCTCAAAATATCTTACTGTATTGTCCCTACAGCATGGATATGCTGAACAAAGGGATGATTCACATCCTGGGCAGATCCGTGAAAGATTTCATCATCCTACTCAGAGTGGCACACAATTTAAAGCTTATGAATTGTTTATTTCTGGAACTTTCCATTTAATATCTTCAGAAACCTTGGAAAGTGAAACTGCAGAAAAGGGAGGCCTGTACATCATGCCGTTGGGACTATTGTAAATGAAAACCGTGCCCTCGCCTTCCGCAGAGAAGTGGTACCAGTGGATTGGGGGAGCAAGAGGGAGGAGTGGGGACAGGCCAAGAGGTACCCCTCCCCCCACAGCACCCCGGTAAGGGCCACCGGAGGAAGGATGGGAGAGCACCGGGCAAAGAGGAGGACTTCGCATCAGGGCAGATTTGGAGACAATGGGTGGAGACAGGAATGCTCCCTGTGTACCCATTGAATGAATTCCCTATGTTCACATTCATCCTCTCATCAAGCTCAGTGAATTCCTGGGACTTGAAAAGATTTACTCTCTGTACCCGAGAGGTGGAGTTATTGCCTTACACGTGCCTAACTTGCAATTGTTTTGCCCATAAAATTCCCAGAGGATTTCCTCAAATGTTCTGTCTGCCCTGTGGGACTCAGGTGGATGATCCTGAAGAGCAGGTAGAGTGGGAAAGATGCTTAGACAGGTAGTGAGCTCCACGCCACTGGAGGTATGCCAGCAGGGACCGTGCAACCTCTGTGAGAGGACACGAGATGAAAGCTGAGCAACAGGTAGAAGCTAGGATGACCTAACCCTGATGACGGAGATTCTGGATTTCCGAGCCCATTTGCTGCCCTTTTCTCTACAGCTAACCCCGCTGGAGAAGATTCACTCTCTATACCTGAGCGTTTTCAGGTTCCATTTCCAGAGGCTCTGCCTGCTGCTGGGAGGGAGACTCCTCTCTAAGCAAGTGCAGGATCATCCCCCTTCCGTGAGATAATCTCTGTTTCCTATAAGAAGTCCTACAGAGGCCACCCTGAGTGCCCTGAGGCAGGAGGACACAGAGCGGGAGACGGCTTGGGGAGGGGCACCGGGTGGGGTCTGGCTGGAAAGGGGCATGAAGTGGTTGATGGAGCCACCCTGCAGTAGAGACCCAGTCCCCGTGCTGGTCAGTTCCCAGCTCAAACCGCACGCAAGGGCCAAAACCCTGAGGAGGGAGGGGGTTGACAAAAGGAGCATTAGAAAGCAAAAGACAATATCTTTGTTTAAAAAAAAAATTGTCGCTGACATTTAAAAAAAGAAGGTTAATGACCTCAGCAAAATGGAGAAGGAACTCTCCTGACCCCACTAAGACACTGACCGGTGCCAGGGGTGCTGGCTGTGCTTTCTTTTTCTTTAAAAGAGAAGAGAAAGGTCATCAATAAATGCCACAGCTCTTGACTACACTTGAGTGCATGCAGCCCGCCCAGTCCTGGGTCACCTGTGACCCCACGTTGGCCTGTGACCTCTCTGGGTTCAGCTCGCAGAGCCTGGGCTGCCTGGCTCCCTGCAGGTCAACACAGGAGCCCTGCGGGCCACAGGCTTGGGTGTTTAAGGGCTATAGCCGCGCTCCCCAGCTGCTTCTTGCTGTACAAATGGCGGTGTGTTCTTTCACTCTGAAATACCCCGTTATCCTCATCCCTCCTCAGTTCTCCTTTCACTTCAGCTCCTCTTGGGGTAAGTGTGTGTGTGTGGGGGGGGGGGGGGGCGGGTAAGGGAAGTAGTGAAACGGAATCAATGCTGTAGGCATTTAGAGGACTTCATGGTTCATAAATAAGCACTCATGAGGGTCTTCACTTTCACCACCTCATTTAGGCTTAGCAGTGTGTGTGCACCCCGCCCCCTACCCCGAAGGAAAGGAAAGGATTATTGTTCCCATTGTACATATAGGTAAACTGAGGCTCAGAGAGATGAAGTTATTGGCTTAAATTTGCCTAACTTGCAAATGCTAGCACTGGTACTAGAGCAAAGGGCTTCTGGCTCCCAGCTATTCTATCATTCAGCAAGTCTTAACTGGGCTCCCACTGTGTGCCAAGCACTGCTCTAGGCACTGAGATACAGCAGTGGACAAATGAATACGCAAGATCATCTTACACAGCAGCAGGGGGTGTGAGAGCCGTTTGGTAGGCGGTTCCTGGAGTGGGAGGTGCTACTTTAGAATGAATGGCAGGGAAGGTCTCTGAATAGGCGACCTTGGAGCGAGGACCTGAACAGTGAGAGGGAGGCAGCCATGTGAAGTCTGGGGGAAGAGGATTTCAGGCAGAACAGCAAGAGCAAAGGCACCAAGAGAGGAAAAGGCTGGACTCTTAGGACTGTGGGAAGGCCAGTCTGGCTGAGGACAAAGGGGAGGGTGAGGGAGGAGCTGGGAGGAGGGGCCACATCTGCAAGGTGCAGGGTTCCATCCTCCACAGGAAGGAGTGAGGCCTTATCCTAAGTGTGATGGAGAATTTGAAGCAGGGAAGTGACATGATCTGGTCACTGTTGGTGTAGAGTGTGAGGAGAAAGACCAATAGGCGGTGATATAATGATTTAGGCAAAAGGTGATGGTGGCTTGGGCTGGTGACTGATTAAGGTGCAACGAGAAGTGAAAAAGCAGGATATATTTTATTTTTTAAATATATTTTTATTGATTTCAGAGAGGAAGGGAGAAGGAGAGAGAGAGAGAAACATCGATGATGAGAATCATTGGTCAGCTGCCTCCGGCAAGCCCCCTACTGAGGATCAAGCCCGAAACGCAGGCATGTGCCCTTGAATAGAATCAAACCCGGGACCCTTCAGTACGCAGGCCGATGCTCTATCCACTCAGCCAAACCAGCTAGGGCAAAGCAGGATATATTTTAAAGGGGGAGCATCCAGGCCTCGATGAGGATAAGGCTGGAGGTGGCTGGAGAGGAGTAAAAGAAGGAGATCAAGGCTCTCTCCTTTGCTTTCGACTCAGGTAATTTGGTGGGTGCCTTTCTGAAGATTGGGAAGACTTGGAGAGAAGCAATGTTTTTAGGGGAGTGGAATAAATCATGTCCTGTTGAGGACAAATTAAAGATGTCCATTAAACAGCCAGGTCTAGATCTCAACCATGCTGTTGGAGTTGAGGGGAGAGGTGGGTTATGGGCTATAGATCTTAGAGTCACATTTATGGCTTCAAGATGGCTAAGTGAGGCCAAACCGGCTTGGCTCAGTGGATAGAGCATCGACCTGCGGACTGAGAGGTTCCGGGTTCGATTCCGGTCAAGGGCATGTACCTTGGTTGTGGCACATCCCCAGTGGGAGGTGTGCAGGAGGCGGCTGGTCTATGTTTCTCTCTCATCAAGGTTTCTAGCTCTCTATCCCTCTCCCTTCCTCTCTGTAAAAAATCAATAAAATATATTTAAAAGAAGATGGCTAAGTGAGGACATACTGCCTCCCCTTCTTTTCTTGAAAATCACCCCCAAACCGTCAGAGAACAAAAATGGAAAGTAAAACTCTGGGTCTGATGAAGTGAGGAGATAGATGTCTATAACCTACACCACAGCATGTGAAGATGGGAGGAAGACTGAGGAATGGCAAATGACTCGGCAGAGAGGAGAGAGCCCCAGGCAAATGCCTGTAGGCAGAGGGGGTGGCAGGAAGTGGGCTGGTCCACCTCGCAGGACCCTCCGCCCCGCCCCCCCCTCCCCCGCTTCCCACCCCCCCTCCCCGTGAGGAACAGGAGGGGGCACTCAATAGGATAGGGGAGAGTGAGGCCAGGGGAATGGGGACGGGAAACAGGGAAGGGACTTTGAAAATCTATGTAAGGAGAAGTAGTCCCCACCTAGATCACACCGGTGAGTACCCTTTCCCCAATCCTGCAGGGGCCTGGAACTTTTTTAATTCTCTGGATAAAATGAACCAGGAAGGCCTGAGAGTGGGGAGGGCAGTGATGAGGCTCTGACCAAAAAGAACAGACTAAGCAAGAATTTGCACCGTGAGAGGTGGCCCTGCCCCAGGCTCCAGAACCAGCAGCCACACTTCTTTCCCGAGGCCGGCATTTGGAGAAGGGACCTCTATTCTCTGGAGAAACTGAACTACCCAGAAATCCCTGGGGCTACTGACATTTGGAGGTCCTCAAGGAAAATACCACAGACCACCTGATCACCTCACCAGGAAGCTCACCAGTCTCTGGTTTTCTGTAGCATTTGGACACAAAGTCACAGCCAAGTTTCCTCAAATACGTGAGGAAAGCCTCACCCACACAAGTCAGAGATCAAAACAATCAGAAAAAAGGCACCCAAGAGAAGCAGATGTGATACCCAGAGATGAAGAAAATGTCAAAATAAATTATAAGACCCCCAGAAAGATGAGATGGAACTACATCCACGAAACACAAATTAAAGCCATAAAAAAGGGACAGCCAGAGATCATAAAATGTTCTTAGAAATTACAAATGATAGCTGAAATAAAAATTTAATACCAGGTTTGGATGATAAATCTGGGGAAACCTCCAGAAAGTAGAGGGAAAAAGAGAAAGGTGGAAAACAGGAAAGAAAAGGTTTTTAAAAATCAGGTCATTTCAAAAGGTCCAATAGTTCTAGAAAGAGAAACCAGAAAAAGTACTAGGGAGGTTGTAACCAAAGGATACTAGAAGAAACCGAAGAAAAGATAAGAACTAATGTACGGTCAGTTCTCAGAACTGGAGGACCTAGTGCCCGGTCCGATGAATGCAAGGCCTATATCCCCGCAATCCACATGAAATTGAAGGACGACAGAGGTAAAGAGAAAACCCTAACAGCTTCCAGTCAAGTGTGCGGATAAAATAGAGACATTGTCAGACACACACAATCTCAGAACCTGTGCCCCCCAAGCCTCTTGTCTCAGGAAGCTTTTGGAGGAAAATCACAGGGAAGGAGTGAACCAAGAAAGGACACTGCAGGGGATCCAGGCAGCGGGGAAGGGGAGATCTGATCAGACCCAGGCTGCCGGGACGCCAGCCTCACGGCAAGCCTGGAGAACAGCAGTGCCGCTGGGAGCAGGAGCTCAGAGGGGCCTGGAGAGAAAACGGAACAGATAAAGCTAGTGACACATTTGACAAAAAAATTACATTGCCAGGCCTTATGGGGTGTAGGAAGATCTAACCACATAGTAAAAGAAAACAATAGCTTTGTTTCTGTAGTGAGTCATTTTCATTTGATGGAAGAAGACACATTTACTTGGCCCATCGGTGAGTAATACTATCATAATCATGTCAATAAAACGCTACTACAGATTTTAAAAACTTCACATGTAAGGAGGGAGGGAAAGGGCTGTAAAATATCTGAAATCATTATTTACTATATTAAGAAGAGAATATATAAAATTGAGCATCAGTGGCCAGCAAGATGTGCATGATGTTTGGAAATATGGAGGTAATCCTGGAAGGAGACGACAGGTTTGGGAGAGACTGTTTCTGAAGAAATATGAGGAAGGGGAGAGAAGGTACTGCTGGCTTTTAAAAAATAGGCTTGTAGCACTGTTAGACTTTTAAAAAACTTCTCATGCAGCGCCTTGACAACATAAGGCATCACTGGCAAATAGAGGGTATTTAATGTCTCAGGACTGATTGAAGTCCATAGGAAGAGTGTAAATAGCGACTGTAAATTAGCGGCAAGGGACTGGCCTCCCCAGTATAGATTTAAAAGATTTGGCTGTTACATCACTTGTGATCACCTGTTATTGCCGCCCCCAGGGGAGAACAGCTTTCTCCTCGGTGCCCAGATGGCCTTTGTGCTGGGCTGGCTCCGACCGGCTTGCAGGAACTGAATGCTGATGTCAGGCATTGTGCTACCTGGTTGGTAAATGCAATCATCCTTCAAAACTATATAAACTTTCAATTACATAAATTATCAAAGTACAAAAATAACAACTGCTCAAAATTCATCACTTCCTAATTATTTTACTACATTTTGTAATTATGTTCTGAGTGTATCTGTATCTTTATGGTGGAAATACTATCTAAAAGCATATCCTGTGCATCTTTTCCCAAGTCCGCATAGATGGCATCATTTGGGTAGCTTGAATTCAATCATGGTGGGAATATTTACACCACAGAAATTGGCTAATGCCACAAATCAGGGATTCTCTCCCCAGATCGCCATTGATTAAACATATACCAGCTTACCCAATTCTTTGTATTTTCTCTTGGATATATGGATGGATGGATGGGTGGATGGCTGGTTGGTTGGTTATGTGGATGGATGGGTGGATGGATGGATGGATGGATGGATGGGTGGGTGGATGGAAGGATGGATGCATGGATAATTGGCTGTATGTTTGCAATCCCCCTCCTTTCCTGACAGTTCCAGGAGCCTAAAGGCTGTGTTATTAGTGTGTGAACAGCAGAGCAGTATGAGGAAGCCTGACTCCAGCCTGCACTGGGGTTGGCTGGGCCAGCTGAGGAGGGCAGCAAGGAGAGGCAAAGGGTCCATCCAGCAGCCTAGGAATTCGTGCTGTCCCAGAGGCCCTGCTTATGTCAAAAAGACGGGCAGGTAGGTCCAGACATGGAACTGGACAACCTCACCACTCACACAATGGAATACTACTCAGTTGTAAAAAAGAAGGAAATCTTACCTTTTGTGACAGTGTGGATGGACATGGAGAATATTATTCTAAGCAAAATAAGCCAGTCAGAGAAAGACAAATACCGTATAATTTCACTTATATATGGAATCTAATGAACAAAATAATTCAATAAACAAAATAGAAACAGACTGACAGCTATCAGAGGGGAGGTGGTATAGGGGAGCTGGGTAAAAAAGGTAGAGGGATTAAGCACAAACAAAAACAGCAGACACAGACTACAGTATGGGGATTATCCGAGGTAAAGGGGGTGGGGGAGGTGGAGGAGGGTAAATGGTGATGGAAGGAGACCTGACTTTGGGTGGTGAACAGATGATGTATTATAGAATTGTACACTTGAAACCTTTATAATTTTATTAACCGATGTCGCCCCCAATAAATTCAATACACATTTAAAAAATAATAATGCTGGCCTGCATCTCCTGACCCAATCTGTGATGTCCAGTATCTCTAAGACTTCTGCCAGTTCCCAGGGCTTGCATTGTCATGGGTGCCAGTGTGAGGCCTCCTCCTTGAACTCACCACCTCCCTTGCCTGCCACCTCCTGGGCCCACTGTTCTGTAGAAGGCCCACAATCCTGATTCTTCAGATTAGATTCATGTTGGGATTTGGGTGATATGCTGATGTGTTCTCACCTTGGCGTCAGCCCGGGAGGCAGGTGGCAGGAGCTAGTTTCACTGTGGGTGGTGCTGGTTTTAATAACTTGGCTAAGGTGGATCAGCCAAATCTCTCTAACAGAAAGGTATCTTTTCCCCTTTGTAAGTAAAAATCAACCTCTGAGGTAATACTTGGGGGCTGTGTGCATATCCCGCTCACCAATAGCCTTGCACGCAGTGGTTTTAGCATCCGATGATTTGCCGGCATCAGTTATTATCTCAGTGTTTGCCAGATGGTGATTTGCTAATTCTAACTCCTCCTGGATTTATCAGCAGGCAGGCATTCCACTGTAAGAACAGTGACTCTAAACCCAAGCTGCGTATTTGAATAACCTAGGAACTTCCAAAACTGATCAGGGACCCTCCTCCCCAAATTCTGATTTACTTGGTCTGGGTGGAGCTTCAGCATCAGTATTTGTTTGAAGCTCCCAGGTTGTTATGTAGTCAGGGCTGAGAACCTGCTCTGAGTGCTGGGGAGCCGTGGGAGGGTTGGATGCAGAGGAGTGAGGACTCCATTGGAGTTTCTGAAAGTCCCTCTGGCTGCAGAGGAAATGACATTTCCAAGTGGGGGCAGGGAGCTTAGCACAGTAAGAATGTTGTTGCGCTAATCCTGTTGAAACACCATGAAGGGGAAATCTAAGGGATAGAGGTCACGTTCAAAGGCATTTATTTGATGCTGTAGTGCTGGTTGTGGGCTGAAATTAATAAAACACGGATGAACAATCTCTTTCATATAGGTGGCATGACCCAGTGTTTCAAGCTTCATCACACCCTTCAGAACTCACAAGTATAAACTGTGGGGAGAGCAGAGAAGGATGCCAGAGTGGGGTCCGAATTCCCAGGTTACATCTGTGCATGGATGTGGGAGCCTGGTGCAGACACTGCCCTTCCTCCGTTGTTAACGTGCAGAAGTGACTGCAGTCCTGGTTTTGCTATTGCCTTCTCCGTGTGTCCGTGGGCAGGTCCCCTCCCCTCTGTGGGCCTCCGTGTCCTCACTTTCTCCAGGCCCTTCAGGCTGCAGAACTCCATGGCCCTGGGGTTATTTGTGGGAACCAGGCTCCCATTCAAAGGGCAGTGCTGGCTTGGGCTCAGTCTACTACTAACCTCTCCTCTCCCCTGTGGCCTGATTTTGGGGGACAACAGGGAGCCCCATGGTTTTGCAGGCTGGTGAGCAGATGAGGTTAACCACTCTCTTTAGATTTATCCACTGCAAGGTTCCCCCCAATGAATTGCAGGCAATGGAATGAGGGACAACTGTATTATAGCTCTGGTGCTGTGTGACCTTGGGCAAGTCACTTCACCTCTCTGGGCTTCAGGTTCCTCATCTGTTGACAGAGGGCACTGTACCATCTTGATTGAGGTCAGGCTTTAAGGGGCAATGCCTGCCTTGGTCCTCAGGAAACTGTTGGGCAGATCAAACTTGATGGCCGTTGAATCCAGTGAAGAGCCAACGGTTGAATGTGGGGAATGAGGTCAGTTATTTCCATCAGGAGGTCGAGTCCTTAGGCCCGCCCCTCCCCACGGGAGCATAGCAAATCTGGGGCAGTGGTTTTTCTTCAGAGCCAGGTGCCGAGGTTTCATTTGATTTCTCCTTCAGCTCTCCATCCCCATTGAAAGAAGACATTTCCTGCCCCTCAAACTTGAGGGAGTGCTGTGAGATTCAGTGAAGTAATACTTGAAAAAAAACCAGGCTGGCTATGAAACCAGCTCCTCCCTTTCCCTTCCTGGGGCTCCTCTGTCCGCATCCCAGAGGGAAAGCTGGATGGGAATGTTCGCTGAGCCCCCAGCTTCAGTGGCCCCTCCTGTGTAGGGTCCCCTCCACACTCTGCTCTTGCAGCTGCAGTTCTGGGTCCCTCGCACTTTGTTGCAGAGTCTCTGGACACACACTGCCCAGCCTGGCCCTCTGGCCCTCTGCCGGCCAAGGGTTCACCTGAAAGGACCACGCTCTTCCTTCCCTGGTAGTTTTTCTCCCTCTTTGGAGACTGTCAGGCAGAGAAATGCAGTTTAGAAGAAATCAATATTCTCAGACGGAGAAGAACTTGCTGCATTTACAGCCAGTCAATTTGGCACCAATTACATAGCACCTGGCGTGAGTGGGTCCCCACGCCGGGGAAGGAATCAGAGTTGAATCAGCCCCTGCTGGGTCACAGAGAAGCTCACAGGCCGGTGGGGAGGTGGACACAGGCATTAATATTAAAGCTGAAGGGTGTTGCCAAACCAGAAACCATGTAGGCCTCTGAGCCGCCACTTCCTCACCTGTGGGAGGCTGGCAGTAATACCTACCGAGGGCTGTTCAGCGGGAAACATGATATGAATAAGATAATGCACGTGCAAGGGCTTTGCAGGCAGCAACACACTATGTGTGCTTTCCTACACATATGACCGTGTTTTATAATGGCTGTGTGGGTGGAGGAGGGGCAGTGCCGACTGGGGAGCTCTGGGCATGTTTCTTGAAGGAGGTAGGATTTACACCTTGAAAAATGGTGCAATATTTAGTAGTAAGTTTGACTACTAGACCAGAGAAATCCAAATTAGCAACTGGCTTAAACAAAATTTAAGGCTGTTTCTTTCCATGGAAATATCCAGAGGTAGCCAAGGGCCAATATGCCAGCTCCACGGGGTCAAGGATCCACAGGGTCCTGTCTTGCTGCTTTTCTATATGGAGCTTCAGCCCCAAGATTACCTCATGGTCCAGAATGGCCGCTCCAGTTCCAGCCATGGCATCCACATTCCAGAGACCAGGGAGGAGAAAAAGGGAAGGAAAGAGGCATATTCCTCCCCTTTAAGAAAATGTCCCTGAAGTGGCACTTACTTATTGACTAGATCTTAGTTACGTGGCCATATCTTCTCCAAGAAATGGTGGGAAGTGTAGTCTTTATTCTGAGTGGCCATATTGTTCTCAAATAGTCCATGGAACAGGAAGGAACAAATATTGGGAGCCACAAGCCATAGTTGTCACAGCTGGGCAGGTCTTTGGCATTCTTTTTTTTTTTTTTTTTTTTGCTTTAAGGAGACCTCTTTCAGCCCCTCCCATCCGCTATGCAGAAGAATGAACCAGCAGAGGGCTGGCCGCTGGCCCTGGATTCTGACTGCCCTGGGAAAGCACATCAAGGCAGACCGTTTCAGCTCTCGAGCCCTGCCAGGAACGGAGGGTTATAGCGTGGGTTTGTGCGCTGGTGTCTGAACTGCCTTGGAGGCATGAACTCATTGACCTGAAGAATTTCCCCAGGACAGCAGGGGTCCTCTCTCTCTGAGGCTTCTCTGAGGCACAAGCAGGAAGGCTGTCTCAGAAGTTGCTGGACACTCTCCCTTTCTCTCCTCAGTGCTGGGGCTGGACAGTCTGTCTCCGAGACCCACCTCCACTTCCCCCACAGGGACAGGTGTGGCCTGACCAGCCTGGGCCTCGGCCTGGACAGGAGGGAGCCTGGGAGGAGCTGGCGGCATTGGAAGAGGACTGTGTCTGGAGGGGTTCCACTTGCTGCCTCCCTCAGGCGTCCAGGCTTCAGGAACATGGGGTGTCCCGTGAGCCTCTTGGCCTTTATCCCCCGTACCCACCACTGCGTGGCTCCTTACAAAGGCCTGCTCACCCAGCTCAGGGCTCTGCCCGGGCCCCGCACCTGCCTGGCCCCGTCCTTCCATAGCCAGGTGAGCGAGCCTACCACACCTTTGCTCACACTGATCCCCGCCTGGAAGCCCTCCCGCCCCTGCCTTTCGACGTCCAGCCCCTCCTCCAAGTCCCCCTGTGCCCTCTTTCTTCAGTTCCCTGCTTCCACCCCACTTGGCTGTGACTCCCCCACAC
Source organism: Myotis daubentonii (assembly GCF_963259705.1). Classification (NCBI taxonomy): domain Eukaryota; kingdom Metazoa; phylum Chordata; class Mammalia; order Chiroptera; family Vespertilionidae; genus Myotis; species Myotis daubentonii. Next base: position 52,888,285 of record NC_081842.1, on the reverse strand, counting down.
CTCAGAACCCCCTTTGCACTCAGCACACCCCTCTCCTCATGGGACCACTTTTGGTCTTGGGTGTAGGTTTTTGGCACCTGTCCTAAGTTCTGCCCTAGACTGGGACCCTTGAGGTCTAGGGGCCATCTCTATTTTTTTTACCCAAATAAGGACCTGGCCCCACAGGGGCTCAGCAGGTGTGAGCTGAAGGAACGCTGGGGAACGCCTCCCCACTGCCCACTGAATGCGCAGAAGCCAAAGTGTCTGCTCAGGGCAGCATGGTGCTAGGCCCCTGGAGCTCTTAGGAACTCAGTGTTGTATGGATGACTTAATAGACGTGGTGGGCACTCTCAGTGCTATTTAGGGCGTGGTTTGCATGGGACACACACTCTGAGTGCCAAACAGCCTGGTTTCAAGTGAGCTCATGGGAATAAGCTGTCTTCGGTGACCTTGGGGACTTGCTGCCTTTCCGCACGCCAGGCCAGGAGCCCTGTCTGAGCACGCCAAGATGGCAAGAACATAAGCTCTTGTGAAGTGGGAAGAAGTGCATGTAAAATGCAGAGTTTTCAGTCTTTAAACTATAAAGCCCTGGAAGTCATGTTCCCACTCCTGCACCAGTGTGAGGCGAACGTGACAACCACTACACTACGGAAACGACTACTCCTGCACCAGTGTAACACTGGGAACTCCACTGTGGCTGCCATTGCCAATGTCTATTTCACTGCGTCCTAACCTCACTTCTCTGAACCTCGAAGGTCAATATCACAGCACTTTCTGGATCAGCAATAAAATGATCGATCGTTAGATCCAATTAGCCAAGGCCCTGCTCTGAGGATGTGGCGAGGACCGAGTCACTCTCCCCTTCCCTTACCAGCCGCATCAATCTCTAGGTAACTGGCCCCGCCTGGTGCTGTTTAACCTGCCAGGTATGCTGCCCCGGCCTGCAGGGCAAGCCCTGGCTCCTGCTCGTCCTCTGCTGACCCTCAGTTCTTCTCCCAGCTCTGCTGAGGCTGAACTGCGCCAGTTCAACACTTCACTTTAGGGAAGAAAGCGTGTCCAGGACTTTCTACCATCCTACCCTGTTCTTAGAGAAGAAATTCAGGGCTGGCCCTAGCCTGTTTGGCTCAGTGGATAGAGTGTCAGCCTGCAGATGGAAGGGTCCTGGGTTCGATTCTGGTCCAGGGCACGTACCTTGGTTGCAGGCCCCCGCCCCCCCAATCCAGCCTGGTCGGGGCTCATGCAGGAAGCAACCAATCGATGTGCTTCTCCCACATCGATATTTCTCTCTGTCTTTCCCTCTCTCTTCCACTCTCTCTAAAAATCAATGGAAAAATATTCTCGGGTAAGGATTTAAAATAATAATCATAATAATAAAAGAAATTCAGCGTTGAAAGTGACCTATCAGAGGAACTTTCTCTAGGACTAACATCCTAGATTTTCCTCAGCCATTTTTTTAGCATCTCAACTTCATTTTTTTGTAGTAATATTTGTGCTGCCTGAGAAGATAGGCTTTAGCTTTAAACACATGCTTTACATGCAATAGCACACTTAAGTGTACGGCCTGATGCGTCTTTGCCAGCTGGCTTTACCTGTGTAACCGTGCCATTATTTTTAAAGTCCTGATTTTTCAAAATAGGACTCCATCAGGAGAGGAGGCCCCACCTTTGGGTGCTGGGTTAGGGCCTGGGTTGGATCCTCCAGTCCTCACAACAAGCTGGAAGGTGACTTTAATCCTCTCCCTTGTGCAGAAGAGGAAGTACAGTGTGAGAGTGCGGCCACCTGGCTAGTCAGAGGTTGGGCCTGCCCTCTTCCTGCTCCCCTGCCGCCCGTCCTCTGACATCACCTGTTGTCTGGTCTTCCTGGAGCTGATGTGCCCAGAGTGTGGTACCCAAATAGCAGACAGATGGATGGATGGATGGATGGATGGATGGATGGATGGATGGACAGATGTTGGGGGCAGCAAGGACAGCAAGTCTGTACTTTTCTTTACCTGCTGGTGTCCATGGAGGGCCTTATGCCGTCCAGCGGGAGACCCAGACACGTGGCTTCTCGCTGTCAGACAGCAGACTCTGGCACTCTCTTGCTGAGAAGCCCTGCCGTCCACTCAGAGGCCAGAGCCCATGTTTATAAATTCTCAGGTAACAGGTAGACTTACCAGACACCTGCTGCATCCCCATTATTTGTATCAGGCTGGTCCCCCACTCGGACATTTAACAGCAATACACTCACTCAGAAGGACACCAGCCATAGCCATGGCGCTGGGGCAGAGTCCTGGAGGCCCCATCAGCCAGGCATCAGCTTTAGATGGGGGGGGGGGGGGGGAGGCAGCCTTGGGGAGATGCTGGGCATCTGGGGAGGGGCTCTCCCGGGCTCAGGCAGCAAGTGTGCAGGAGGAGGATTGGAATACTTCCACAACTGTGTCCTGACATAGATCTGAGCAGAGTCCCAGGAAGAAAGGATTATTCTCATTCCCAGGGAACTTGCAACCCAGCTGGAGAGACAGGTGGCAGGTTCACAGCTAGGGGGAATCAGCACGTGGGTCTCAGCTGGCCGGTCCATTTGTGTGTCCACTGCAGGCTGCCACCTACCAGGCACTGGAGAAGGAATGAATGACCTGCCCCTAGGAGTGCACGGATTGCAAGGAGAGCGAGGCCCCTGGACAGATAACCACAGGGCAGTCTTGTGTTTGGGTGCTGTGCTGAGTTTGAGATCATGTTAGAGCATTTCCAGGGCTACCCAGAGACCCAGAGGCCCAGAGCCTCACGGAATCACCTGTTCGAATTCCCTGTGCTTTGGATGAGGAGCCCGGCGTCCACGGACTCCTGCTCCCCTCCCAGCCCCCTCGGCCTCTCACTCACATACCCCATTCCTGCTGTTGTCCTGGAAGCCTGGACTCCAAGGAGGTGGAGAAACTGCCAGGGGTTGATGTGTTCACAGCTTGACAAAGGGGCAGGTCACAAAACTATGAAAAGCCCAGGCAGAGCTTCAAGAACTCAAAAGCTGACCTGAGGGGCCACCAGTGTGGGGGCACTCCCCCCCACCCCCCCCACCCCCCCGTTTCCAGCGGGCCCAAGGGGGTCCCTGTGGTATCAAATTACGTTCAGTCTATTTGCTTAAGAACATAACACTGAGTGTTGTGTTTTTAGGAAGCTTTACATATAAATTAGTAAAGAAGTTTCTTCAAGTGTGACTTTGGAACGGTCTACCACATTCCTGTCCTGGAAGCAAGGCCTGACCAGGGATTTCCCAGACACAGTGGCACGCTCCTGGGAGAAGTCACACAGGAACCCTCCTACCAGATCCAAAGGCCCAGTTACCGTGCAGATAAATCACTGATTTACCCGCGTACTGCACGGCCTTCCCTGATGCAAGGTGGGTGCAGATTTGGAGGAAAATTCACTTTGGATGTAAGTGTCTTTGTGATTGTTCCACGTTCCTGGGACATAAGACGCTCAGGCCCCTTGAAAGCAGAGAGCCAGGAACCGAGGGCCAGGTTCCCCAAACAGCTGGAGGCCCCGTCTCGCCCCCAGCGGTTCCCCCACTTGCCAAGAGGCCTCCGGTACTGGCAACCCCCTGCCCTGGCTGCTGGGGGAGTCCCAGGCTTCTCCAGAGACATCTGCTTGGAATCCTGACCTTTGACCTGTCTGGGCTGGCTCAGGCCTGAGAGGAAAGGAAAGTAAATAAATATAAATCTGTTTGATCACAGGCAGAATGTTTTTCAACAGGGAGCTTCCTGAGGAAGAACAGCGAATGGGGTTTGGAATGAGGCGCTGCCAGCCTCGGCCTGTCCATGCCTTTGCTTGTCGTGGTTATGTTGGCAGCGGTGAGAATGCCACCAGGTGTTAGATGAGCGGGGTCAGACCGGACCTAGGTTCAGCAGCCGCGGTACTTGAGTTCTGGCTAAGAAAGAATTCAGAGCCAAGATTCAAACTATAAGAGAAAGTTTGTTTGGAAAGTCACTGGTAGAAGAAGTAACCCATAGAAAAAATGGGCTCAGGAAACAAGTTACCAAAGGCCTCCCCCCAAAAAAGGCCCTTGGGGCTTAGGAGAAAGGGAGGCAAGGAAAATGGGCCTGGGAGGGGGTGGGAAGAGGAGGGGGGGGGAGAAGGGGGGGACAGGACAGGAAAGGCGCAGGGCAGGTGTGCTCTGGGAGGGAGAGTATGCTAGGTCCTCTCTTCTAAGGGCCTTTAAGGGTGGAGATTTTAGGGGAGGTCCCAGGGGGAGGACCTCAACAGAATATTCATTATTCCCTCCCCCTTCCATGTATCCTTTCTGCGCTGATTGGTCCGTGCCAGGGCAAGGTGGTCATCAGTCCTCGTGGCTGATCCTGAGGTCAGCTGTGGTGGTTCTGCTGATTTTTGGGGCCTGGAGCTGAAACACAGCTGAGGCCTAGATGTATTTGATTTCAGTCAGAACCTCATTGTCCTGGGAGCTTAATGCTTAAAAGCTATTCTCGGGCCCCCTTGTTTGTTCCCCCTCTAAGGGGGTCTAAGCTACATGACTGGCGACATATAGTACTAAGGGAGGAAAGGTCAGGCAGGGGAGGGTCCGAGTGAATGACCATCGATATGAAAAGTCAATAGGTCTGCCCCAGCTGGTTTGCTCAGTGGATAGAGTGTCAGCCTGCGGACTAAAGGGTCCCTGGTTTGATTTCGGTCAAGGGCACATGCTGGGTTGTGGGCTCGATCCCCTAAGCCCAGTGGTCGGCAAACTGCGGCTCGCGAGCCACATGCGGCTCTTTGGCCCCTTGAGTGTGGCTCTTCCACAAAAGACCACGTGCGGGCGCGCACGTACAGTGCGATTGAAACTTCATGACCCATACGCAGAAGTTGGTATTTTGTGGAAGAGCCACATTCAAGGAGCCAAAGAGCCGTATGTGGCTCTCGAGCCGCAGTTTTCCGACCACTGCCCTAGGGGGTATGCAGGATCAATGATTCTCTCTTATCATGGATGTTTCTATCTATCGCTCTCCCTCTCCCTTCCTTTCTGAAATCAATAAAAAAATAAATTAAAATTTAAAAAGTCAATGGGTCTAAACCAGGTGACCAGTGATACGCCAGGGGAGAAAAGGTTACCCTGGGGTGAGGTCCTTGTTTTTTGTTTTGCCCCTTGTTAGGCACCTGGGGCTTTCTTCCCTGGTGACCTTCTGTACCTGGCCCATCGTCCTTGCTCTGCTCATGTCTGTCTAGTTGCCACCATTAGTGCTGCTGTGCCCTGCCAGAGCCTTGCTGGGAGTAGCATCATGGCCATGGGGGTCCCCAGCACTGCATGGTGGAGCCCTGTCCTTCCCTGCCAGGTCCCTCCAAGGGTCACCACCCCCTGGACCAGCAGGCAGCTGATGGGCCTGGCTGGGCTCCCTGTGGCTTCCCAAGCGGAGGAGGAAATGGGTCTTTGACATTGAAGTCCAGTCTTCCTCAGGGCGGTAGAGGCAGTGCTAGGGCGGGGGTGGGGGGGGGCGTGGGGGGTGGTGGTGGTAGAGTGGGGAAGCCAAACTCAGGTGTTCCCTGTGGGGGTGTCGTTTGACTTTCAGGATCCTGCACGTACTTTCTGGTTCTGGTCTTTGGAGTCACTTGCTCAGGGCTTCCCCTTGTATATCTGTCCTTGTCTGGCTCTGGCCAGAATCCTCGTGTGAACTTCAGATTCAGAAGAACTGTCTGGATCCCAGAGATACTTTTCTGGAGCTCAAGGAAGTCCAGTGGCCTGTGGACAAAAGCCAGCTTGCTCATCAGCTAGTGCAAAGCTATGGGTCTCTGTCGTGCTCACCTGGTGTTTACGCTGGAGCTTCCTAGGGCTCCTTGAACTCCCCGCCTGGAAAACGATCTCCACACTCACCCTCTCCCCTTTCCCATCCCTTTTGCTGGATGTCCAACTCAGTTGTTCCTCATCCCCCCCAATTCTCTTAACATTTTAAATCAGAATCCAGACAATAACCTGATGTCCCCAAAATGTCCTTTGTAATGAACCCAATTTCACTTGATTTAGTTTAATTAATCTCCACCCTCCCTCCCTCCCTCCCTCCCTTTCTCCCTTCCTTCCTTCCCAGACACTCCTGAAGTGCAGTGCTGGAGCTAGAGCCATGGAGGTGGAGGAGAGGAGGACCCAGCCGTGCCTGCAGGGACTGTGGCATAGACCACTAGCACACCACAAAGGGCAGAAAGAGCGCTGTGCTCTGGGCTGGAGAGGCAGCCCTCAGTGGGCCCCTCACTTGCTGCACACCCACACCTTGCCCCATTCACCCCAAATCTGGACAGTTTACAGCAGAAAATACAGGTCACAAATAATGGTCCATGTAAACAGCAGAGGATCAGGAGGTGGGAAAATGAAATAAAATGGGCTCCACAGGCACCGTATATTTTTAGAAAATGGGGCTCAGCTATGGCCGGTGTGGCTCAGTGGGTTGGAGTGTCATCTGCTGCACCAAAATGTTGTGGGTTCAATTCCCAGTCGAGGCACATACCCAGATTGCAGATTTGATCCCCCGTTGAGGTGCATGCAGGAGGCAGAAAGTGGCATTCATTCATCCAGGAAGCTTGATGGATAACTGAAGTGGGTCAGCCAGGAAGAATAGAGAATCAGAGACCCACTTAAGGAGTCGGCCAGACCCTGAGTGCATCACTTACATCTTCACGTGTCATCCTAGAACATCCCTGTGCACCAGGTACTCTGTGCATTCTCATTTTACAGAAGAATCAGGAATGATGTGGCTCGCACACAGTCATACAGGTAGAGCCAGATTCAAACGCAGGTCTGTCTGACCTCAGTGCCTCTGCTCATCAAGATTCCTGTTCCCACCAGCTGCGTTTTGATCCCAGCACCTTAGGCGTCATGATTGGCCAGTTCCGGCCTTTGGGTGCCGTGATGTATATTTAGCGCCTCCAAAGCAAGATTAACTGTTACATGTTTTGTTGATTCTGGAAACTGATTGTCGCCAATTACCCGCCAGGCTTTATCTCAGGTTATTTGTTTAAATCCCAGTCCATGCTTGCCTTGCCCACAGAGTGTTCTGGAAAGGAAAGGAACTGAAAGTCAGGTGACTGAAGTTGTAACCCTGGGCTTGCAGGTGATCAGCAGTGTGACCTTGGAGAAGTCACTTTTCTCTGGTTTCCATTTCCTCATTCGAAAATGAAGGAATCGCAGCAACTTCACTGCTAGGACGAGGCGAGAAGTACACGGGAAGCATGTCCAAGCGTGTTCGTGGCAGCGCTGCGTGTGAACTGAAACCCTGAGGACCACCTGTGATGACCCATGGTAACCCCATGAGGTAGTCGGCCTCCAAGTCGGTCCTCAGTGATCCCTGCCTCCTGGCATTGCCCCAGGTGTGGTCCCTTCCTACTCTGAACCAGGGTTGGTCTCTGTGCCCGATAGCCAATAGCACAAGGCAGAATAATGGCAGGCCTCCCTTGAGCTTAGCTTAGAAAAAGATAGCAGCTTCCATCTTGGGTTCTCTCTCTTTGTCATCACTGGGGAAGCCGCCTTGTGAGCAGGTGCCATAGAGAAGAACTGAGTCCTCTTGCCAACAGCCGTGTATGTGAGCCGCCTTATATGCCAGTCTCTTAACACCAGTCGTCTTCAGGTGACAGCAGCCCTGGCCACAGCCCAACTGAAACATCATGAGAGACCCTGATCCAGCGCCACCAGGTAGACTGTTCCCAGGTCCCTGACCTCAGAAACTGCGATGATAAATGTTTCTTGTTTTAAGCTGCTAAATTGCAGAGGGGTGGCGGGGGAGGGAGGCTAATTTGTGACACAGCAATAAATAACTACTACACTCATACTATAGAATGTTATGCAGCAGTTAAAAAACGGAGATCTCTGTGTCTGACATGGAAAGATTTTTAAGACATGTTGTTATGAGAAAATAATAACTACAGAAAAACGCACAGAGCTGTATCTCTTTTATGTAAACCACCATGATCACTGCTATATATTTATACGTAGTAAATGAGCCATCATAGTATACCAACTCTCAACATTAGTTCATCTCTCAGTAAGGGGGTCAGAGAAGGATGCAAAGGAGGACTTTCATTGTTTATTCAATATATTGCCATTTACCTTAGATTTTTACCACGATAATGTGTCCACGTACATATATATACAATTAAAATGTCTTTAAACAGAGGGGTTGGACTATATGAGTACTGAGATCTGTTTCAACTCTGTTGTTTTATAGTCCTATTAAAGTAGTCACAGAATGTAGATTAAAAGAACGAAATAACATTTGTCACCTCTTTGTTGGCAAAGATGGGGAAATGGTACTCTCACATCTGTTTCTGGGAGGATAAATTAAGAATCAATTGGGAAAGTTGGTTAGGATGAGATTAAGATGCTGTCAACTAAAACCAAGCATGCAGACTCCACACCCTTTGAGGTCGAACACTTCTACTTCTAGATATTCATTCTTTTACATAGAAACATGCGACAGATGGTGTTGTGTTTAGTTACATAAATGCTAGACTCTGAGGAGCTTTCTGTGACACCCCAAGGGCTGTGCGTGGCAGCAGGTGTTGCTAGAGAAACACTTTAACAGAGGCTAAATGTCCATAAATAAATAGTGTATTTTTATACCATGAATTATTAGGAAGCTACTGAAATGAATGAGCTAGACTTATATGTCACTGTGTGGCAAATCTTTAAGACACATCAAATGAAAAAACACATTGCAGAATGTTACATATAACATGGTACCATTTAGAAACATAAACACACAATACCATTTCATTTCCTAATGGTTCCATGAAAAATCAGAGGAAAAAGTCTGTAATGGTAGAAACCAGAGTTAATAGTTATAAAGCTCTAGCAAGCACTATGTAAAAATTGTATTTAAATATTCATGTGTCATTAAAAATTAATTTAGGCCTGGCTGGCATGGCTTAGTGGTTGAGCGTCGACCTAGGAACCAGGAGGTCATGGTGTGATTCCCAGTCAGGGCACATGCCCAGGTTGCGGGCTTGATCCTCAGTAGGGGGGTATGCAGGAGGCAGCTGATCAATGATTCTCTCTCATCAGTGATATTTCTCTCTCTCTCTCTCTCCCTTCCTCTCTGAAGTCAATAAAAATATATTTTAAAAAGTTAATTTAGAGAAAATCTTTTGCCTTCACCAAGAACTTTGGCAGGACAAGTAGGAAGTCCAATATTTTAAAAGCCGTATCCATATCTCAACTCTGGCTGCTGCACAGCAGAGTCGCCTGGAGCCCTAGGAGAACTTGATGGTGGTCCTCTTTGCACCCAGCACCTCTGATGTGGTTGGTGTGTGGCTCTGGCCTTGGTGCCTTTCAAAGGCTTCTCACGTGATTCTGGTGGACAGGCAGGGCTGAGAAGCCCTGGTATAGAATAGCAGGCACTGAAAAACTGGCACAGATGGTAGGACACTGAGGAGACATAGTGACGTGGACACTGGTGTAAAGAAACAGGACATTAGGAAAATCCAAATATAGTTCATAATTCAGTGACAGCATGTCCCGACGTTAACCTCTTAGTTGTGATAAATGTCCCCTCGTTATGTAAGATGTGGGCCTGCGGGAAGCTGTGATGGGCATCGAGGAATTCTCTGTTCCACCTCTACAATCCTGTGCATCCAAAGCTCCCGCAGAATTAAAACGCGCCACGTTCCTTAGTTAATTGTTATGGTTACACTTTAATTCTTAATTAAAAAATTGTTCAAGTCTTTTGTGTTTTTGAACGTGGTACTTTAAAATGCTGGGAATGGGGGTTTGCTAGACCTGGTGCTCATGAGGATTCTGGGTAAGAACAGAGGTCTAGCTAGACCCTCAGAATCTTCCTTTCCACCTGGGGCCCAGAACCCATCATACTGGGGAGGGCCATACCCTTTCCTTCCAGCAATAAAGAGATGCTCAACAAAACTCAGCTTCTTCAGACAACCTTTTCATCGCGTTTCATAGGGCAAGCAAGGAATAAAACTGTCCATGGAGCTCGCCGGTTTTTCCAGAATGAGTGGGTAGGGGAAGGAAGAAGTCCCGGAGCTTTGAGTTGGAGGAGTCTCAGGGCTCTGGGTCTGATGTGCTCACTGCAGAGAGCAGGAGGACAAGGGCCAGAGAGATGGGGAGGCCAGGCCAGTCCCGCAGGGAGTGAGGGTAAGGGCAGTGCTGGCCTTCAAATCCAGTTCTCTTGATCTGTAGCCCTAGGACCCTATTATTTCCCCTTTGTCCCTGTACTTGACAAGCAGGTGACTGTGTCTGGGAAACTTGTCTCTAGGCTGGAGAGAGCCCAGAACTTAAATCGTGGCTCCTTGTAACTCCCTCTGTTTCTGCTGAGCAAAATTTCTCATTTTCCATCCCTTATAAGAAATGGGCTCTGTGAGAGGCTTCAATCTGCCAGCCGCCAGCACTTCACCAGACAAACTCATCCCGCTGAATTTATAAATTCTGGAACTACTTCAGCCGGGTGTGGAGCTCAATCCCCGCCTGGCGGCCTTGACGGATGAGGGTTTTGCTCGTGTTCCTGGAGGGCCGGGGCCTCTCCACTGACGTGGTGTTCAGCTGAGATGAATGGGCCCTATCACTATGAAATTTCCCTGGAGTTTGTGCCACGCCTCTCCCCAGCCTGCCAGACCACTCAGGGGCCTGAGGACCAACCCTGAACATCTCTTCTACGGGTTGGTCTGGGTAAAAATGGCCTTGGGAAAAAGTAATTGCTTCTACAATCATTCACAATGAAGCGTTTCTCATTTGTCTTGCTTGAGGAGAGAAATAAAGGATTCTGGTTCGTGGCTTTGAGTGGAAATGCAATGGGGCGGTAGGAGCAGTAGTCCTCAGCCTGGTCCTGCAGTAGAATCACCCAATGCCTCCGCCCCATTTTGATGGAGTTGATGTCCAGTCATGGACATTTTTTATTTTACTTATTTTAAAAGTATATATTTTTATTGATTTCAGAGAGGAAGGGAGAGGGAGAGGGAGAGAGAGAGAAATGCCAATGATGAGAAAGAATCATTGATCGGCTGCCTCCTGCACGTCCCCTACTGGGGATAGAGCCCACAACCCGGGCATGTGCCCTTCACTGAAATTGAACCCAGGACCCTTCAGTCCACAGGCTGATGCTCTATCCACTGAGCCAAACCAGCTAGGGTGGCCTGGACATTTTTTAAAGGGCCTCAGATGGCTTTAATGAACAGCTGGGCTTGAGAACTCCTGGATTGGAGGGACAGGAGGAGAACATTGAGGTCAGTGGGTGGGATTCATTATGTTTGCTAAGTCAAACAGCTCTAGAGAGGAGAGTGACTTGCCCAAGGTATTGCCTATTACTGGTAAATTAAATTCAGATTTCAGCTGAGCGAATGGAGTAGAAAGAGATCTGTTTCAACCTGTTGTTTCATAGTTCTATTAAAATAGTCACAGAATATAAATTAAAAGAACGAAATAACATTTGTCACCTCTATGTTGGCAAAGATGCGGAAATAGTACTCTCATATCTGTTTCTGGGAGGATAAATTGAGAATCAATTGGGAAAGTTGGTTAGGATGAGATTAAGATGCTGTCAACTAAAACAAAGCATGCAGACTCCACACCTCTGACGTCAAGATGGGGAGAAAGAGTGGAAGCTGTAAAGGGGAGAAGGTAGACGCTATGGGCTGAACTGTGTCCCCCCGAAATCCATATGTCAAACCTCAACCCCCAGTACGTGAGAATGTGACTATGTTTGGAGATAGGACCTTCAAATAGGCAATTAAATTAAACCGAGGCTGTTAGGGTGAATCCTGACACAATGCGATGGGCGTCCTTATGAAAGGAGGACATTTAGAAGCACCGGGACACCACGGGTGCCGTGCACGGGGGGAAGGCTGCGTGAGGAAAGAGTGAGAAGGTGGCCCTCTGCAAGCCAATCCTGCTGACCCTTCACCTTTGACTTCCAGCCTCTAGAACTGAAAGTGAATTTCCTTTTTAAGCCACCTGGGGCATTGTGCTATAGCAGCCCCAGCAAAATCACCTACTTTCCCAGCTGGATGCTTTCCGAGGGCCCTGTCATTTAATTACCCGCAATCTCTTCTGTGTCCCCACAAAGAATTATTTTAAATTGTCTTAAGCCCTCAGAAAAGTCCCAAAATGGAGAGCCAGCTGCTGGGATTGGGGGTGCTGGATTCTGAGGTGCACGGCCAGCCGTCTCCCAGGACACAGTGAGGATGGGGAGGTGGAGGCTTCTCTGAGGTGTGGCTCAGCCTGCCCTCTTGCTTCCTGGCTGTTCTGCTGAGCTGCTCCCCAGATTAAGCAACAATATATTTCACAGCCAAGAGTGGGCAGGAGGGGACCTGGCCAGGTTGCCAGCAGGGCCCACTTTCCCTCAGTGAATGAAGAAAGGGTCAGGCCAGCCTCTGAAATTCTGCATTCCTGTCAGCTGTGAGCTCAGGTCAGCTTGACCCAGAGCCTGCTGCATGCTGATCCGTGTGTTAGGCACAAGCTGGCTATGAGCTTGCCACGAGAGCTAACCCAACCTACATTTTCAGTCCCTTTTCTTCTCCACATCCCAGCCAATGCACCTGTGTACCTATGTTAGTCAAGTGACAGAAAACCAAATCTACACAAATAGGGTGGTGTTTATGAACTTATCTAACTAGAAAGTTCTAAAGGGTGCAAGTGGCTTAAGGCTTGGCTTCAAGGGTTCAAGTGAAATATCAGTAATATGGCTTCTTATCCTCTCTCCCCATCTCCTCTCACCTGGTATCCTCTCTCCTCACCTCCTCTCTCCTTGTATCCTCTCTCCTCATACCCTCTTTGTTTGCTTCATTTTCAGACAGGCTTTCCTTGTATCATGGCGAAGTGGTTCCAGCAGCTCTAGACTGAATGAGCCCAAGAAGATTTCGACAAACTCTGATTGGCTCTTCTTAAGTGATGTGCTCAGTTCTAAATGGATCACTGTTAACCTAACGAGTGTATTTGGATTGGCCAGGCCTGGATCATGTGCACACTCTTGTTGTTGGGGAAAGGAGTTATCCACGGGGAATGGGCTCCAGTTTCTAAGGAAGTGTTCTGTGAGCAGAAGAAAAGTGGAGAAAGGCTTGAGGGCAAAAGAAGCTTTATAGCTGGCACAGTCTGTTCCAGCGCTAGAGGGCAAAAGAAGCTTTATAGCTGGCACAGTCTGTTCCAGCGCTAAATAGAACAGAATTGTTGCTATTCCCAGACCAGTCTTTACATTTTCCTACTCAGGTCCTCCTCCTGCCTGTGCTGTAACAGAAGCCAACCCAAACTATGACTGCCGTCCACAAAGACAAGCTCAGGAGCCAGAAGTAGAACTACTGTATTTTATCTTGATGCAATACAAATAAAAATTGGTAAAACGAGAAAGCAAAAATCCCTATTATTTAAAGTTTTAAAAACAAACAAAACCAAATTTTTGTTCTTCTGGTTTCTGGTCCTGCATATACGGAGCTTGGAAGTTGCCACTCCATCCCAACAACAAGAAAAAAGGTGAGCAAACTGAACTATCAGCAGGTCTTAGACCTGTCAGAGAACGGAGGTCACAGGGCAAACTCTGTCCCAAACGTGGAGAGACAGGCGGATACAGAGAATCACAACTTACCAGAGCAAAATCCACACACAGAGTCCTCCTTGGGAATCAGTACCAGGTAGAAAAATCTGAACCAGTGCCAGGGTAGAAAAATCTATTTCAGCAAATCGATGAACTGCTGAAGGCTCACAGTGTACAAGTCTGTGAGTTAGAAAATTTCACTCTGTTAAAGGCACTGTTAAGACAATAAGGAGACAAGCCTTAGACTGGGGGGATATTTATAAAAAAATATAGCTGATAAAGAACTGCTATTAAACACAAAGAATTCTAATTCAATGACAAGAAAACAAACTACCTGATTAAAAAATGAGCAAAAGATCCAAATAGACATCTCACTAAAAAAGACAGACGGATGGGAAATAAGCATATAAAAGATGCTCCACATCATATGCCATTAGGGAAATGCAAATTAAAACAACAATAAGACACTACTACACACCCATGAGAATGGCCAAACTCCAGAGTGCTGACACCACCATATGCTGGCAGGATATGGAGTAACAGGAGCTCTCATTCTGCTGGTGGGAATGCAAACTGGTACAGCCACCTCAGAAGACAGCTTGGCTTTTTTTTTTTTTTTTTTTTTACAAAAGTAACATACTCTTACCAGCACCACACTCCCTGGTATTTACCCAAACAAGTTGAAGACATACATCTACAGTTAAGGACTGAACGTTTGTGTCCCCTCAAAAATCCGTATATTGAAGCCCTAATCCCCAATGTGATGATATTTAGAGATGGGGCCTTTGGGAGATAATATATTTTAGATGTGGTCATAATGTTGGGGTCCTCATGATGGGGTTTAGTGCCCTTATAAGAAGAGGCCAAGTCCTCCGGCCCCTCTGCCCCACACCATGTGAGGATTCAGCAAGAAGGTGGCTGTCGATAGCCTGGAAGAGGACTCGTGCCAGAATTCGGCACCTTCATTCCAGCTTCTAATGAACTGTAAGAAATCAATGTCTTGTTTAAACCACCCAGACTGTGGTATTTTGTTACAGTGGTCCAAGATGACAGAAACGTCCACACATCTGCAAATCAGTGTTTATAGCAGCTTTATTCATAATTGCCAAAACTTGGAAGCAACCAAGATGTCCTTCTGTAGGTGAATGGATAAATAAACTGGTGCATCTGCGCAATAGAATATTACTCGGTGCTAAAAAAGCAATATACTACCATGTCATTAAAAGGCACAGATGAGTCTTAAATGCATGTTGTTCAGTGGAAGAAACCAATTTAAAATGGCTACACACTGTATGATTCCAACTATATGACATTCTGGAAAGATAGTAAAAAGATTAGTGGTTGATTTGATTGACTAATGGTTCATCCCTTTCCCCCAAAAGCAACACCCTTCAATTTATTAATTTTATCATTTTTCAAATCTAAATATCAATCTTGAACATATTTGTTTACTTATTAATTTCTTGATAAGAAGGTAATATCCTCAAGTATAGAGAAAGTGGAGAGGATATTATGATATTACCTTGCTCCACTCTAGGCAAGTCATTTTGAAAATATGAATGAAATAGATTCTTTTATAGGAGAATATAATTTCCCAAACTTATCCCCAAAGTAGATGAAACATGTAAGCAGAAAAATTCACAAAAAACAAAGAGAGAAAATATTGTCAAACAGCTACCAAAAATATCAGGAGAGTCAGATGCTTTTACAGAAGAATTCTATGAAAATCTAAAAGGATTGATAATAATAATGCTAGTTGTTATTCCAGAGCATAGAAGAATTCTTTTTGTGGCACATAATACTGTCATCAAAATCCAAAAAGCATGAAAAAAAAGCTTCAAACCAATTATGCTTATGAATATCAATATGAAGAAATCCCACATGAAATATTAGCCCCCCCAAACACACACGCGCGCACACACACAAAACCCACTACAGCAGCACCTTACAGGCACTTCAAATGAGTGATAAAAACACAAATTATTCAATAAATCGAGTTAGTACAAATGCCAGCTGTCTGGAAAAAATTAAGTTGGATTCAAACTTCATATCTTATATCAAAATAAATTCCAAATGGATCACATATTTAAATATATTTAATTGGATTGTTTTTGTTGTTGTTGTTTTGCTATTAAGTTGTATGAGTTCTTTATATATTTTGGATATTAAACCTTATCAGAACTATAATATGCAAATATTTTCTCCCATTCGGTATGTTGCCTTTTCATTTTATTGATTGTTTCATTTGCTGTGCAGAAGATTTTTTCATTTGATGTAGTGCCTCTTACTAACTTTTGCTTTTCTTGTTTATGCTTTTGGTGGCATATCCAAAAAATTATTGCCAAGACCAATGCCAAAGGACTTTTTCTCTATTTTTCTTCTAGGAGTTTTATGGTTTCAATTCTTATGTTTACGTCTTCAATCCATTTTAAATTAATTTTTGTAACCCAGGAGTTCAGTTTAATTCTCCTGCATGTGGTGATCCTGTTTATCCAATACCATTTATTGAAGAGACTTTCCTTTCCCAACTGAGTGTGCTTTGCTTCCTTGTCAAATATTAGTTGACTGCACATGCGAGGGTTTATCTCTGGGCTTTGCATTCTTTTCCTTGGTCCCTGTGTCTATTTTGATGCCAGTACTACACTGTTTTGATTGCTAAACTTTGTAGTCTAGTTTGAAATCAGGAAGTGTGATGTCGCCAGCTTTGTTCTTCTTTGTCAGGATTATTTTGGCTATTTGAGGGTCTTTGTGATTCCATGCAAATTTTAAGATTTTTTTTTTCTATTTCTGTGGAAAATGCTGTTGGAATTTTGATAGGTACTCCATTGACTCTAGAGATGGTTTTAGGTAGTATGGATACTTTAGCAATATTAATTCTTCCAATCTATGAATGTGAAATATTTTTCCATTTGTTTGTGTCTTCAAAATTATTTCATCAAAGTCTTGTAGTTTTCATCATACAGATCTTTCACTTCTTTGGTCAAATTTATTCCTAAGTATTTTATTGTTTTTGATGCTACTGTACATGGAATTGTTTTCTTATTTTTTTAGATGTTTCATTGTTAGTGTACAGCAATGCAACTGGTTTCTGTATGTTGATTTTGTATCCTGACATTTTACTGAATTTATTGATTAGTTCCAACAGTTTTTTGGTGGCACCTTTAGGATTTTCCAAATATGGAATCATATTACCTGCAAACAAAGACAATTTTACTTCTTCCTTTCTGAATTGGGTGGTTTTGTAAGTATTCGTATTAAGATGGGTCATATGGTTTGGTTCTAAGCTTTTTCACAGTGAGGGTAAAAAGCGAAACATGGACCACATATAAAATATAAAAGATGCAAACATATTTTCGTAAGAGAGATGGTACTTTTGCTGGCACTAAATTATAAAATTACTTTTTCACCTAGAGTTTACATAAGGAAATAAGGGCATTTAATAGACTAATTCTCCCATAAAAATTCTATAGTGCATGAAGAAAATCAGTTCTGGCTGTTTCTTCAGTGCTTGAGGTTTCCAGCAAGAGGGAAGCTCAGGATTCCAGTCAAAGATGGAGGCGCGGGAGGCTCCTGAACTCACCTCCGTGGGTGCACCACGTCTACAGCTACACGTGGAACAATTCCTTCTGACGGAAATCCAGGAACTATCTGAGCAACCCCTACGCATCTGTGAATGGGCAAAATACCCACTCCGAAACGGGTAGGGAAGGCTGAGATACACCATGGAGCCTACCTCCGGCACAGTCAGGAAAAGGTTTCTCTTGGGACAAGAAGAGAGACACTTCTTTGTTGAGCACAAGAGGAAGGAAAGGATGAGCAATGAGAGAGAGAGTTGGAAAGGAGGAGGAATAATAGCTTTTGTCTACATTTCTGCAGGTGGAAATAAGGATGCCCGGCCAGAGGTGGGAAGAGGGGTGGGACAGAATTGGAGACAAAGGGGACAGGTTTGGGGAACTCCCAAGAGGTGATCAGGGAGGGGAGGAGCCTGCTACAATAGCTCAGCATGAATTTGTAGAAAACTGGGTTTTTGAAAAGCTGTGACCTTCCCTGGGAAATCTCTACCTCCTCATAGCAGGGAACGGATGGTCCTAATTAGCCTTCCTTAAGGAAAGGCAAGTGCCGGTCACTGAGACCATTGAAGTATAACCAATTGGTAAGGATGTTGTGAGTGAGATCCCTGAGTGAATGGACTAAATAACCTTTAAGAGCTCTTCCAACCTGGAGATTTTATGATGCTATCATTCTATATATTGTAAGAAACTTAACAAAATCAAATTACTTCCAGCCTGTGCATGTTATAGTGGCCTGCTTTCCAGCTTCTCTAAGGGAACGGAATGGAAAGTGCTGTGCACTCAGAATAGATTATGCGATTCTTGCACTCTCATTCCAGGTCAGTTCTCCTAAGTGTCAGGTAATTATGATGATGGTACAGCAGCTGCACCTGCGTGCTGACTGGTAAGTTAGCGCAGCATTCATCTCTCTTGAGCAGGCCTGGAACGGCTGGAACAAAGTATCCTTTTGACGCATATTCTTTTTATTTGCTGGTGGCTTAGGAAATTTCTGTTCCTCAGCTCAGCATTTCCCCTGCTGACTCCTGGTTATGAAAGGTCTGTTCTCTTTAGAGAATTTTATTTCGTTCTTATGCTCTGGAAGCAGCTTTGCAAAGGAGGCAGCAGGTAAGAGAGGAGATGTTCTGTCTGGTTCCAGCTCCAAAAGGTACCACAAATCTTGGACGGATGACAGGACTCCCATGTGTCTGGGTACCCCATGTGTCTTGGAATAATGTAGAGGAAAAAAAAAAGACTGTTCTGATATTATGGTGCTTGCTTCATATTGGGATGAAGGTATATATTCCCAAGACTAAATCAAAGGGTAATCTTTGAACAAGGCTCATTATGTAAGTTACAGAACCATTGATCATTGTGCAACTCCATTCTAGTTTTATTGACACCCCAAACACTTCCATCACCAGAAAATGCCTCTCAGTGACCAGCAGCAGATGCATTTTCAGGAGAAATGTGGGACATCAACTTGTCAACGTGACCGTCAGCCACGCCAGTCTGGAGATGCTTGTCCCAGGAAGTCTCCTTCTATCTCCTGGTCATCTTGCAGCATCTTGTGACAAAAATCATCTGCCCAAGGCAACAAAATATTTCCACATGGAGTGAAACTTTGTGCCACTCTTTGGCACCAGAAATATTGCTTGATTCTTCCCTCAAGTTCATAATCAGTAGATAACGGGAATATAAACATAAGTCCTACATGTCAGAGAAGAAGTAGAGGGAAAATGTTCTAAGATCGAAGGAGTGCAGACAATTAACTGATTTGTAGACATTTAACTGATGTTTATAAATAGTTTCATCCTGCCTAATTATAAAAACAAAAGGGCAGAAGTACTAATCAAACCTCAATCATCACTATACCACCCAAAGCAATCTACGGGTTCAACACAATTCCTGTCAAGATACTAGTGGTGTGCCCTAGCCGGTTTGGCTCGGTGGATAGAGTGTGGACTTGAGGATTGAAGGGTGCTGGGTTCAATTCTGGTCAAGGGCATGCATCTCAGTTTCAGGCTCAATCCCTGGTCCTGGTCAGTGCGCATGCAGGAAGAAACCAATTGATGCATCTCTCTCACATCAATTTTTCTCTCTTTGTGTCTCTCCCCCTCCTTTCAACTCTCTTTAAAAATCAATGGAAATATATCCTCAGGTGAGGATTAACAACAACAACAGAACAATACCAGTGGCATATTTCACATAACTAGAACAAATATTCCAAAAAATTATATGGAACCAACCGCAAAAGACCCCAAATAGCAACAGCGATCTTGAGAAAAAAGAACGAAGTTGGAGGAAGCACACTACCTAATATCAAACTATACTACAAGGCCATAGTAAACAAAACAACATGGTGCTGGCATTAAAAGACATAGATCAATGGAACAGCATAGAGAGCCCCAAAATAAACCCAGGCCTTTATATTGATTAATATTTAACAGGAGGCAAAAACACACAATAGGATAAAGATAGTCTACTCAATAAATGGTGTTGGGGAAATTGGACAGATACATGCCAAAAAAAAAAAAAAATACAACTAGACCAGCTTTTTATACCACACAAAAGAATAAACTCAAAATGGATTAAAGACTTACATGTAAGACTCAAAACCATAAAAATCCTAAAAAACGTAGGCAGTAAAATCTCGGACATTTCTCATAGCAATATTTTTTTCTGATATATCTCCTCAGGCAAACGAAACAAAAGAAAAAAATAAACAAATGGAACTACATCAAACTAAAAAGGTTTTGCCCAACAAAGAAAACCATCAACAAAATGAAAAGACACCCCACTGAATAGAGAACATATTCACTGGTATGTCTGATAAGGGGTTAATATCCAAAATTTATAAAGAACCTATAAAACTCAAAACCAAAAACACACACAAAACAATCCAATTAAAAAATGGGCAAAGGACCCGAAAAGACACTTCTCCAAAGAGGATATATACAGGTGGCCAGTTGACATCTGAAAAGATGCTGGACTTCACTAATCATCAGAGAAACGCAGTGAGATATCATCTCACACCTGTTAGATTGACTGTCATCAATAAATCAACAAACAACAAGGACTGGCAAGGATGTGGAGAAAGGGGAACCCTCGTGCCTGTTGGTGGGAATGCAGATTGATGCAGCCACTGTGGAAAGCAGTATGGAGACACCTCAAAAAATAAAAAATAGAACTGCCTTATGACCCAGCCATTCCACTTCTGGGAATTTATCTGAAGAAACCCAAAACACTAATTCAAAAGAATATATGCACCCCTATGTTCATTGCAGTGTTATTTACAATAGCCAAGATTTGGAAACAAGCCCAAGTGTCTATCAGTAGATGAGTGGACAAAATAGCTATGGTACATTTACACAATGAAATACTACTTGACCGTAAAAAAGAAGAAAATTTCACCCTTTGCAATAGGATGGATGAACCTGGAGAGCATTATGCTAAGTAAAATAAGAATAAAAAAAGTCAAATACCATATGACTTCATTCATATGTGGAATCTAATGAACAAACTGAACTAACTAGGAAAATAGAGACAGGTAGATAGAGAACAGGCAGACAGCTCTGGGGCTGGGGTGTGCAGGGGGTAGGTGGAGGGATTGAGCAAAAAAGAAAAGAAGAGAGAACTCATGGACATGGACAACAGTGTGGTGATTTCGAGAGTGAGGAGGGTGGGTGGAGGTGGATGACGGTATGGAGGGGATAAATTGTGATAAAAAAGTAAAATAAAATAAAGAATTAAGAATACCCCTCAGTTACTAGCGCTTATATGGGGAGTCACAAAGAGTTATCCCTTTCTGTTTAGTCTCACCCCACCAGTGTAGCCTGAAGTATGTCAGTTAAAGTCTCTCAACCTCATAATTCACCTAAAAATATTGGGATTAAAATGACAATCTATTTATTGACACCATCTTAGCAGTTTCCAAAATGGATACCAGTGGTTTTGATTTTTAAAAACCCCATAATCTATGATTCTATAAGCAGAATAGAAGAACCATGTAGAAAAATGGAAAGAACAAAGGATTGTAAAGAATCCTAGCCTGAGTAGAAGTACCACAACATCAATCAAATTTTAGCCCTTGAAGTCTTAGACTATCTGGAAAATCCGCCAACCAGCCTAAAATACCACGACTCTGGTAAGGAATGGTCACTTGTTTTACCAAGTGGGTACTGTGGTGTGAGGATGGAGAGTCAACAGTGTGGATATGAATCTCTGGGAAGCCCAGGGAGAAATGGACTGTAGGAAAATGTTGGCTAAACATCAAATTTTCTGCCACAAGTACCTAAATAAGACATAACAAGAATCCTTGTAAATGAATAGCCAAGTGTACTGGCAGGAGAGGAAAATCACCAGGCACCAGAAATAGGAGGGAACCGAAAGCCATAGTGGGAAGTGGATGAGCTGCTGGCTCCTGAACAGAGGTGGGGTAGTTGTGGGGTGATTGGTGTAGAGGAAGTGTGGTGGGCATGATGGTGACGATCTCAGTAACCCAGGGGCTCGGGCTTTCATGCCCACATGGGGGCAAGATATGAGACCGTGGGCCGCCTTAGGCAGGGAGTCAGAATGAGGACCTTGCTTAACGCTGGCATTCTCAGAGGCCCAGCCTCAGGGAAAGCATCGATTGGGGGGAAACCTGTCCTCTGGCTCCACAAGAGAACGAGAAAGCATGTCTGTCTCTGCTTGGGCTTAGATTTAAAACTTCTCCCCTGAGAAATCAAAGCTCAGGGTCTGTGTCTCACATAGATTCCGTTTGAATTTATAGTGCCCAGAAGTCTGGAAAACTCCCGAGCCAAAAACCTTAATAAAAAATGGGTTTTGATTTGCCTGGAGAAGTAAATACAGAAACAGTCTGAGGGACTGTTCCATCATCTAGGATGAAAGGGACTTCATGGAACGTATGAGACACACCAAAGATGCACAAGAGTCTGAAGACATAAGGACCAGACTTCCACGAAGTTGGGCTAATAGACAGGCAGAGAAAGAGTGCGGTGTGTCCAAAAGTAATTTTAAAAAACATTTCCCATGTACAAGATGACATGTGGACAAGGATATTTGCGGCAGTATTATTTGTACCAAAAAGCTGGAAATAGCTCATGTCATTCTTTAGAGGACTAGGTAAGTAAACTGTGGTGCATCTACACCAAGGCAACGTAGAGAAAAAAAAAAAATGAAGCTTCCTATGTACTGATGGGAAAAGGTATTCAGGATATATTATTAATTGAATAAAGCCAGAAAGAAATCAATATAACTAGTTACCTTTTATTTAGGAAAGAGAGAGATAATAAGAATTAATATCTTTGAGTGCTTGCATTGACACGGAAAGAATATACAAAGATTAGTAACAATTATTGACCATAGCGATTAGAGCATGGGTATGTGGAAGGGGCATGAGTGGGAGTGAAACATATTTTTCTGTTATTTTGATTTTTAAACAATGTGAGTGTGTTAGTTATTAAAATTACTAGGAATAGAGAATATTTGGATAATATAGTGAATGAGCTTGATCTAACGGGACATATATGAAGCATGCCCCCAACATTTAGAGCCGGCATGTAAAAGATACTCCCTTGGTTGTAGGGTGGAGAGAGTGAGGAGGCTGCATCTGGCTCCCGCTCTCACAGCCATCGCAGTACATTGAGCCCCATGAGACAGCACTGGGGCAAGTGCGAGACGGACGGGCACTGAGGAAAAATAACTAAACATGGGCAAAGGAGATCCTAAGATGTGAGAGACACAATGCCATATGCTTTCTTTGTGCAAACGTGCTGGGCAGAGCACCCAGAAGCTTCAGTCAACCTCTCAGAGTTTCTAAGTTCTCAGAGCTTGAAGACTATGTCTGCTAAAGAGAAAGGAAAATTTGAAGACATGGCAAAGACGGACAAGGCCCGTTATGAAAGAGTAATGAAAACTTACATCCCTCGTAAAGGGGAAACATAAAAGATGTTCAATGCACCCAAGAGGCCACCTTTGGCCTTTTTCTTGTTTTGTTCTGAGAATCGCCCCAAAATCAAAGGAGGGCATCCTGGCCTATCCACTGGTGATGCTGCAAGAAGCTGGGAGAGACGTGGAGTAACACTGCTCTGCTGCAGGTGACAGGCCTGGTGAAAGGAAGGCTGCTAAGCTGAAGGAGAAATACGAAAAGGAGACTGCTGCGTACCAAGCTAAAGGAAAGCCTTATTGGCAAAAAGGGAGTCGTCACGGCTGAAAAAAGCAAGAAAAAGAAGGAAGAGGAGGAAGCTGATAATGATGGTGAATGTTAGTTAGTTCTAGGTCAGTGGTTCTCAACCTTCCTAATGCCTCGACCCTTTAATACAGTTCCTCATGTTGTGGTGACACCCAACCATAAAATTATTTTCGTTGCTACTTCATAACTGTAATGTTGCTACTGTTATGAATCGTAATGTAAATATCTGATATGCAGGATGTATTTTCATTGTTACGAATTGAACATAATTAAAGCATAGTGATTAATCACAAAAACAATATGCAATTATATATGTGTTTTCCGATGGTCTTAGGCGACCCCTGTGAAAGGGTCATTCGACACCCAAAGGGGTCTACGGCCATACCACCCTGAACGCGCCCGATCTCGTCTGATCTCGGAAGCTAAGCAGGGTCGGGCCTGGTTAGTACTTGGATGGGAGACACCCAAAGGGGTCGAGGCCCACAGGTTGAGAACCGCTGTTCTAGTGCAATTTTTTTCTTGTCTATAAAGCATTTAACCCCTCTGTACACAACTCACTCCTTTTAAAGAAAAAAATTGAAAATAGAGGCCCAGAATTTGTGCACAGGGAAGAGGGGCGGGGGCCCCTCAGCCCAGCCTGCACCCTCTCCAATCCGAGAGCCCTTGGGGGATGTTCGACTACTGGTAGTCGGACATCCCTCTTGCAACCTGGAACCACTGGCTCCTAACTGCTCGCCTGCCTGCCTGCCGGCCTGATCACCCCCTAATTGCTCCCCTGCCGGCCTGATCACCCCTAACCACCTCTGCCTCAGCCTCCACCATCATGGCTTTGTCCAGAAGGACATCCGGAAGATGTCTGGTCTAATTAGCATATTACCCTTTTATTAGTATAGATTCTCTTAAAATACATATGAAACACTGGCAAAATTTAACTCTCTGTAGGTAATAAAATATCTAAAAACTCCTCTAAGATTTAATAGCTATAGTCCTCATTCTCAGACTACAATATAATAAAACTAAAAATTAATATATAATCAATACACGACTTTTATTTGGTTATTATAAATAATCCATGTATCAAGAAAGAATAATATTAAACTTATAGACATATTTAAAATTGAATAATAATTAATAATTTACATATTAAGCATGTAAGACACACCTGAAATGAAAATTAGAGGAAAATGGATAACCTTACACACACATACATAGCGTAGGTTGTATAGATCAATGGAATAGAATTGAGAGTCCAGAAATAGACACAACATTTACTGTTAATTAATTAATTTTCAACAAGGGTGCCAATGGGAAAAAACTAGTCTTTAATGAATGGTGTTAGGATAATGAATGGTGCTGGGACAACCGAATAGCCATATGCAAAAGAACAAAGTTGTACCTCCACCTCATGCCACACACAACAATGAACTCAAAATGGATCAAAGATAGGAGAGCTAAAACTATTAATCTCTTAGAAGGAAATACAGTAACTTTTCTTGACCTTGAATTAAGTGTAATTATTCATGACCTTGAATTAAGCAATGATTTCTTAGATGTGACACCAAAAGCACAAGCAACAAAGGAAAAATGATGGACATCAACAAAGTTAAGCTGCTTCAAAGGATACCATTAAGAAAGTGAAAGGACAACCCACAGAATGGGAGAACATTTTTTGCAAATCACATATCTGATAAGGGACTTATAGCTAAACTATATAGAGAGCTCTTACAACTCAATAATAAAGACACACATAACACAATTTTAAAAATGGACAAAGAACTTGAATAGACATTTCTCCAGAAAAGATATGCAAATGGCCTACAAGCACACGAAATGGTGCATGGTGCTGGCTCGTCACCATTGACCCTCCAAGAAATATAAATCAAAATCACAGTGCGATACCACTTCACACCCACTAGGATGGCCATAGTTAGAAAGACAGGTAATGGCAATATTGAGGACAATGTGGAGAAGCTTAAAGACTCAAAGGCATTCTGGGGTGAGACTTATAGAAAGGAAAGGAGCTGTTTGGCCAGGGCCCTGGGAGAGTTGTCAGATGGAAGAAGGGTTAGAATGGTGGGGCCACCAGAGGTGGAACTCTGAGCCGTGAGTGGAAATAAAAGGGGGCGTGCCCCCCCTCTGCAGGTGTTCAGAGTCCGGACAATTCTTGGGAATATTGAGGAGAGAATGGGTGATGGAGGGGTGGGGTCGGCAGGGGGAGCTGTTCGAGCCCCGTGGCTCCTTAGCTTCTGTTAGGAGCTACATGTTTAGATGTGGTCTCAAGTGCTGTAAAGGTTCAGAGAAAGAAGCCAGCACAGTCTGGACTGATCAGAGGGGTTTCCTTAGGCCCCCACAGTCAACCTCGAAAACATGAATTATGGCAGCGGTGCTCTGAGCCACTTCCCTTGGAGCACTGAGCAGCAGGGTGAGGAGATCACATACAGAAAATCATGCTGTGACCAAGTGACTCGGTATGAGATACCATCGGGAGGCGAGGCTTGGCAGTGAAGCCTGGCGTACCTAAAAATTGGAGCCATCACACGGGCCTGGTTAGCTCTGTATCGTCTACGCAGCGCTCTGAGTGGAACACAGATTTATGAAATACCCCATTCATTTCCTGTCAGAGATCCTATCTGAATCCAGGGTTCTGGCCTCCTGGAGAATTAACTATTTCTCATGAAGACTTCCCTCCCCCTCAAGATGCTGAGGAACAATTTCCATGTGGCAAAGCAAACTGTGTTCTCTATGTAGTTTCCAAAGGACACTTCGTTGGTTGCTTAGACATCTGTATAAGGGGTTGGACCTATTTAACATCGCATCATTTCCTAGCACATGTTTTGGTTGATCTGAGAGAGTACACTTAAGAGCTGTGAAAATGACCCAAGTCACAGTAGTTCTGCAGCACCAGTAGTAGAGAGCAGCTGGATTCTGATACTGTGGCTGTAAAACTGTCTGAGATGCTTTAGCCTGCTACAGCCAGGTACTCCAGCTGAGAGAAACTAAAATGTCCAGGGAGGACAGAGACAGGCTTGCAAGCAATGTCTTGGCTTCTGTAAGGCAGCCTTGCAGATAACCACCCATGTTCACCAGCCCATAAAAATGCTTAATGGTGTATAATAGTAGCACTGCTTTTAACTCTATCCTATAAAGATAAGAAGGTCAATAAAATCCAGTCATTGTAATAGGATCATCCACATTATTCCCGGCCTGGACCTGTGGAAATTCTCCCCTTTGTAAATCCGGCTGGAATTCTGAGTGTTCTAAGAGAATCAAGGTTTAAAGATAGGAGCAGTGATCCATTATCTTGCATTCCCCTGAGTTTTGGTGAGATGGGCTGTTGCTGGCATGACCATGTGCTGACCAGTCTCAGATTGGGTTAAGTGGCCCAACTTTCTCTTTAGAAATCAAACATCCCCCTTACTCCAAGTCTGTGTTCTCCGGCCACATGGACCTGGGTTCAAGTCCCCGCTGTAATTCCTAGAAGCCATGTGAATTTGAGACATCACTCCAATTCCCCGGGTCTCAGTCTCCTCTTGTTTTCAAACAGAATAATAATATTAGTACCTCCTAGATCTCTTTGAGAATGAAATAATTTTATGTCTGTGAAATGTGCTTTATGGAAGACAGGTGTTAGTTCAATGGCACGTGTGCGGCAGCCCAGTTCACAGACTGAGCGGCATGGTCCTGCATGTGAGTTGGTGGTGAGTGTGTGTAGGGGTTGAGTGATGACCCCTACATGATATGTCCATATCCTAATCCTAGAGCCTCTCAATATGACCTTATTTGGATAAAGGGTCTTTATGGATGTGATTAAAATGAGGATCTTGAAATGAGATCATCCTGAATTATCGGGGTGGGCTATAAATAAAAAGCATGTGTCCTTACAAAAGACAGACGAGACCCCCACCCAGACCATGACAGGTGACAGGAGAAGCTGCAAAGGTTTCTGGGCTGATTAAACTGAAGTGAAGACAGAAATCTTGACGATCAAGGCTTCCTGCCAGAGCAGATGGCACAAAAGGCCTGCCTGCTTTCATAGTCGGGTCTTTGTAACTGGGAAAACCGCATGTTGGAAGTAAAGAGAGTTGTAAAATGAATGAAATGTTATGTAACATCTTGTATGCATGGAGAAAAAAAGAAGAGCTACATGGATGTTGACAGAAGTCTGAGTGTAGAGAAAGATCCCATTCATGCCCAAAGGATCAAGAAAGCCTGCCCACCCACCAGTCTTCCTTCCTTCCAAACATAGTTGTTAAGCTTCGAGTTTGTGCCAGGCATTGTGTGAAGTGTTGGGGAAATAGCTGTGAACAAGAAAAACACTCTTTCTCCCCCTGGGCTTGCAGCCCGGGAGGGGAGATGGGCGCCTAACAAAAACATAGACGTGTCATGAGCGCTATGAATTGCCTTGGCGTCCCTGTCAGGTTTCAATGGCCATGGGCCTGTGGGTCTGTTTCTGGGTTCTCTTTTCTTCCCCATTGATCTGAGTCTCTCCTTTCACCAGTTCACATGAAAGTATGGAAGGTGGGAGGCTGCATCCTCCAACTTTGCTTTCCCTGTCCAATTGCTTTGGCTCCTTTGGTTCCTCTGTTTTTCTATCTAAATTTTAGAACCAGCTTTTTAGAATCAATTAACCATGTATGGCAAGTGTAATGAAGGAAAAGTCCATGGAACTAAAGATTTTTCAAATGAAGTTATAGCAATCCAACCCAAATGTGAGACCAGAGGCAAACGGTGGATGAGGTTCACTCCTTTATTTCTTCTTCTTTCTGAGGTTTTTACAAGGGGCTCGAAGGTGCAATGGTCCTTTCACAAGTGGTTTGAGGTGGCTGATGGTGGAATGTAGACAGAACTATTTAGAGCTGCCCAAACCATCCTTTGTGTGTTTTTGCTTCTTTTCTTCGTCCTTAGTCACAAAGGTGTAATGAAGATGGAGTCATGCGCTGGCCTCTAAGACAGAGTGCAGGGAAGTGGGGAGAAAGGCTGCTTGGATGGCTG
This sequence comes from Myotis daubentonii, assembly GCF_963259705.1. NCBI lineage: Eukaryota > Metazoa > Chordata > Mammalia > Chiroptera > Vespertilionidae > Myotis > Myotis daubentonii. The sequence goes on along the minus strand of NC_081842.1, from coordinate 52,860,093 downwards.
GGGCCGTAGATCAGACCACGGGATGTGAACCTGTAGGCTGACCGATGCGCAGACATGAGCCCCTCCTGTGTGGGCTGATAGTTCAGCAATCTGGGAGAAAATGGGGGAAAAAAGATGTCGAAAGTGGGAAATTAGGAAGAGGGGGTTGGGGCAACTTGCTGGTTTCACCAATGGCTGAACCTCAGAGGGCAACCTCCAGGGAGACCTGGGCTTACCAGGGACTCATCTCTCTGGATGTAATAGTCAGGGAGCTTCACTGTTGTAACAAGTGACCCCAACATTTCAGTGGCCTTAACACAATACAAATTTATTTCTTATTATGACACAGCCTAACCCAGGTGGGGCCCTTGGCTCTGCAGCATCATTTGAGGGCCTGGTGTCCTTGCTTCATGTGGGTCCCCTCCTCACTGCTCAGAGGCCTCTCCGTCAGCAGTGGGCGGGACATTTGTGTGCCAGGCTTGGAAGTTGTGCTCGCCACCTCCACACATACGCCACTGGCCAGAGCTCAGTCCCTGGGCCACACCCGGCTCCAAGGGGAGCCAGGAAAGGTACTTTAGTGTGTGCCCAGGAGGGAGAGGCGAGCAGCAGTTTCTGCCACATTGGAATCCCTCTCCTTCCTTTTACACGTGGGTCAGAGCGCAGGTTGGGCCACAGGAAGGCTCCACGGGGGAGGGAGCCTTGGCCGTGGGCCGGGAAGGATGGTCGGCTTCTCCCCACGATGGGGTGGGTGTTGTGTGTAGAGGCCCAGAGGCGCTCCATACACAGGGACCCTTCTCCATCGCCCCCTCCCCGTGGGCGCTTCCCAGGGCACATGGGGACAGAGCTGAACTACCGGCTGGGTCAGGATGGAGTGGTATCGTTTGGGAGGGCTTATCCTCAATATCCCAGGCTACCCGCACAAATGAGTCCAAATCTCATCTCTTCTCACAAGGACAAAGCATGGTCATTTTGTGAATCAGGAGGGTCTTTTTTTAAGCCAACAATTACATATTCATTAGAGAAATGTAGTAAAAATCATTCCTCTTTTCACTTAGGTAAATGTGATTTTTCTGTAGTCATTATGTAATTCCTGGTATTTTTCAGTAAGGCTATTAAGAATAAATGGGCCACCATGTCTCAATTGGCATACAAATTCAAAAGTGAGAAGTGCCTCATTAGCCAGGGAGAGCAGAGGAGAGAGACATTTTCGTGGAAAAGGCTCTGGCAATGCCCAGCACACATGTCAGGTGATTTGGGACGAATGGTTCCAAACCAGTGGCCGGTGCTGACAGGATGCACAGCGGCTGCCTTCAGTGCTGGGCTGACTGCTCGGCACCCACCCCACACCCTGGACACCAAGCGGCTCAGAGAACGTATCCCCTGTGCCGGCTGATGGCAGACCTGCCTGTGCTCAGACTCTGCCCGGAAAGGAACCAGCTGAGTGCATATTTTAGAACCTTTCCCACTGTGTCCTCTCCCCCAGCTCCTCCCTCTCCTAAACAGCTGGGCCGGAGATCAATATTCTTTTTCCCAGAATATCACTGAAAAGAGCAGGGACTGTTTCAAAAGAGCAGATCTGTGACCGCTTTGAACTGCCTGTACCCAGTGCCTGCACAGCTGTTCCTGAGGCTCTTCAATTATTCACAAGGAACACCGCTAGGATTGCTGAGGGGAGAGGAACACGGTGTGCATCTGCTCAGGTTGTGCACTGCCTGATTCCAGGCGCGGGGAGGGGTGCCACTCACACAGACTGCACTGCGTACCAACTGCATGCCTGGAGGTGGGCGGTCCTCCTGCAGAATCCCGGACACAGCGAGGCTACCAGGAGGCAGCTAGGAACCCCTGGCTGGTGTTGGCAGGCTTTCTCTAATCTGGTGATATAAATATGCTCCATACTTCTTGTCACTTGCTAACATAAAGCTGACGGTAATTGGGTGGCAGAACCTAGGAACCATGGACTGTTCTTTATGGCCTGGGTCAAGCATACCATGCACTGCTCTTCAGATAAGCTGCCCTACAATCAAAAGAGGTGAGCAGATGGCATCGCCTTTTCCGCTGGGGAGTGAGGACTCCCGGGGACGAGTGGGAAAACCCTGCTGAGAAATACACATCTGAGGGCCCCAGGGAGAGGAGAGGTTTGAGTGGGTCTAGAGGGCCAGTGGGAGGGAAAACTACAGCCTTTGATGCAAAGGCCCAGGTTTAGAGCCTGCCCACTGAGCTTGGTGTCATGTTCTCGGGCTGGACAGACTCAGGCAAGCTGGGGATGAGTTTATTCTTTCACTTACAATCATTCCGCATCCATGGAGCCCTTCCTCATGGCAGGCACTGTGCCAATGTGTTGTATTATCTCATTAAATCCTCAGGGGGACTCTTTGAGGAAGGTACTTCTGGGATCCCGTGTTGGAGATGCAAGGAGATCAGTGACTTGCCCAAGATCACATGGCCTGTGTAGAACTGGGATTTACACCCAGTCTCTCTGGCTCCAGAGCCTTATTTCCAACCCTCATGCTCATCTCGGTTCACGGTTAACCGAACAATAGGAAATGGGATTAGAAGAGGTGGATGTCCCAGATATCTGACCTAGCTGTCTTTCAACAACTTGACACCCTTCCTTCCCTTCATCTTTTCCTTTCTCCCTCTCATGCTTTTCCACGTCAGACCCCCTTCTTCTAACCAGGCTAGTCCTTCACCCCCTGCCTCTGAGTCGGGCTGGGGTCTATTTTCCAGATCCCCACTTTTTTCTGTCCATCAGTATCAAGTCCTTTCTTTCAGATTTGGTGCCAAGTTCATTGCCTTCAATGATTTATCTATTTAATACCCGATGAGCACCAATTTTGCACCAGGGACCATTCCAAGCCCTACCCTTAAAGAGCTCACTGTCTAGTTGGGGAGACAGATCGGTGACTGGAATAGACATAGGAGAGACCAACTGTCCCTAGAATAGCGGCTCCTGAGCATAATGTGCCAACAAATCACCTGGGGATCTGGGTACAAGGTCTGGGTGGGCCTGACATTCTGCCTTTCCAACAGGATCCAGGCAGTGCCCATGCTGCTGAGAACCACCCTTTTTGTTGCAAGACCTCCAAGGGTTTCAGATACTCTGATAGGACTGTGTGCCTGGTGCTAGGGGTGAGACGGGGAGGGGAGGAATGGAGTCTGGGAAGGAGCTGAGGTATAAGCCAAGTCCTGACCAAAGATGAGGGCATATGAGTTTTGTCACCTGTCAAAAATGAAATGCATTCAAGATAGTATCCTGGGGCCAGGATGGTTCAAATCTACCCCAGACAGGATAGTCTGTTTATACTGCCTTGACTTGCTCTGAATAAGTTGCCGGCTTCTAGGAAGTGTGGAGGTTGGGCTAAGGTCCCTTTCTGTTCTGACAATTTTAGGAGTGTATGATTTCCACCAAAAACAGCAGAATAGTCCTTAAGCTTGGTAGATAGAAGGGACCTTAGAAATGACACATTCAGCCCTAGCCAGTTTAGCTCAGTGGCTAGAGTATCAGCCTGCAGACCACAGTGTCCTAGGTTCAATTCCTGTCAAGGGCACGTACCTTGGTTGCAGATTCCTCCCTGGCCCGGGCCCTGGTTGGGGGTCGTGCAGGAAGCAACCAATCCATGTATTTCTCTCACATCACTGTTTCTCTCTGTCTTTCCCACTGTCTCTAAAAAATCAATGGAAAAATACCCCCGGGTGAGGATTAACAACAACAACAACAACAAAGCAAAACGAAAAATAAAAGAAAGAAAAAGGAAAAGAAAAGAAATGACACATTCAACCCCTTCATTTTGAAAATGAGAAAACAAGTCCCGAGAGAGGGTGTAATTTTCCAAAATCACATGGAAGGTCAGGGTGCAGCCCCCAGACCCAGAGCTCACAATCACCAGGCCTGGGGTCCATTCGTTAGGGCACCTGCATCCTCTCGCTGTTTCCAGGGACTCCATTTCATCATATTTCCTGTTAACTCCCCCGTGGAGTTGGGCCACAGAGGTCCTGCCTTCCATGGCTGGAGCTGCCATTCAGAATGAGCTAAATGACAAAATAACTCATCCGGGAGGAGTTAACTGAGCTCTTCCATGAGATGCTGACAACAATCTAACGTGATCCCAGCCTGCTGGGTTGGGTTCTCGTGAGGGAATTTACAGAGTCCTGGTAATGATCATGACAAGCACTTCAGCGTAAACACGAACATGATTCATGTGAGCGGGCAGCTTCCCTGGTGCTTCAAGTATCACACGGAGCAAATGGGACCTGGTTCACCTGCCAAGTGCATTTGCTGCGTGTGTGTTGTTGGGCGCTGGGGCCTGGTGGTTGTACAGACACAGGTGTGCGTGCACACCCACAGAGCAAGCACAAGGGCTCGTACAAGCATTCATATATAGGTGTGTCACATGTTACACACACACACACACACACACACACACACACACACACACCCCTGCACAAATACCTCAGTACTCGGGAATGCTCAGGAACTCAGAAGAAGGCGCTGGGCACAGTGGGTGCACAAGTGCCCATTAGAAACTCTGCAAAGAAAACCAGCACATCCTGGAAGCTGAAACTGTAAACCTTTGAAAAATAAGCCCCACCTTGCCCAGAGGATTAACTGGGCTCACCTCATCCACTGTTTTAATTACTACATGGCACAGCCAGTGGATGGAAGGCTGAAGCTTCAGTTGCATGAATGCAAAATTTCAAGTATGTCAATAAGCTTTCGTGGCCACTGTGATCTGAGTGCTTTGGTTAAATAACTAGATACAGCAAGCAATGCCAATAAGCGCAAAGCATGCCAGGTGCTCACCACCTGCTCTCCAAGCCAATGGCTGCTGGCCAGGGCAGCCCTGCCCCTCCCCAGCTCATCCAGCTGCTGGGCCTGCTGCCTGTGGCTCCTCCCCGACCAATCAGAGCAAGGTGCTCCTTGAGGCAACCCCTCCCCTGATACGGCCCCACTATGCCCCTCTCTCCTGCAAATAATTATGCAGACACTTGCTGAACTTCAGCTGGGGGTGTGGGGCAGGGCTGAGACCCCAGGGAACTGAGACTTGAGAGCTGAGGCTTTTGCCCTAAAGAAGCCTCCAGTCAGGCTGGGCAGACAGACCTCAACTCCAGGAACTCAGGTTCTTCTTGTGGTCTGAGGGCTTCTCTATGCTTTATCCCCGAGTCTCGGCCAGGGACTGACACAGGCAGGGCTAAGTAACAAGAGCTGTGTAAATGAATATGGTGTTGACCAAGTGCTATGTCAGAGAGGAAGGTTTTATGTCTCCTGGAAAAGTAGGGAAGTTTGGCTTTGGTGGCCTTTGAAGTCTTGGAAGATGGGAGCAATGTCAAAAGAGAATTTTACTTGGGAGGGAAGAGAGGCAAAGAGAACACACACAGAGGTATGAAATGTCTGCACAAAGGCATATCAGAGGGTTGACAGGAGTGTTGGGGACTTGATTGGGATGGGGAGGGGAGAAGTTGAGGCCAGAGGAGAAGGTTGGGCAGATCATATGAGCCTTGGATGGCACGTGAACTATTTTGAGCCTTATTCTGTGGGGCAACTGGGAGCCAAGAAAGGCAGTCTCATCCAGACCGATGCTGACTCAGCTTGGGCCTCCCATTGCCTTTAATAACTGGGACAGGGACAGCATAGTGGTACAGAGGGAGGAGGGGACAGGTGGAGCAGTGGAATGCCCAAGGGACACTGTCTCATTATGTTAATCCTAGATTGGCACAGTAAGTAGATGACCTTTGGCCCAGCTGGCTCCTGCGATGCATCCATCTCTTTTCCTCTGCCTCTGCAGGAATTTGCACGAAAATGACTGAGAAGTGCTTCCTCAGGTCAGTGTTGTCGAACCCAAGAACTTGTCTGGGGACCCCAGGAGTCACTGGCCTTCAGTTGAGAAGTCCTAGCTACTCTGCTATTGTCCTCTTAGCGGATGAGGGCACCACAGAAATTCAGATGTGGAGTGCAGTTTTTTATTTGGGTCAAATTGTATTATGGGCTACCCACTGGCTGGCAGTAGGGAACATTATAAGAAGATTAATGTGTTCTCTGAAAAAATATTGTTGAGGATTTACTTATAACATGACAGAGCTCCCTCTTTTTGAAGACCTAGGTGAAAAATTTCACTCAGAGCTTAGAAACAGAAAGAGTTCACCTTTTTCTAAAAAACTGGTTTATCCTCACTAAATCTATGCTCTTACTCTTGTACTTGATTGTATTTCACCCATTGCATTGGCTTCCAGGAAGTGCAGAGGCAAATTTTGGCTCATCTCTAACAAAGCAGATAAGGCTCAAATTTTTTTCTTTTCCTTACAATTTCCTCACTGAAGTTTTAAAATCTGTGCCATAATTATTTTTGTAAACCATCAATAATCATATGACTATAATGGGGGGGGGGGTAAAAAGTGAAATTGATTAATAGTCATGGATATTAAACTGGGGGAAAATTGAGGAAAACCTGGACCTGCCTTTAAATGATAGAGAATGCAATTAAGACTTTGAGAGGAGTGATATGTCAGCATGCCCCAGTAAACTGGGGTGTGGGTGGGAGCTGGACCTCCACCCAGGTGCCTTGTTGCAACCACTCCTCTTTCTGTATGTTACTGAGCCACCAAAATCCAGAAGAGGATTTTTCCAACCCTTTCCATGTGTTACCAGAGAGCCGCCTGAGTGGAAGGGGCCTCTCCCCATCTCAGCTCTTGTCACACTCTTGAGAAACAATTCAAATGAGTGGCAGAAAGCAGTGTTGAAGCAAAACAAGCAAATTTATTAAGATACACTTGGCATAAAGCACAAGTGGGCAACTCAGCTAGTCTGAGTGCCCTGCCTGGTGGGGGTTCCAGAGTTTTCTACTTTCCCCCATCTAGGTTTCAAGGTTCTCCTGTTGGATAGACCAGATTTCAAGGTCCCTCCCTTTACATTGTTGTAGCTTTCCCCAGAAGTTATGAGGACATCTGGCAATTTTATGTTGGCAAGTCCCAAGACTGCTGACTTCTTTGTTCAGTGGGTGAGATAAACTCCTTTTTCTCCTTCCCCTCCTCCTGCCATAGCAGCTATCTATCCTGCCTAACATTTCCCCTTAAAGTGAAACCATCCAAATGCTTCTGGGATTTTTGTTATTTGTCCCCCAGACTTCATCTGCCCTTGGGTTTAGCTGGCACAAATGGCATTAATTGGGTCTTTGTTCTCTATTTTCCCAGGCCAAGGTGATTTAAGCTATGTATTCTCTGGTTAGCGGGGAGAGGTATAAACCATTTCCTCTCAAGTGTCCTTGGTTGGGGAAGATAAGGTCTTGCGATTCACAAGCTGGCTGAAAGCTGCCCAAACTGCTTGGCCTTGTTTAATTTTCTTGTCTCAGTTTCCCATTCCACTTGCCCAGGAATTTTTCTAGCTTCTTACTATCCTGCCACACAGGCAGTCTCATGATACCACTTCTGGGATAATTAACCCATCTTGCTGCTCTGGCTTCCCCTCAGGGATTCTCTTGGCCTTACCAGTCAGGTTAACATGCCCCAAACACCCTCTCTCAAAGCCAAGGGAAGGTGGGATCTTCTGCATCGCAGGGGGACAAGATGTGGACGTTTAAAAAAGAACTTGTTTTAAATAAGATCATGCTGATGTGAACTCCAGACCCTGGAGTGAGCTGTCTGTGCCAATTAGAAGTCAAGGCAGTGAACACTCCATTTCACTATGCAGGGGACGGGGGAGAAGAGGGGACTTTATAGTGATCCTTGAGAGATTGAGGGAGAGACGGCGATGACAGCTCTCTCTCCTCTGTTGACCCCCAGGCAGCAGTAAAGCAGCCTCTCCAACTCATTCATAAATTATAAACAGCTGCATTAGCATAAATTCACAGGGAAGAGATCTCTAGACTGACAGGTGGTGGGAAGGTCAGTAATTGGGAAAGAAATGATTCCTCCCTCCTTTTCCACATCACTTTTAACAAATTAGACTGCATCTGCCTAAAAAGCTAGCTAACAGCCCATCTTCTCTTGGAGTTTTCTGGGGCTCCTTGCCTCTGAGGTCTTTAGTCCCTGAGCAGTGGAATCTTTCTGGACTTCACTGATTTTAAGCAGTGGCTGGTGACATGCCGTCTCTGAAATGAAGCGGACATGGACCCCAGGGCCTCTCAGGCGAGGAGGCCAGGGTGTGGGTGTTCAGCCAAGAGAGGGGGGTGGGCCTGGCCTGTGTCTGGGGCCCCAGCTCCAGGCAGTCTCATTCTCTCAGCTCTTCCTGTGGACTTGGAGCTGTGCATGAGGACCAGTGGGCTTTGAGGATTTGGGGTTCTGGGTGGTCCTGGAAAGCAAGGCTTTGTTGCTTCCAGCTCTCAGCTGAGTCAGCACATCCTTGGGAAGCCTATCCTGACTTCTGACCAGGTCTCATCAGACCATCAACCTCTCCTTTGTAGCACTTGTGCAATAGTTGTAGTTCTACATGAATGTGTGTAATTGTTCATGTAATGTCTCTCTTCCAAAGAACTGTGTGCTCTGTGAGGGCAGGTAAAGTGATGGTTCTCACCATTGTGTTGAGCCTGGTGTCCGGCACATCACTGGTGGGATACATATGTTTTGGTTAAATGAATATGAAACTTAGTGGGGCGGCTGAGGCCAGAGGACGTGAGCTATTGGCAGCACTGGGTAACGGCTGTGGCAACCACCCAGACAGCACTGGTCCCTCCGGCGGGCTGCCCTGTCACCATTCACTGTGCTGCCGCTTCTCGGTGAATTTTTGGATGAAGCCATTAAATTAATTGCTTGCCATCATGAGTAGAAGTAAGTGTGACAGCAATTTTTGTAGTGTAGAAATTGGAGATTCTACATTCACAGTCCTGAAATGAGATCAGAATTTAGAACCTATAGGCTCAGGAGCTCAAGGAATAGTATGTGCAGCTTCTGATGCCATTCTTGAAAGAAATGTTGCCATCAAGAAGCTAAACTGGCCATTTCAGAATCAATCCCATGCTATGTGGGCTTACAGAGAGCTGGTTCTTATGAAATGTGTTAATCACAAAAATGTAATTGGCCTTTTGCATGTTTTCACACCACAGAAATCTCTAGAAGAATTTCAAGATGTTTATATAGTCATGGAGTTCATGATGCAAATCTTTGCCAAGTGATTCAGGTGGAACTAGGTCATGAAAGGATGTCCTACCTTCTCTATCAGATGCTGTGTGGAATCAAGCACCTTCACTCTGCTGGAATTATTCATCGGGACTTAAAGCCCAGTAATATAGCAGTAAAATCAGACCGCACTTTGAGGGTTCTTGACCTTGGACTGGCCAGGACTGCAGGAACTAGTTTCATGATGACACCTTACATAGTGACTCACTATTGCAGAGCACCTGAAGTCATCCTAGGGATGGACTACAAAGAAAACTTTGACATTTGGTCAGTTGGGTGCATCATGGGAGAAATGATCGAAGGTGGTGTTTTGTTCCCAGGTACAGATCACATTGATCAGTGGAATAAAGTTTTGAACAACTTGAGACACCATGTCCTGAATTCATGAAGAAACCACAACCAACAGAACTAAATATGTTGGATATAGCTTTGAGAAACTCTTCCCCGATGTCCTTTTCCCTGCCGACTCAGAACACAACAAACTTAAAACCAGTCAGGCAAGGAATTTGTTATCCAAAATGCTGGTGACTGACACATCCCAAAGGATCTCTTTGGACAAAGCTCTCCAGCACCCATACATCAACATCTGGCATGACCCTTCCGAGGCAGAGGCTCCACCACCAAAATACCTGACAAGCAGTTAGATGAACGGGAACACACAATAGAAGAGTGGAAAGAACTGATATACAAGGAAGTTATGGACTTGGCAGAGAGAACCAAGAATGGAGTTATACAGGGGCAGCCCTCTCCATTAGCACAGGTGCAGCAGTTATCAATGGCTCTCAGCATCCATCGTCATCGCCGTCTGTCAACGACATGATTTCAGTGTCAACAGATCCTACTTTGGCCTCAGATACTGACCGACAGCAATCTAGAAGCATCAGCCGGACCTCTGGGCTATGGTAGATGACTCCTTGGGCCTGGGGGTGGAAGAGGAGGGATGGGAAGTCGTCTTGTCACTGATAGAACTACTTTGAGAACTAAGTCATTGGTCTTATTTTGAGTAATTTTCCCAGAAATGTAAAATTCATTTTGTAGTAAAGTAGTTTATTTTTTAAAATGTCAAGTGATGTAATTTAAAACTTAAGTTGTTTTAAAACAGCAACAAAACTGTATTGTATGTTTGCTGTAATTAACTGTGTAATGTAAACCTAATTATTTTATCATGGTTTAGATTTTTTGTATATTTGCTTTACCTTATGCTGCTGATTTTTTTTACTGAATTTGTAAGGTTTTGTTTATCAAAGCAACTATTATGTGGTGATTGGCCTATATCATGAATTATTTAAGATTTTTATAGTTTTTTAATCAGAAATTATTTCAAATGTGTTGTTCATGATGCTGTTCTTCAGGGTTATGTGCTTATCGATGAAATAACCACAGAGGAGGGAGGGAAAGTAACCTGTCGCCAGTTATATTCAGGAATAACCACTGAAAGTGATGAATGTGTTAAAAAAAAAAAAAAAACACCTCCAATATTGCTACTTGCCAATCCTAATTTAGTTACAACTATTGGTAGTAATCCTACATGACTTTTGGCAAAAGTCCCATCATCTAAATGGCAGAATAACTCAGAGCATGTCCTTGAAGATGCTGGCCATCCACCGCCACCCTTCGACTCCCTCCACCTCGCCCAACAAAAGTAAAATGAGAAGAATATGGTGTTTCTTGCAAATCTGTGGCTTTCTCAAAGCTCGCCATCACAGAAAGTCAAGGGGACACGTCATGAGGAATACATTCAATGCAGATAAGCAGATGGTTCACTTCTCCTGGCTCTGAGCCTATTGCACACACTGAGCTAAGCTCCTCAGGCTGCGGGTCCCGGGGATGGTCTGGAGCCTGGTCCTTCCTCTCCTGCAGCGCGGGCCTTGGACCTCCCAGTTTCCTGCTGGAGAGGCAGTCCGTGGAGCACCAGCCCGGGGGCTTCTGGCCATTTGTCTTTACCTGTAGCATAACCATGTCTGTACTAGCTGTGGGGGGTTCCAACGCCTATTTAGATTTCTGTAGGTGATGTATCCGATGAGCAGTATACTGTTCATCTGAAAACAGTAGCACACAGTCATACATAAGGCATCGTTTCCCAAGGCCTTTTTCTCCACGCTGAGCAGAGCAGGCATACATGGTGATTATTCAGTCTGAGTCTTTCATTTTATATATCTGATTTTCAGCAAAACACACAATGTGGATGTTGAGCGGTTTAAGCATGGTGCTGCTCCTGACAAGTGATGTAACTGTTTACATTTTATATCTGCAGAGTTATTTTTCTACAACGGAATTTTTCTTAAGTAAAATGTCATTGAAGTCTTAAAAAAAAAAAAAAGAATACGCAACTGAATGAGTGAGTCTCCGTACTTGTTAAGCATCTATTGTCCTGGATCTCTTGAATTAAGCCTGGTGCCTCATGGGGCTGTGCTGTGCTGTGCTGTGCTGTGCTGGGGAGAGACGCTTTCCCTGTCCTCGGCTCTTGGGCAGGGATTGTTCCCAGGAAGGTGGGCTCAGGGTGTGATGGCTGTGGTCATGGGAGGAGAATGTGGGCCTCGGCCCAGAAGGTGGCCGGGGCACTGTGGTCAGGGCTGAGGGGCAGGGCGCTGACAGGGAGGTGTGTGAGAGCTCGGGGCAGGTTTCCGTTTCGTCAGCATGATGAGACAAGTGGTGCAGTTTGAAGTTTATATGTGTGTTTTCAAATCTTTGTTGGTCCCGACAGGAGATGCAGGCATGGCCACAAATGTTACAGTTCAAGATATAAAGTGAGAGCGAGCCCGAGGAAGGACGCAGGAGCTCTGAGGAAGGGGTCGTCAGCTCTGCGCGGCGATGCAGTCCGGGGAGTTTTCAGGATGGAGGCTACATCAGCAGTAGGTGTTTTATTTATTTAGTTCATTTTTATCTTTTTACCAGACTTATTGCGGTGTATTTTACCTGTCATAAAATTCAGCCATTGCAAGTGTATAATTCAATGATTTTCAGTAACCTTACAGAACGGCACAACCATCATCATAAATCAGTTTTAGAGCATGTTCATCCTCTTGGAAGATCTCATGTACCATTTAGAGTTAATCCCCAGTCCCACCCCATTCCTAGGCAGCCACTAGCCTACTTTCTGACTCTAAATTTGCAGGATTATGTTTTGAAGGCTAAGAAGTGTCCCTTAGTTAAGGTAATCACAGGGAAAGTGGGAAACCTGGGGACACGGTGGTCACTTCTGAACTGGGAAGCTCCGGACAGCTCAGGGCTCTGCGCACCCAGAAGTGCACCTGGTCAGCTAATGCCTTCCCCCTTGTCCCTTTGGGTGGCTGGCGTCCTGCTCTTCCCACAGTCCCCTAGCTTGCTCAGGTGGATGCAGTGCTGCCCTTGGCTTGGAAGACACATTCGGCTGTGGATTCTCTGGCCGGGCAGTCATGGACTAGGAGGCTGGGAAGTCCCTGGAGGCTGCCAGGAGCTCCAGACCACATGGCACAGCCATCTTCCCAGCACAACATGGGTCTCCCCTCTCTTGCTGTGGTCCTGCCATGGGGATCCTCATGATCTCTGCCCACCTTGAACCCAAACATTTTCAACCTAAAACTTAGAGTTGCGAGCAGCAAGATTCTTTAAATTAACATTTTCCTCCCTGATTTCAAAAGTAATGCAAACTATGACCTCACCTGAAGATAATCCCTGCTGCATTTGGGGGTGTGTACTTTCTGTCTCCCCCACCTTGTCCGGCATTTTGTTGATTTCCATTAAACCTCACGGAAGTGGGGAGGTGGTTAGGTGATGGGCAGCAGCCAGGATCCTACTGGTTGGGAGGTCCTGGCCCCGTGGCTCCCACTCTGGCTTGGACACCAGCTGCTTCTGGCACTTGGAACCAGTTGTTTAGCCTCGATCTGAGTTTTCCCTTCTGACAATGAGCCCAATGCTCATCTCTGGGGAGAGAGTCCCTGTGCCTGGGACATTATCTGCTGTGTAAAGGAAGAGAGTCAATCGGAGGATAGTAACAGCTCTTACCTCTCTAAGGAGTATCTGGGCAGCAGGTTGCAACAATCTGAGATAACTCAATTTTTACAGAAGCCATTTTCATTAATCATTTATTAATGATGCTCCCAACTGAGGCGATTAAGTGGACCTAGGGTTAAAAAAGGGCCCCATATTCATTTCACATCTGTCTCATTACCCCGGAGTTCACAGATCCTGGAGGAATGTAACCAGACTCAGGGCCTGGCTGGTTAGCTCAGCTGGTTAAGCGTTGTCCCTATAAGCCAAGGTTGCTGCAACCAATGAATATGTAAATAAGTGGAACAACAAATCAGTGTTTCTCTCTCTCTCTCAAATCAAGAAAATTTTAAAACAAAAAATAAACAAATGAAAAAAACAGAACAAAAGGACTCCATTTGCCCTGGCCAGCGTGGCTCACTTGGTTGGAGCGTGATCCTTTCTCACATCAGGTCTCTCCCTCTCTCTCTCTCTCCTCCCTCCCTCCTTTCCACTCTCTAAGATCAATAAAAACAAAAACAGAATGGACTCCATTCTTTATTTTTCTCTGGGTTTGGCTTCAGCCCAAAAGGGATGCAGCCTCTAGCCTCTGAGATGTATGTGTGTGTGTGTATGTGTGTGTGTGTGTGTGAGAGAGAGAGAGAGAGAGAGAGAGAGAGAGAGAGAGAGAGAGAGAGAGTTCCCCAGTGGTTCAGGCTCAAAGAGAAGGTCACTGACTATGAAGTCTGAGGAAGCGTTGGGGGCTGGGGTTGGGGGCTGCCTGAGGAAGGGGAGCCCAGAGAGCCTACTTGGTAGGGAAATAGAGTAACAGCTCCCTGGGCTTGCCCCGGGCATTTCCTATCTCCAGGCAGTGTTAGGCACTTTAGGTGTGTGCTCCCATTTAATCACCCCCAAACTCTGTGAGTTATATATCAACATCTGCCTTTTGGACGTCAGGAAATTAGGGCTCTGAGAGGCTACATGACTTGCTAAAGTCATACAGCTGATGAGCAACAGAGCTGAGGTGACAGTCCAGCTGTGTTGGCCTCAGTGTCCTGGCATTTCCCCTAATCCACACTGTCAGCACATCTGCAGCCCCACTTGATCATTAAAGAATTCCCAGAGAACCTAGTGGGGCTGGGATAGGAGAATTCCTGCTCAGTGTTCTTCTCCGGGGCAGGCTCTGAAGAGGGAACAGATTCCTGCCCTCCAGCAGCCCTTCCCACAGACACACTGGGTTCCCAGGGAGCTTATGTCCAGCCTGTGTGACTTGGGCATCTGTGGGCTTCCTCCACAGAGGGCTGGGAGCCCCCTCTCCCTGCCAGCCTGGAACAAAGTGTGTGAGAAGGTGTGGGGCACAGGGGCAGCTGGACCTAGACACATAGGTGGGGCTGCTCCATGGGGACTGGGCTGAAGAGTTTGGATGGTGTCTTGGACGCCAGCATCCTAGGGCAATGGTGTTCCACATGAGGATAGCAGAGCTGCCACAGGGTCTCAAGCATTGAAAGTTTGAGAGAACTTGGTGTCCAGATGCTCAGCTTCCGATGATGCTGTTTTCTGAGGCTGGTCTTCCCAGATGCACCTGTATTCACTCTGACCCTTCCCCCACCAGAACAAAGCAAGATAGATTCTCATCCTTTAGGGATGGGAAACCGCCCAGGCTATAAAAAAAGGGGAGGCCCATTTAAGGATTAATCAAGCCACCCCAAACCCTCAGGGCACATAACCTTTCTAGGTCCTATACATGTTCCTGGCATTAAAAATGGGGATTCTAGGCTCAGGCTGGAGTATTCTGAATCCAGATATATAGAAGAGTGTAGTGTGGCAGTAATAGCAATTTTTAAGAATTTTAACTCGAGGAGAACCAAGATGGCGGCATAGGTTAATGCCGGAGTTTGCTGCTTTGAACAACTACTTCACAAGTGAAACCAAAAAACGGAAGGGACATCACGCAGAACCACAGGAACGCTGGCTGAGTGGAAGTCCTACAACTAGGAGGAAAGAGAAACGAATATGGACACTCAGAGGAGGCGCAGTGCTGAAGTCAAATTCTGAGGTGCGGAGTGCGAGGAGCGGGCTGGCGGCGGAGGGCGCGGTTGGCGTTTTCAATCGGGAGGGAGTCGCAGACTCTGAGCTCCAGATACAGGCGAGTCTTTAGGGACCCAGACTCAAACGGGAGAAGCGGGACTGTCTGGCTTCGGTCAGAGCGAGTGCAGCTTTCTCTCCCAGCTTTGCAGCGGGTGCTGGGACTCAGAGAGTCAGAGCCCCTGGGGACAGGACTGAGAGCCGCCATAACTGCTCTCTCCGGCCCACCCTGTTGATCCTGTGCGACCGGCCCTGCCCAAGCCCAGCACAGAGGCATTTGCCGGATAGCCTCAGGCAAAGGCTAGATTAGCACCTCCCTAGAGGACAGAAATTCTCTCACTGCTGACACAGCTGATTCTCATAGCCACTTGGCCTGGAGGTCAAACCCTCCCTGGAATTAGCTACAACAATCAAGATTTAACTATAAGACTTCGAACAAAGACCACTAGAGGGTGCACCAACGAAGCATAACAAAATGCGGAGACAAAGAAACAGGACAAAATTGTCAATGGAAGATATAGAGTTCAGAACCACACTTTTAAGGTCTCTCAAGGACTGTTTAGAAGCTGCCGATAAACTTAATGAGATCTACACGAAAACTAATAAGACCCTCGATCTTATATTGGGGAACCAACTAGAAATTAAGCATACACGGACTGAAATAACGAATATTATACAGACGCCCGACAGCAGACCAGAGGAGCGCAAGAATCAAGTCAATGATTTGAAATGCGAGGAAGCAAAAAACATCCAACCGGAAGAATTTTAACTCGCCGAAGCCAGTTTGGCTCAGTGGATAGAGCGTCGGCCTGCGGACTGAAAGATCCCAGGTTCGATTCCGGTCAGGGGCATGTACCTGGGTTGCGGGCATATCCCCAGTGGGAGATGTGCAGGAGGCAGCTGATCGATGTTTCTCTCTCATTGATGTTTCTAACTCTCTATCTCTCTCCCTTCCTCTCTGTAAAAAATCAATAAAATATATTTAAAAAAAAAAAAAAGAATTTTAACTCTCCTGTCCCCTCAATATAACTCTAATGTTTCCGGGGACTATTATGTTTTTCAAGATACAATGAGAAAAAGAAAAACACAGATAAAACTTTTATGTGATGTTTTTTATATTTGTGTGCATTATTCAACAAAGTAGCTAAATGCCATTTTTTATCAAGTCGCTAGATGCCTGGTACATGAAATTCGTGCACGGGAGAGGTTCCCTCAGCCCAGCCTGCACCATCTCCAATCGGGGACCCCTTGGGGGATGTCTGGTTGCCGTCGGATATCCCTGTTGCAAATTGGGGCCACTGGCTCCTAATCGCTCACCTGCCTGACTGCCTAATCACCCCTAACCACTCTGCCTGCCTACCTGATTGCCCCTAACTGCGTCTGCCTGCCTGATTGCCCCTAATCACCTCTGCCTGCCTGCCTGATGACCCCTAACAGCTCCCTTGCCAGCCTGATTGCTCCCAATAGCCCTCCCCTACAGGCCTGATTTTGCCCCAAACTGATCTCCCCTGCAGGCCTGATCTCACTCCCAACTGCTCTCCCCTGCTGGCCTGATCTCACCCCCAACTGCCCGCCCCTGCAGGCTTGATCTCACCCCCAACTGATCTCCCCTGCAGGCCTGATCTCACCCCCAACTGCTCTCCCCTGCTGGCCTGATCTCACCCACAACTGCCCTCCCCTGCTGGCTTGATCTTGCCCCCAACTGCCCTCCCCTGTGGCCTGATCTTGCTCCCAACTGCCCTCTCCTGCAGGCCTGATCTCGCCCCCAACTGTCTTCCCCTGCCAACCTGATCACCCCTAACTGTGTCTCAGATCCCACCACCATGGCTTTGTCCAGAAGGAAGTCAGACATCCAGAAGATGGCTGGTCGACCGGATCTAATTAGCATATTACCCTTTTATTAGTATAGATAGATTATATAGGATAGGATTGCTTAAATAGTGGGGGGGGGGGGGAGGAGCCTTTTCAGCAGGAGGAGATGCTCTTGGAAGACAAAAATACATAATCCCTATATCTAGACTGATAGCCAGCCATATATGCACTATGCTGCCAAACCAGTCATTAAAAAATTGAACCGCTTTCTTACACCTTACACCAAACAGCCCCTGCCCTTAAAACCCCTCCTCAACCTCCACCTTAGGTTCTGCCTTCACCCAGATTAGGTTCTGATTGGTCGGTTTCTATGCCAATCAGCACCAAAAGCTCCACCTCCTAGGTAGCCATTGGCTCCTCGCAGTTCACCCAGATTTGGTTCTGATTGGTCAGTTTTTATGCCAGTCAGCATCTCTGGGCCTATCTCCAGGCCTCTCTTGGGCCTGATCTGCAGCCTCTGTGGCAGCTGCTGATCAGGCCTTGCCTCTCTCTCTCCAGGCCTCGCCAGCAGCCATGGCAGCTGCGGATCAGGCCCTGCCTCTCTCTCCAGGCCTCTCTCTGGGCCTGATCCACAGCCTCTGCAGCAGCAGCAAGGTTGTTAGGCCTCTGGCCCGGCCCCAGGCCGAAGGGTAACAACTGGGCTGAAGGCTAACGACATCGCTGTGCCTGCTTAACCCCCCCCCACCCCCCCCACCCCCCGCCAGCCACCAGCCTTGCTGTTATAGGAACCTATGGGATGTGGGGGAGGGACCGAGAGGTGCTCCATGCACTTCCTGGTGACGGGTCATCCGTCTGGTTGTTTAATGTTGTGACGGCCCCTGGCCTTTTATAATGTAGATATTATAAATTATTTATTCTATGTAAAATGTTTCATATTTTCTACCTGACTGTGATCAATTGTGTTTTGTTTCATTTTTTAGCAAAATTTGTCTTTTCTTTTCATTAAATACATAGAAAAATTTGACCATAATGTCCAATGAAATTAATGGAAATATTTATTTAATTGATTCCCAAGACCAACACCAGTGTTCAAAATATGCTTTTTTATCATATTTCTCACTTCTTAGAAAACTTATAATTTTGGCTTCACATTGTATTACTTACAAACTTTACAAATGAAATAATCAATAATTGTACATTGAGTTATTTTGTTTTTATAACTTATAAAATAGATTTAATAATTATATTGGGTCAAAATCATGTAAATATGGCTTGACTATTTTTAGGACACTACCTTCTGAGTTTTATTCTAAAATTTATTTTCCAGTAGATTTTACCCTATTCCTTGAAATGCCCATCACTTTTTTGAGGAAAAGTAAGCCTGATTTGGTTGATAAGTTGAACAGTAAGGACTGGTATGACAATATGGTTGAATGAGAGATATTTTTCATAAATTGATGAACTAAATTTGCAGGTTTTAGGTATTTTGAAAACATTTAAAACAAGTGGTAATGTAAAGGCATTTTATAAAAATGTTTATTGGCAAAGGTTTAATCAAATTAATAGATTTAGATTTCCCAACCCTCTGAAAATAATGGGTAAAATCAGGTGCCTCCAAGGGAAAGGGAAACAGGTCTGATTAATAGTCATTTCATAGGTCTTCATAGACTCTTTTAGGTGTGCCTTCCAAAGGAAAATAGCAAAGCAAAAGACAAGTGGTTTCCAGATGTTTTTTGTCTCATGTTCAGTCCAAGGCATGTGTTCTGGAATCAGTGGCACTGTTTAAATTCTCTCTCTCTCTCTCTCCTTCCCTCCTCTTTCCCCCTCCCCCAGTGTATCTGTGGTTGCCATAGGTTACATGTGTGCATGATGCATCCACATTCCATCTAGAATCCTGATGGCTACTGCAGAGGACATTCAGTGCTGTGCTGGCCTGCCCAGAACACCTCTCTTCCTGAGTGTGCTCTTTCTCCTCCTCCAGCCAAGGACAGACTACAGGTATAGACTTCAGGTGACCACAGATTCTTTGAAGCTCCTCCCATCAAGAAGTGGTCAGCTTTCCTATCTTTACACCTGAACTTGACTTTCGACTTGCTTTGACCAATAGAATGTGGCAGGAGTGATGTTATGTGGGTTCCAAATCTGGACCTCAAGAAGCAGTATCTGTTCTTGCTCCTTTGAATTCTGCTGTCAAGGGACCGATGACCCGTGGGGAGGCCCTGGGCAGCAGAGCGGGGACCCCTGGCTGATAGCATGCTCAGGGCTTAGCTGTTGCAGAGATGGCTGTTTACAAATATTTGCACTCCCAGCCCGTACTGTGGGCTTGTTACTGGACAGTGGCTGCTCAGCCTGGGGCAAGGTTTCCTTACGCCCTTTGTGCTCAGATATGGCCACGAACTGGCTCTCACCAGTGCAGTGTGAGTGGAAATGATGTGAGGCACCTGTAGGCTGGGGCTTTAGAAGTTGATGGAGCTCCTTCACCTTCTCTTTCCACTTCTGGTGACCTGAAGCAGAGGACTCCCAGGTCCTAGGGGACAGTGAAACTACAAGATCCAATGAGTGTGAGTTCCTGGTCACCATGCCAGAAATAGCCCACTAAACACAGTTAAATGGCATCAATTTGCCCTATAAGGAATGCCAGCATGTTCCAAGAGTCATAAATAAGCTTTTATTGTGTCAAGACCCTGAAAGTTTGAGATATGCTTAGTATCTAGAGCAGGTAACTAATACAAAAGCCCACAATTATAAATTACTCTGTGGGGAATTGTTGCAAACACTTTACATATATTAATCCACTTCGTCCTCTCCACAACTCCACAAAGAAGTTCTATCACCCTCACTTTCACAGAGCAGGAAACTCGGACTCAAAGGGGTAAAGTGACTCTTCCAAGGGCACACCTCTGGAATAAAATGGGTTGGGATTTGATCTGGGAAACAGTGTCGTGACCTGTACGCTAGGGTCCTTGTTGCTGACTCACTGTTGGAAGTCAGACAAGCCCCTTTCCCCCATCTGGTTTCCGTTTCCTCATGTATAAGATGGATTGGGAGTGAGGAGGCTAAAATCACTGAACTCTCCTGCACAACTACAAAATCCTTGGTTTCTGTGGTTTGAAACTGAGGCACAGGTGAAGGTGAATCAGCCATGAGGGAATCCACTGCAGAGCAGGAAGGAAAGTCTCTGCTTCTCAAGCCCCTGGGATCCACCTTGAACCCCTGACTCATGTGTGTGTAGCCAGCGGGTGGTGGTGGATGCTGGGCTGCCCTGGCAAAAACCTGAGAGCTGCACTTTCTGTGATTCAGACGACTAGACATGAAGGTGTGTGACAGCCGCACACGGTGTCTCTCCAGTGAATCCCAGGCCTCGCTGGGCATGCCCCCCTCACACTCCTGCTCACTGTTGCCTGAGGAGGCACTGACTGAGGTGCTGGCAGGATCAGGGCAGTATCTTAGGCTGAGGCAGTTGGAGACAATGGCCCAAGGAAGTAGGGAGGGCAGGAATTATAATGCCTCCCCCCCCCCCCATGTGTCAAATGGGGGAGCAAAAGCCCAGAAAGGCTAACTGACTCACCACAAATCTCCAGAGAGTTGTGGGCTGGACCTAGAGCTCAGTTTCGGCTGCTGATCCAGGGCTATTTTTTGTTATCACTCTCCTGCCAGGCTTGAGCTGGGATCAGCAAATTGTTGCCATTTAACTGTGTTTTTGTTCATTTCTAGTGCAGGGAAGACTACTTCAAATGTAGCTGGGAGAAGTTCCTGCTCTTGGGAAAGCCCATACAGATGACTACAGCTGGAGAGGTGGCCCTGAGGGCCTGTTGACCCCAGGCCCTTCAGAGGCCCTGTTCCTCCCGTGGGGCCTTGCAGGAAATCCTGGCAGACTGACAGGACTGTTGTGGCTGCAAGGCCTTTGCCTTCTGTAAGCTTTCTGTTCAGCCAGGCCCCTGACGTTCTGAGAGGAGACCTGGGCTCTGCTTCTGGCATAGCGTCACCAGCTACATGATTCAGCGAGAGGCCTCTGATTCCTTATCTGGTGAAGGAGGGGGCGGGCTGGCCTAAATGGTCTCTGAAGTCCCCGTGACGCTGTTCCTACAGGAAGGGGAGGTATTTTGATTGAGAATTGTTTTTAATCCAGCAGGCTTTGAAGCCCAGTATTTCTAAAAGGGGCCTGACTAGGGAAAGAAGGGATACTCATATGAGCCTATAATTCAGTGGTTCTCAACCTATGGGTCGCGACCCCTTTGGCAGTCGAACGACCCTTTCACAGGGGTCGCCTAAGACCATCCTGCATATCAGATATTTACATTATGATTCATAACAGTAGCAACATTACAGTTATGAAGTAGCAACGAAAATAATTTTATGGTTGGGTCACAACATGAGGAACTGTCTTTAAAGGGCCAGAAGGTTGAGAACCACTGCTATAATTCATAACACATATTAACTACGCATTTTCTCACACAAATGGGAGGGGGGAAACTCTGCACAGTGGGATTATTCTCGGGACCCTGGGATGGAAGTTAGACTAGATTCTTGGCTCCTCCATTCCTTGGTTTCCTCTCAGATTTGCTTCCTCCTCTCGGCCCTGGCTCAGCCGTGGCTGATGGCGCTTCTGGGCCCTTTGCTGGGCACGTTCAGAAACAGGATTAAATTGGCTCTTCTGTGCTCTGGGTAGTTCTCCAGGGAGTCTTTGCTTCTGTTCAGACAGACGTGTGAGTTGTCTTCCGGTATCTCCAAGGCTGTCATGCGGTGCAGACAGAGCGGGGTTGCTGTGTCTGATGAGGAATTTGGCTGGAGGAGGCCCCGATTCACCTTGACTCTATCGGGCTCAGGTCTGAGGGGCTCAGCCTCAGCCATATTAGTCAGGGCTCTTTCTGTTGAATGGGACAGAGACCCAACTCACACTTGCTTAGAAACAAAGGGGAGTTTTGGGTCAGGAAACTGGAAAAGACAGGGGTGGAGTGAACATCAGGCACTACTGAATTGAGGGCTCAACAATGTTGTCAACTCTCCTTTTCTTCAGAGCTCAATCTTTTTTTCTCTCTTTGTGAATTGTCTTCATTCTTTTCTACTACAGATAGGATTATGGCGGGGGGCGGGGGGGGTGGGGGTGGGGGCGGTGCGCGAGGAAGGCATGGCTGCAGACAACCCAGTTTAAATCACCCCAGTAGTGACCTTGGGAAAAAGAGACCTCAGTGTATACAAGTCCCAGGGAAAGCTCTAACTGGCTGGCTTAGGTCACATGCCCACCTCTGGGACCAACACCATTTCCAGCTGGGTACTGCCACTGTCAGTCAAATAGAATCATATGCAATGGGTCATGTGGGAGGAGTAGTTTTATAAATGAGGGGAATAGTGCTATCAGAGAGGGAGTCCCAGGGAAACTGTGAGAGATCAAAGCAATAGGTATCCACTAAAGATGTTGTCTCAGTCAGTAACTGTAACCAGGACAAGAAAAAATTTAATAGAAATAGCTGTTAGGTATAACGTTGCTAACTAGGTACCTGAAGGGTAAAAGGTGGAACAGAGGCAGCGCCTGCAGGCAGCAGCCACCGCTCCTCTGGCTGAGGGAGCAAGGGGAAACTTCAGAAACAGAGGAGGAGCCTGCAGAGCGGAAACTCAGGCTTCTGAGGAGGGAGGGCCATGCCTGGGACCCAGCCCTCTGAGCAGGGGTGCCCACCAGCTGTTGACAGCGTCTCCTGGGGGTTGGGGGGCGCAGACTGGTGTGAAACGGGTTCTGTGAGGGTTGCAAACTGGATTCAGCTGCTGCAGCAGTTGGGCATTGTCTGCAGCGGTGAAGAATAGTTGCTGGGATGGCGCTCACACCAGCAGGAAGCCCGCAGGAAGCAGACTGGGAACAAACAGGAAAGAGCGAGCCCAGTCTCCCTCCTCCGGCCTTGGAGGCTCCCGCTAGCGCCCCCTATGGGCAGCGTCAACACGGAGCCCACCGGCAAAGTGGACTTGCAAGTGCAGACTCCCAGCCCCAGCAGAGCACAGAGGCAGGGACTTAATCACTGGCCAGATGTGCTATTTCAGGTGTTCTGGTTGGTGCCACCTCCGGAGCAGCAGTCCGTCTCCGGAGCGGCTGTGAACTCCTGGAGGTCAGGGGCGCGCCCATCTGTGTGTGTGTCCTTCTCAGGGCCTGATGCCCTTCCTGGGCAGAGCGGGCCCTAGTAAGTGTCTGTTATGCTGAAATGAGTTGTATGGCAGGAGCATGGGGCAAGCGAGTCCTAGGGCAACCCCGAGGCCCTCCCTGTGCAGCCTTTAGCTGTCTGTCTTTCCTGGGGCCTGATTCTAGGCTCTCCCTGGAGTGCTGGGTGGGGCCAGCGAGCGGGTGTCGAAGTCTAGACTGTGAACAGCTGAAGAGGGTCTGCCCACAACCCCCTTCTCATCCTCACCCACTTTCTAATACAGCCAATGGCAGGCTCCCAGCGCCACCACTGCTGCACTGTGTGGCTTTGGGCAGGTTATTCAGCCGTTTTAAGCCCCGACGTCCCCACATGCCCCCTCAGTCCCTCAGTCTCTGCCCCAGGAGACAAGAAGAGACTCTTGGTGCTCTACCACTGTCCCTGCTCCTTACAGGACCAATAACTTAGCATAATAATGCATCACAATTAGGCTTTGCAAGACAGTGAGCATGTAGTAAGACAGGATCTGCTTAGCCCAGGGGTGGGGGGGGGAGTAAAGACCCAGGGCAGCTGGGACCTGCTGGGTTGGGCAGAGCTCTGGGTCAGCTGCGGGGTGAAGGGAGGGGCATCCAAGGAGGAGAGAGCCCAGGAGGGAGAAGGGGCTCTGCGTCAACCTGAAGGAAGCAGGAGGACAGGTGAGCACCATCCCCTGGCCTCCAGCGAATTCCAGATCAGCTGAGTGTTTAAACAGGGCTTCTCAGGTGAGGTCTGAGCCCCCCAGCCTCCAGGTTCTTCAGGGCAGGACAACAGGGGGACAGTCCTCGTGGAGGTAAAGGACCTGCAAAGACTTAATGTGGATATGGGATGAGGCCAGTGCTCAATAGGGAGACCATGCTCCCACAATGGCAGCCATGGTGGCCCTCATCACATTCAGGCATGTATGAAAGGTATGTGTCCAAGTTTAACTCCCTCCCTAATCTTTAGTGCTTTCAAGGTGGGGACTGTGTCTGATTTTCCTCTGGTGGCCCTGTGCCCAGAGAATATGTGGGGTGTAGATGGAGAACATGATCAAGACAAGGCCAGTTTTAAGGCGGCATGCCCTATGAAGCAGCATGGCTGAGGCCAGGCCAGAGCAGTTGGGTTGTGAGCTCAGGTGGCGGCATAAGTGGTGGCAGACGTGACATTTCCCGGAAGGGGCCCTGGCAGGTAGGCAGAGGGACTCAAACCACAGAGCGTTCTTCCCAGCCAGAGGAGGAATCAGTGAGGCTAATTGGGTCCTGAGGACTGACGAGGTTTCTGGACCCACTTGGCATCCTCCCAGCCACGGAGCATCAGCTTCCTCAAGAAGTTAATTTTCCTCTGTTGAATGCAGCCCTCTGATGAGGAACAGTGTGGGCTGTTTCTTTTTCCTTTTCCTTTTTTGTAATGAGCCACTCCTGTGTGAAGACTGGAGCGTGACGTTTGCCTGAGCAGGCCCCTCAGCACAATCAGCACCTGTCTCCTTTCATCTGCTCAGCTGCCCATCCCTCGGCTCTGCTCAGCGCTGGCCCAGAGGTTTGCCTCCCAGCTCATCTCTGGGCTGCCTCTCAGAGGAGCTGGGGAAGTGGGGTGAGGCTGGGGCCGGAGAATAGAGAGGTGTCTGAATCCAGGCTTGTAACGCTTTTTTCCTGGGGCCCAGGCACACAGCAGGAGGTGAGCGTATCTACCCTTCTTTCCCTGCTTAATAACTGTCCCTGCTGAGCTTCCTCAACTGGAGGTGAGAATTTGCTGATCCTGGGCTTTTCATTCTCTCACGCTTTTAAGCCTCCCCAAACTGACGATGATCACGATTAAATACTTATTTAGATCTTGTGGATTTCTTTGCTTATCTTTAAGTTAATTTTTGTTGTTGTTGTTACTCTTCTTCTGGGCTCATTTTCTTTCTTTTCTTTTTACAAATGAAATTGTTTAGTAGTCTTAGTTCTTTTGAGGGGAAACCTCTGGGATTAAACTATCTCAGTGTATCTTTTAAGAAAGTATTTATGTGCTTCACTCTTAAATGATAGTTTAAATGGGTATGGAATTTTAGGAGTGATTCATAGTCCCAAGGTCATCTGGACATAGTAAGCCCCATTCCACCAAATTCTATCCCTCACAGGAATGTGTCTCTTGCTCATGTCTGCAAAGGGACATGCTAAAATAAATAACAGCTTGTTTATAAGTGCATTGGTCTCCTTAAGGTTAAATATATCGAGAAAGGAGAGAGAAATGTTGGAAATTATTTTTCCTTAGCCCTCTGAGGATATAATTCCATTGTTTTATGTTGTCTATGTTGATGGTAAAAACTGCTATTTATCTGATAGCCATTCTTTTGTAGATGTCTATATTTTCACTAAACCAGCTTTTATGATTACTTTCATTTTATTGTATATGTGAATTTATATTTATTCTATCTGGGGCCTAGTGTGCTTATCCAATGTATGGCCACATGTCTCTCCTAAGCTCTGGAGGAATCTCATCTATTATTTATGGAAATATCACCTCTTTTCCAGTCTGTTCATTCTTTACATCTGGAACTCCTACTATTAGTCATATATTGTGACTTCTCAATCTATTCTCCACATCTCACACTTAATTCCTCATATTTTATATCTCTGTGATTTTCTTATCTTTATCATCCTATTCACTAATTCCTCCTTCAGTGTGATCTAGTAATTGTTTAAGCTGATCCCTGATCTTTAAAAATGAATTATTATACCTTTTATTATGTAAATTTCTATTTGGTATCTTTTCCAATCCTTCCATTAATCTTTTATAATAATCTCCTTTTGCTTTGTTTTATAAATCTGTTTTTTTCTTTAATTTCTTTGAATACTATAAGCATAGTTATTTTGGAGTCCCTTTAGATTTCTGTATAATTTTTTTCTCACCTGGGTTTTTTTTAAAACATATCTGCTGATTATTGCTCACAGCTTTGGACTTCCTTGCAAGCTCTGCAATTCTGTGGGTGAGAAATTGTCTTCTGTGGGGTCATGCATATGTTTCAATTATGAAGATGTTCCTACGGTTACTTCTGCTGTCTCTAAAGGGTAAATAGTTTCTAGACCAGTTGTTATGTGAGTTTCCAGGCTCAGGACATTCACCCCATGCTGGTAGCATGAGAATACCTGCCCATACCTCTATACCACACACACTAGAGGTGTAGACATCTCGTGGGTGACTACTTCCATTTCAGGCTCCCTTTTGTACCGCATATTCTGTGTCCACAGGCAGAGTTCTTTTAATCTCTGTTCCCAAATAGGAAACCCTTTTCTTGACTCCTGGCTTTATTCAAGGATCTCAGTTCTATTATCTCTGCTATTTGAGAACTGCAGCCTGGATAGCTCTGTGAGAATTAAAACTGCAGCCTATCTATACACTGTATGTGGAATTTTAGAAAAAGCAAAACGATTGAGACAGAAATAGATCAGTGGTTGTCAGAGCCAGGAGGTGGGAGAAGAGTTTGACTGTAAAGGCCAGAGTGAAATTTTGGAGGTGGTAGAACTATTCTATGCCTTCATTTGGGGGAGTGGTTACATGACTGTATGTGTTTGTCAAGACTCATTGTCCTCAACATTAAAAAGGATACATTTTACGGTATGTAAAGTATACCTTAATTTAATTTTTAAAGATCCAAGATAATAAATATATATTCTTTTCAATATAATGTCTGATACGTCAGAAAAGCCACAAAACAACTGAGCCTCTAAGGCATTTGCAGGGTGTGGTTCAACCCAGATCCCTGCTGAGGCTCCTCATCATTAGCACATCCATTTCTTCAGTTTCTGATCTTGGCTATGGGCTTGAAAACTTAATTTTCTGTATTTTACTTAGCATTCCCATGTGTTTGGAGCAGGTGCCATCAGCCCAGAGCACTATGTTGACTAGAAGTCAAGTGCCCACATGCCCCCCTAGGCCAATGCACTTGACGGAAGTCCCTGCTGGAGCTCAGTACAGAGCATTTCCAGATAAGCAGCTCACACCATTCCGGGTGGCCCAGTTGCCCAGCTCCCCAGTCTAGATGCTGGGTCTTTATCTTTCCTCTATCTCCCGGAGTTCTGCTTCTGACGTTCTCCAGGTGCTCTCTGTCCCAGTGGGCAGGCTTCTTCCTGCAGCTGGTGAGGACCGGATCTCCCTGGAGCGCTGTGTTGCTGTAGGCGGTGCTGTGTCCATCTGTGCTCAGTGCCTAACTGAACCCCAGGGTTTGACTCAGCATCCGCGAAGGCATCAGCACTGGCATCTGCTTCAGGTGGATGCTAGTTGCCCAATAATTTGGACAAGTATGGCACTGCTTTTGGCAAAATTAGAAGCTGTGTCACTAAGTAACCCAGCTCTAGGAGGCAGCACTGCTTCTGCCTTAATGATTCATACTAACTTGTGAGGTGACTTAAACTACTAAAATCCAAAGTGGATTCAATTAAGAGTGAAGTAGTTAAGAAGTTACACATCCTTTTCTATTCCACTGAAGATGAGGTTTCTAAGTCTCACGCAAAGACAAATGGAATCATTAAAAGATCATTAGAAAAAATTATATAACTAATTATTTTTTCTCAAAAATTTAAAAGCATGTTTACAAATTTAAAACAGTACAATGTTATGGCTTTTGTAAAACAGGCACAGACAGATATATGAGAGAGAGAAGAAGGAAGGGAGGGAGGGGAAGAGAGGAAAATGTCAGAGTGAGGAGAACTCCCCAGAGATTATCTGGTCTGGCCCTCTGGCTTCACTGTCAGGGAAGCTGGGGCTCAGATAGGGTCACACAGCTGGCCAGAAGGCCAGTACAGTAGGTCAGTAGAGCCTAGGTCTTCTAAGTCCCACTGGGCCTCCCTGCCTTGAGATGTGAGGTTAGCTGTGCAGGTGGAGATTGCTGATGGAGCCCAGGGGACTGTGGTCCTAGAACAGTGGTCAGCAAACTCATTAGTCAACAGAGGCAAATATCAACAGTACGACAATTGAAATTTCTTTTGAGAGCCAAATTTTTTTCAACTTAAACTATATGGGTAGGTACATTGTTATTAACTTAATTAGGGTACTCCTAAGGCTTAGGAAGAGCCACACTCAAAGGGCCAAAGAGCCACATGTGGCTCGCGAGCCGTAGTTTGCCGACCACGGTCCTAGAAGGTTTCCTGGCCTGAGTCTGAAGGGAGAGGGAGCTCCTGGGTGGAAGCTGAGGATGGGTAAGGGCACAGCGGGCACCAGTGAGCCTCTGACTGGCAGCAGCACAGGCTCCTTCTCTCAGCTGCCTTTTAGCAGAGCCAGGAGAAGGGGACATGAATTCCCCCAGGCCCTGAATGTCTCATGACAGGAAATGACAGGGACCCAGGTCACTGCACACACTAATGAGGCTGCTTAAATAGAGAACGTGGGCTGACTGAGGGGAAATCGTCACTCTCCCCCAAAGTGGCCCTTAGTGATTTGTGCAGCCTGACATGTACTTCCATCTCAGCTTCTAGAACTGACATGCACTTCCATCTCAGCATCTAATATAGTTGTGGATTCGCCTCCTCCACATGTTCAGAAGTCTCTCAGGTTGGAGGGGGTGTGGGTGTAGCAAGGGGAGTGGTCTGCCCCAGCCAGGAGAGCATGGCATCACTTCAGTCCTCAGAATTGCAGTGCTTTGGTGAGAGGAAAAGCAGACCGGCTTCTAGTCAGTTCCATCACTATTTTAAATTCTCTGCAGACCAAGCAGCCCTTCTTCCTATACCCATGGAGGACTGCTCCCACTGCCACTGTCCCCTGCATGCAGAGAACCCCTCACCAGGTCTCTGTGCTTTTGTCCATGACCGGCAGGGCTGGCTCCCATGGCCACGTGGATGAAAGGGCAGCTGGGAAAGCAAGCAGTCACCATTTCCAGCATCTTCAGTGGAAGACGGAAAGGGAGGCGATGGTAGGTTGCTGTCCTCTCCAACTCTCTCCCCCCAAGGGTAGGCATTAGCCCCAGCAGCTGGCAGGCCGGGCCTGTCGGTGGCCCAGAACCCTGGGGGTTTTCTCACAATCCATGGGAACCATGAGGCCCCACCAAAGCCAACTATATTTATTGGACAGCTGCTGTCAAGACCCTTTGACAGAACCAAGGGTACAGACTCTGAAGAGGAGGACCCCACAGAGATGAGGCATGAGGGAATGTGTCCTGGGTGGGTTGTGACTGGAAGCTCTGAATGGTTTTGAAGATGGATCCATCCAATGGATGGTAATCTCATTCAAAATATCAGTAACAACTAAAAAATTCCAGTAGAAAAGCTGATATTTGGTTGCTGCTATTGAAATGTACTTTTCTATGTGTCTCATCATCACTTACCAAAATCTAACATTCCCATCGGTGATGCTAAATATTCCTGATGAACATCCCCATACGTAAATGAGAAGAAAGGTTTGGGAAGTTGAGGTCTGCAAATTGTCTCTGGGTGAACTGGTCTCCCAGCTTTCTGTGAACTGCAAGCTGCTGGGATGACCCAGACTCACCTGGATGGAGACATGAGGGCGGAGTTACCGAGTCGGTGTCGTTGAGGATGAGAGTGGACCTTGTGTCTAGGGAGTGGAGGCAGACTGAGGCCCTCGATGGTCCTTATGCCATTACAGTTGTCAGGGCGAGTGTGTGCAGAGTTGGCTTGGCCGAAATAAACTTGCTGGGCTTGGCTGAAGCGAACTTGCTCTTTAACTTCCTAAGGATCTCATTGGAGAAATTCACAACAGGAGATGCCTGCCCTTGAAGCATCAGCAGCTTTGGAGGGTTCAGATGTCTGAGGGTCTTTTCTTCCTCAGAAAAGAAAAGAGTGAAGTAGTTAAGAAAAGTAGAAGAAAAGGGTTGATGCTCAAGAACCCCAGTGAAGACTGTTTATGACTGTGCTGGGGACCTGAGTCTGAGCAAGACAACTGGGTGCTAGGAAAGGCCAGAGTGAGGAGGCGAGTGAGGCAGCTGCACCCATTTGCTGCTGGTGGTCTTGGGGGGAAAGGTATGAAGCTGTGCCACCTGCTGGTTTGCTACATGGAGCCCTGAGAGCAGCTGTAGGTGGGGTGGGAGGAGAGGGCGTACTGGAGCAGGCAAAATCCGACTTTATGGAGCACATCCAAAGAACATGGTCACATCCCGTCCTTGTTAGAATCTCAATACTGAATGCAAAAAACGGTGTCATGTTTATTTATTTTGCAAACGATCACAGTGTTGGGTGTGTGTATGGGTGTGGGGTAGCTGGGGTACAGTTGTGTAAAAGAAGGTGCTTTGCCATTTTTAGAATATTACTAACCTGGTTCGTTTCTGAAAAACAAACAAACACCAAAACCAAACATATGTGTTGATTGACTTGATAATCACAGTTTTGCCTGCCAATCTGCACCACCGCTTGAGTACAGCATAAAACACGCTTCATCACTGTTGACATTTTTCTAAGTGTCGTGTTGGCCAAGTGTAGATGTCTTATAAATATTTTTACCTGGGTAAAGAGACTTCTTCAGGTTGGGGATGGGACGTGGTTTACAGTGTAAAGAATCCAAGAGCTTTGGACAGCACAGGCTTAAGGTGTGCTGTAATGGCTAAAGGCGGATTTATTCCATTGCTGTGTCTTAGGAATTGGAGCAGTTCAGAGCCCTTGAGAGAGACTCATGGTGCTGTCTGGATGGCGGGGGCCACTTGAGTCCTGGCCGGGCCCGAGATCCTGACTCATGAAGCTGTGGCTCTCACACTTGGCATTTATCCTCGCTCCCTTGCATCGTGGTTCACAGCATCCCCAGCTCCAGCACGAACCAGGAACCAGTCTGCATGCCCCAACCCCTCCAAAAAGAGAGAAAACCCCAGAACATCTCCAGCAACATAGATATGGGAACTAGGCCAGATTTCATTCAAAACACTTTACATTGGGCAGGAAAATGTGGGTTCGCAGAGGAATACACCACGTTGGAAAAACATTGCTCTTAAACACACAAACTGCTGCAAGAGTAACCACTGGGGTGTTCCCATTGCCCCCACAGTGGAAGTCGTTGGTTTCTCAAAATAGAGGGAGGCATGTGGACTCTTAGTGGGTGTGTTATTTGTCTGTTGCCGCACAACCAGTTGTCCAAACCTGAGATGCTGAAAACTGCAAGCTTCATTGAGTAAGCTTTGTGGTTTCTCTGAGTCAGGAAGTCAGGGGCAGTGTGGCTGGGCGGTTCTGCCTCTGGTCTCCCGAGGTTGCAGTCCGATGTCAGCAGGGGCTGCAGTCCTCCGAAGGTGCTCTTTTTCTCTGATTACATTTTTTCCCTTAGAAATGGATGTGCACTGTGATATGTACAGTCAGTATAGCATTTTTCCCCAACATGCGTTGCTATCTGGTAACATTCAAGATAACACATTGGATTTTGTAAAGGCATAAAAGCACAAACAGCACAGGAGAGGAGGCAACAGCAACACGTGGAAGCTGGGAAGCAGGTAAGTGGTGACGGACTTGGCAGATTCATTAAGGAGAATACTAAGTCCATCATGGGGACAGTTGAGAAGCAACCCCATTTGGGGATTCTGTGTGGTACTTGGGCACAGGAACACCTAGACTTTCTGAGAGTGAGAGCCAAGTGGCATTCAAAAAAGGAAGATGGGTTGCAAGTCAATCTTAAAAGCAGATCGATCCCAAGACTACTTCCCCTATGCCAGGCAGCCAGACACCTGTCCGTTCCACACCCCTGCTGAAGGTTGCTGGGGTGCTGTATTGAAAACAGTAGGAGTATGTGAAAGTTTAGATGGTCAGACACTCCTGCCTTCTTCCTCATGTAGCTCCCAGGACACAGGCAGCCAGGGGTATACACTCCATGGAGAGGCTGATGAATGTTCGCCAGGGCCCGGCCAAGAGAGAAATCCCCTAAGGTGAGGACATTAGGAATTTTCCGCAGGATGGCCCGGCCAGATCACCTTACAGTGAAGCCCTCACCAGTGAGCCACACACACTCTGTACTTTCAGTCGGCAACCTGCTTCACCCTTAAATATGATTGACAGTCAAGGACTATGTAATCTTCCATTGGTGTGACTCACTGTGTATCCAAGTCACTTAGGGCTCTCTGTAAGGTTTTATATTTTATCGATGTCTCAGACATTAATTACTAGGTTGAATTCTACATTTTGGCCTGATTTTTGTCATAATGTGAGAGGAAATTTCCCTCCACATAATTCCTAGCTGGCTATTGGATAGTCTGCATGAATATTACCTTTGGTGTTTCTTTCGTACTACTCTTTGAGCCTTCTTATTGATGCTAAAAATGTTCAGAAAAATCTTGGATTTTGTGGGTTGACAACTGCACCATCTGCAAATTACGGTAACTGTGTCTCCTCTTCCTGTCACTTTTTACTTCTGGCAAACTTCCTCTGCCTTGGCCCCCAATTTTATTTTAAATTTTCAACCACAGTTTACATGAAATAACATTTCACACTAGTATCTGATGTCTAGCAATGTAGCCGGAAAATCATGCACTCTACCAAATGGCCCCTGCGCTGCCCAAGCACCCACCTGGCTCCAACCCAGTAATCTCCACTTTAGTGACTATATTCCCCAGGCATCTCTGTGGCTGTTCTGCAACTACAAGTGTGTACTGCTTAGTCCCTTCACCTTTTCCACGAAGCCCCCCTTTGACAGCTGTCACTCTGTTCTCCATACCTGTAAGTCTGTTTCTGTTTTGTTTTGTTCATTAGATTCCACATATAAGTGAAATCCTATGGAACTTATCTTTCTCTGACTGGCTTATTTCACTCAGCATAATACTCTCCATGTCTATCCATGATGTCGCAGAAGGTAAGGTTTCCTTCTTTACGGCAGAGTAGTATTCCATGGTGTAGATGTACCACAGCTTTTTTATCCACTCATCTACTGATGGGTACTTCTGCTGCTTCCAGATCTTGTCTATTGTAAATAATGCTGCAGTGAACATAGGGGTGCATATATTCTTTTGAATTAGTGTTTTAGGTTTTTTTTGGATATATTCCAGAAGTGGAATTGCTGGGTCACAAGACAGTTCCATTTTTAATTTTTTGAGGAAACTCCACACTGTTTTCCACAGTGGTTGCACTAATCTGCATTCCCACCAACAGTGCACAAAGGTTCCCTTTTCTTCATATCTGTGTCAACACTTGTTTGTTGATTTATTCATGATAGCCATTCTGACAGGTGTGAGGTGATATCTCATTGTGGTTTTGATTTGCATTTTTCTGATGATTAGTGAGGTTGAGAAACTTTTCATGTCTATTGGTCATCTGTATGTCTTACTTGGGGAAGTGTCTATTCAGGTCTTCTGTCCACTTTTAAATTGATTGTTTATTTTTCTGGTGTTAAGTTGCCTGAGTTCTTTATAAATTTTGGAAATTAACCCCTTATTAGATATATCATTGGCGAATATGTTCTTCCATTCAATGGGTTGTCTTTTCAGTTTGTGGTTATTTTCCTTTGCAGGGCAAAAACTTTTTAATTTGATGTGGTCCTATTTGTTTATTTTTTCTTTTGTTTCCCTTGCCAGAGGAGATATATAAGAAATGCTTGAGATTTTACTGCCTATGTTTTCCTCTAGGATTTTTATGGTTTCAAGTCTTACATTTAAGTCTTTAATCTATTTTGAGTTTATTCTTGTATATGGTGTAAGAAGGGGGTCTAGTTTCATTTTTTTAAAAAATATATTTTATCGATTTTTTACAGAGAAGAAGGGAGAGGGATAGAGAGTTAGAAACATTGATGAGAGAGAAACATCGACCAGCTACCTCCTACATACCCCCTACTGGGGATGTGCCCGCAACCAAAGTATATGCCCTTGACTGGAATAGAACCTGGGTCCCTTCAGTCTGCAGGCTGACTCTCTATCGACTGAGCCAAACCAGTCAGGACTAGTTTCTTTCTTTCTTTCTTTCTTTCTTTCTTTCTTTCTTTCTTTCTTTCTTTCTTTCTTTCTTTCTTTCTTTCTTTCTTTCTTTCTTTCTTTCTTTTTGCATGTATTTGTCCAATTCTCCCAACTTCATTTGTTGAATAGACTATCTTTACACCATTGTATGTTCTTGCCTCCTTTGTCAAATACTAATTGACATTAAAGGTGTGGGTTTATTTCTGGACTCTCTATGCTGTTCCATTGATCAATATGTCTGTATTTATGCCAGTTCCATGCTCTTTTGTTTATTATGGCCTTGTAGTATATTTTGATATCAGGTAGCCTGATACCACCAACTTGCTCTTCTTTCTTAAGATTGCTGATGCTATTTGAGGTCTTCTATAGTTCCTTATAAAGTTTGGGGTGTTTGTTCTAGTTCTGTGAAATACACCATTGGTATTTTAATAGGAATTGTGTTGAATCTATAGATTGCTTTGGATAGTATGAACATTTTAATGATGTTAATTCTTCCTGTCCACGAGCACAGTATATGCTCCCACTTATTTGTGTCTTCTTAAATTTCTTTTTTCAGTCTTTTATAAGTTTCTGAGTACAAGTCTTTTACATCCTAGGTTAAATTTATTCCTAGGTACCTTAGGTACCTTATATTTTGTTGTTGTTGCAATTGTAAATGGGTTGTTTTCTTAGTTTCTCTTTCTGATAGTTTATTGTTAGTATATAAAAATGCCACCAATTTTTGAATATTAATTTTGTATCCTGCCACTTTACTGAGTTCATTTATCAGTTCCAGTAGTTTTTTGATGGAATTTTTAAGGTTTTCTATGTATGGTATCATGCCATTTGCAAATAATGACTTTTTTACTTCTTCCTTTCCAATTTGAATGCCTTGCATTTCTTCTTGTCTGATTGCTGTAGTTAGGACTTCCAGTACTATGTCAAATAAGAGTGGTGCAAGTGGACATCCCTGTCTTGTTCCTGAACTTTGTCAAATGTGCTTTTAGTTTTTGCCTGTTGAGTATAATGTTGGCTTTGGGTTTGAGATATATGGCTTTTATTATGTGGAGGTATGTTCCCTATATCCCCACTTTACTGAGTTTTTTTTTATATCATAAATAGGCGCTGGATTTTATCAAATACTTTTTCTACATCCATTGATATGATCCTGTGATTTTAACCTTTCATTTTGTTTTTGTGATGTATCATGTTAATTGATTTGCGGATATTGTACCAACCTTGCATCTCAGGATTCCACTTGATCATCATGTATGATCTTTTTAACGTATTGCTGCATCCAATTTGCTAATATTTTCTGAGGATTTTAGCATCTATGTTCATCAGGGATATTGGCCTATAATTATCTTTCTTTGCAGTGTCATTATCTGGTTTTGGAATTAGGATAATGCTGGCCTCCTAAAATGAGCTTGGGAGTCTTCCCGCCTCTAGAATTATTAGGAATGATTTGAGAAGGATAGGTATTAGCTATTTTTTGAATGTTTGATAAAATCCACTTGTGAAACCAACTGCAGATGGTGACTTCCAAAGGGCCTGAATTGGTGGGGAGGGCATGCTGGCTGGTTAATAATCTCTGATGGTTAGTAGCTGCTGGAGGCTGGGTTTCCTCTAGTTTTCTTGGGACACAGAATCTGGTAAGAAGACTTAGGCATCAAGACTCTCTGTGTGTGTGTCTTTTTTTTAAAAAAAGTGTCCCAGTTTCTCCGCATTTGTTTCCTCATTTGTAAAGCAGAGACAGATATCCCTACCTCTAACCTGGGCTTTTGGGCTGGGGATGGGACAGAGGTAAGGAGGAGGGAGTGAGGACAGAGTAGAAAGTCCTGGAGGAAGTTTGCTGTGAGCTCCGTAAGAGGGAGTTGGTGGTGAATTCCAGGTGTCCTCAACCTGAATCACAGCCACAGGATTGTGTCGTCATCTCCTGAATGGGATTGATTTCCCAGGCTTCTCCAGGGAACGGCAAATGGAACCACGGGGAAATGGAGCCAGTAGAGCAGAGAGCACAGCTGGCTTTTCAACGGACACTTTGGGACATGTAAGAAAGAGCCATGATGCAGAACATCTTTTTAACTCTGGAATATAGATTGGGTTAACTTCAAAGTAGCCTGCATATCAAAAGCATTTTTGCTATTAGGTTTTACAAGTGAGACCAGAAGCTGTCGTTTGTGAGGATGCTAGAGAGAGTGACTTAACGGTACAGCTCTGAGAGTACCAGAGATGGGAACGATCAAAGAGTGTGATCAATCAGCTGCTTTCCTGCCCTAGCCAGTTTGACTCAGCAGATGGAGCATTGGCCCATAGACTGAAGAGTCCCAAGTTCAATTCCGGTCAAGGGCATGTACCTCAGTTGCAGGCTCCATTCCTGGCCCTGGTCAGGGCATCCATGTTTCTCTCTCTCTCTCTCTCTCTCTCTCTCTCTCTCTCTCTCTCTTTTTCCCCCTCTCCCTTCCACTCTCAAAAAAAAAAAATCAATGGAAAAATATCCTCGGGTGAGGATTAACAACAACAAAATCAGCTGCTTTACAGACAGAAGAAGAACAGAAACATTCCTGCTGAAGAATCTCAGACCTGGGAAAGAATTTTTAAAGAAGTAGGTGAGGAATGGAATAACATTTATTGAGCCTCTGCCAGTGACCAGGTACTGTGGTAAATGCTAAACATCCATATCTCTCCAATTTTAATGCACTTATGAATTAATTAAGTGACAGAGTTGAGCTTCAAGTTTAGATCTATTAGACTCTGGAGGTTACATCTGAATATACCACAGTGTCTCATGATCTTCCATAAAGCAGTGCTCCTCAGAGTCTAAAGAACTTATTAATCACTGAGATCTTGTTTAAATGCAGATTCTGATTTAGAACATCTGGAGCAGGTCCTGAGATTCTGCATTTCTAACAAGTTCCCAAATAATGCTAATACTGCTGGTTTATGGAGCACAATTACAAAGCATGACCTCAGAGATAGTCTGTTCCAGTGAATCATAACCTATATGCACATCAGCTTTTCCTGGGGGTGAGTTTTCTGAATTCAAACCCTTCGGCCTACTTCCTTGTGACCTCTTTGGAATGCTAAAGTCATAAATAACCCTGTAAAAACCAAGCATAATTCAAGAAACCAGTAAAAACATTTTTTAAAATTATACTTTTGATATTTACAAAGTATCAAAATGCTTTGATATGCAAGTGTCCTCAGAGAGATCAAGATGATATTACATCCATAAACAAGAGCAGACTTGTTTCTCAAATATTAAGTCATCTGAGAATAAGAACAAGGATCTAAATTTTCAAAGTGTGACTGATGAAATTAAAAATTCAATGGGATAAGCTGAATAATGTAATGGACAAGACTGAGAATCAAATTGGTAATTTGAAAAGGAAATTGCCAAAATATGGAGCAAAAATACAAAAAGATAAAATATCAGAGAAAAGTCAAGAGACATAGAAGATAAATCAGAAGGTTCAAACTTTGTCCAACTGGAAGTTTAACAAAAAATGGACATTAAAAAAATAGGAGAAACATTTCCTGAACTGAAGAAAGCTGGAGTCTTCAGATTGAAGCAGTCCTCAGAGTGTTAAGATTATTTATGAATTAAAGACCAATATCCAGACATAGTCTCTTGGAATGACAGAACTCTAAGAATAAAGACAAAAATCAAAAGCTAACAGAACAAAGAAAAATAGGTACCTTGAAAAGTAACAAGATTCAACAGGTATGAGCTGTCTTCTTATTAGCTATATTGCATGCTAGAAGCCATGGTGTAAAGTCCTCAAAGTTCTGAGAAAAATGGTTTTTAGTACAGAATATAGAATTTTATACTTAGCTAAACTATCAACAACAGAATGGCACCCAGGATAGTCATTTTTAGAGGAAATTATAATGTTACTGTATTAGTTTGCTAGTGCTGCTGTAACAAATTATCACAAACTTGATGGCTTAAAAAAGCCACAAATTTATTTTCTCACCATTTTAGAGGACAGAAGTCTGTAATCAGTAGCACTGTGGTGAAATCAAGGTGTTGGCAAGGCCACATTCCCTCTGGAGGTTGTGGGGAGAAAACCCTTTCTTGCCTTTTCCAGCTTCTGAAGGAGCTGGCATTCCTTGTTTGTGGCTGTATCACTCCAGTCTGTAAGGCCAGTATTTTCAAATCTGTGTCTGTTCCATCTTTATATCTCCTTCTGCTCTATGTCTGTGTGGGATCTCTCTCTCTCTCTCTCTCTCTCTCTCTCTCTCTCTCTCTCTCTCTCTCTCTCTCTCTCTGTTAATCCTCACCTGAGGATATTTTTCCATTGATTTTTAGGGAGAGTGGAAGAAAGAGGGAAAGAGAGAGAAACATTGATGTGAGAGAAACACATCGATTGGTTGCCTCCTGCACAAGCCCCAACCAGGGCCTGGGCCGAGGAGGAGCCTGCAACCAAGACAGGTGCTCTTGACCAGAATCAAACCTGGGACCCTTTGGTCTGCAGGCTGACGCTCTATCCACTGAGCCAAACTGGCTAGGGCTCACCTGCCTCACTTATAAGGACACTTATGATGATTGCATTTGGATAACCCAGAATAATCTCATCTCAAAAATCTTTAACTTAATTAGATCTGCAAAGACCCCAATTTTGCCATATAAAGTGACATTTACAGGTCTCTGGGATTAAGTTAGGAATTTCTTTTGGGAGGCCAGTTTTCAGCCTATAACCAGTTGCCAGTCGTACACTCTAAATCAGCGGTTCTCAACCTGTGGGTCGCGACCCCTTTGGCGGTCGAACGACCCTTTCACAGGGGTCGCCTAAGACCATCCTGCATATCAGATATTTACATTATGATTCATAACAGTAGCAACATGACAGTTATGAAGTAGCAACGAAAATAATTTTATGGTTGGGGGTGACCACAACATGAGGAACTATATGTAAAGGGCCAGAAGGTTGGGAACCACTGCTGAAAACAGATTTTGAGGAAGTACTCCAAGGAAACTGAAAATGAATTTAAAAAGAGGATGGCATGAGGGACAAGAATAATATAGCTGGAATTGCCTCAGAAGAAGTGAAGAGAGCTAAAAGGGAATTATGAGACTTTACTTGACTCTTTGCTTCGTAGCAAAGCCTCCTTAGGATGGCAACAATGTCCTGACAGTGAATGACAGTTTCTCCTCCTCTGTAGACCCAGTCATATTGTTTGAATCTCTAATGAATAGTGTTCATATAGGCACAGTGCTGTTTATTGGTTTTCAATCATAAGACATTATGGACACAATGTGAAACATGTACTTACAGCTAAGGGACAGCGTGCAACTGTTACAAATCTTGAAATTGTAAAAAATAGTATAATAAAACAGAGGGAGAGAAGTAGCAAAGCAAAGATTCCCTGATTTCCTCAGCTTTTCAGTGAGGAGCTCACGAAGGCTGTACAAAGTGCCTAAGTCAAGACAGATTTTTAGGTAGATTGCTGATAGTAACGAGTAACCAGTACAAGAGCTAAAAAGAGTAATACAACTAAATAAATTGGGAGGTGATAGGGTGTGGAGAGGGGAGAGGTAGTATGAGTGTGCTGATTCCTAATCCTCCACAAAGAGCAGCCAACAGGATAAGCCAAAAAGTCAAGGTACATTGTGTTTTAAAAAATTATAATAGAAGTTATAACTGAAGAAATAAAAATAAAATTTTTATTTAGCAGAGGCTTCCTCTGAGGAATGCACTGGGTTTGGATTAGGATGGGGGAGACTTTCACTATTTGGGTATTTTAAACTAGGTTCATGGATTACATTTAGAGTTTAAAAAACCCCGCTTAATAATACAAATAAATATAACACTAAAACATAAAGCAAGTTGCCTAAGGAAGCAAGTAGCCTGAGGGGGTCCCCAGCCCCCTGCCGTTTGAGATGCTCCAGGACCCTTTCTGAAGGGCATGGACAGTGATGCCCAGAGGCCAGAAGATGAGGGTAGTGGGGCCTTCGTCAGGCACTGGGAGGCTGCCATGAGGCCTGAGAGCACAGGTTTGTGTTTTGAGGCTCCAAAGCTTTGAACTAGGACCAGATGATGGGACCTTCAGGAAGACTTCAGCTCACTGTAAGGAGTGCAGGCACAGAGGCCAAATGGGTGCCCTCAGGATGCAGTGAGTCCCCATCACTGGGGTGTTTTAGGGGCAGTGCAGAGGGAGACAGCACAGAAAGACAGAAAAAGCATGAAATTTGGAATCAGATGGCTATAGAGCAGTGATGGCAGCAAACCTATGACACGTGTGTCAGAAGTGACACGTGAACTCATTTTTTTGGTTGATTTTTCTTTGTTAAATGGCATTTAAATATCCTATATAATAAAAGAGAAACACGCAAATTAACCATCCCTCTGCTATGCTCAAGCCACACCCACAAGCCAATCAGGAGTGAGTATGCAAATTAACCCAACTAAGATGGTGGCAGCCATGGAGCTGGAGCGAGCAGGAGGCTTGGGTTGCCCCCAGCGATGGAGGAAGCCAAGCTTCCCTCCTGCCCTGGCTGGCCCTGGGCTCTGCTCAAGGCTGCAAAATTTCAATTATAGAAGATAAATAAATCTAAGAAAAAAAAGGAAAAAAAAGGAGAGGCTGGGGGCTTGGGTTGCCGGGGGGCATGGCCAGCCTGAAAACAGCCCTCAGACCCTCACCCAGGCTGGCTACACCCCCATGGGGTGAGGGTTCCCCCCCGGGGGGGGCTTGACCAGCCTGCAAGCAGCCCTCAGCCCCTCACCCAGCCTGGCCAGGAACCCCAGTGGGACCCCCACCCTGATCCGGGATACCCTTCAGGGCAAACCAGCTGGCCCCCACCCATGCACCAGGCCTCTATCCTATATGATAAAAGGGTAATATGCAAATTGATCATAACAGCAGAACGACTGGGAATGACTGGTCACTATGACACACACTGACCACCAGGGGGCAGGTGCTCAATGCAGGAGCTGCCCTCTGGTGGTCAGTGTGCTCCCACAGGGGAGCTTGGCTCAGCCACAAGCCAGGCTGATGGCTGCCAGCACAGTGGTGGTGGCGGGAGCCTCTCCCGCCTCCTCAGCAGCCCTAAGGATGTCCGACTGCAGCTTAGGCCTGCTCCCCGCTGGCAAGTGGACATCCCCCGAGGGTTCCCGGGCTGCCAGAGGGATGTCTGACTGCCAGGTTAGGCCCTATCCCCCAGGGAGCAGGCCTAAGCCAGCAGGTGGACATCCCCCGAGAGGTCCCAGACTGTGAGAGGGCACAGGGCGGGCTGAGCGACCCCCCCACCCCCCGAGTGCACAAATTTTTGTGCACTAGGCCTCTAGTATAAAATATCAAAAATATAAATCTTTGTTTTACTATGTTTCAAATACCAAAAAATTTCTATATGTGACACGGCACCAGAGTTAAGTTAGGGTTTTTCAAAATGCTGACACGCCGAGCTCAGAAGGTTCGCCATCACTGCTATAGAGTCTAGTCCTCTTCAATGCTTGTTAGAGGCAGGGGGACACTGAGCAAGGCAAATACCTCAACCTCTCTGAGTCCCTGTGTCTCTTGTTTGAAAACAGGACTAATAACTGCTAGCTAATCAGCCAGTATGGAGTCTGGCATTTAGTAAGTGTTGAATAAAAGGTAAATCATTAGATGAGGTGTGAGAGAGAATACCCTGGATCACCTACAAGGTCCCTCCATCCTGGGATTCCTGGGCCTTTGGAAGCAGAGGTGGGGCCTGGGCACGGAGTTCAGGGGCTCGGGCTGAGAGCAGAGCACTCCGAGTGCAGAGCCTTCATTCCATTTCTGCCATGGGGACCACAGGCCCGGGGCCAGGGTGGCCTCTTTCCTACTTTGCCAGCTGGAGCCTGAGGAAGTTCTGGGTCACACTGAGTCAGGGGTCAGGGGCCCACCTGCTGAGAGGGTGACAAAGTGATCAGGAGACCCCTTCAAAGGGGTGTGGGGAGCTTGGAAAATCACTGTGACTTTGACACTCTTGGGGAATAGGAGCCTCATAAGCCGGCATCCAGCAGCTTTCCCATAGCCGCACCCCTGAGATAGGCGGACTTCCACCTCAGCTCCTGCCTGCCGCCCAGCGGGCAGCGAGGAGGGCACGTGGGGCAGGAAGGCACATTCTCCGCCGCAGGCGTCATGGCACAGCCCTGATGGATTCTCCAGGCCAGATGTTCAGGCAGGCGCTGTGCTCTCCCAGGCCACGACCAGGAGCCATTTATAAAGAAAAGCTTCCACACAGTCACACCCCCGTCCCTGCAAGGACACGACCTGCCACAGAGCCAAAGACCCGCACCCCACACCAAACATCACACCCAAAGAGGAGATGATGTGGTATTTTGTCTTCCTTTTAAAGCCTTTAACTGTGAGCAGTTGTGTTCCAACAGAGCCCTTGATTTCATGCAGGAAAGCGCTGTGTCCTCTCGAAGGCCAGGCCATTGATAGCAGCACCCGAGGCACTTGGCCAGGGCCCAGCCTGTTCTCAGAAACCTTGGGTTTGGTCTTGGCAGCAAGGGCGAGCCCTAGGCACATCACCCCAGGAGGTTTTGGGGGGCTCAAGGAGCATGGGTGTCTTTTTCTAGCCTAGTCCACTGTGAATAGTGTCCCCATTACTTGCTGTCACGCCCTGTGAGCCAGGGGTGGTTCTGCAGGCTTTGGGTGACCCTGACTACCTTAAGGAGGTGGGGAGAAGTGCTTACCCTCCCCCAGGTCCCCACATCATGCCCCCGGAGGAGTGAAGGTCAGCCTGTCCAATGAAGGCGTGTGGTCTTGGAGACCAGATGCAGGCTAAGTCAGCTGTGGGAGGAGCCAGGCTGCCAGGAGAGGAATGAGCACAGCCTGGGGGTCAGGTGAGGCTCTAAGCATCACCCAGTAGGAGGGACAGTGAGATGCTGGGTCGCTTCCTGATGGTGAAGGTCAGAAAACCAGTCATCTGAGGAAGGTTGAGGACTGTGGGGGTGGAAGTGGGTGAGAAAAGATGTAGGAGCCGTCCTCTGAGACTGGAAGGGTGTCCTGAGGAAGAGGCAGCTGTGACACGCTGAGACTGCAGAGAGGAGCTAGGACAGCGGTTCTCAACCTGTGGGTCGCAACCCCTTTGGGGGTCGAATAACCCTTTCACAGGGGTCGCCTAAGACCATCGGAAAACACATATATAATTGCATATTGTTTTTGTGATTAATCACTATGCTTTAATTATGTTCAATTTGTAACAATGAAAATACATCCTGTATATCAGATATTTACATTACGATTCATAACAGTAGCAAAATTACAGTTATGAAGTAGCAACGAAAATAATTTTATGGTTGGGGGTCACCACAACATGAGGAACTGTATTAAAGGGTCGCGGCATTAGGAAGGTTGAGAACCACTGAGCTAGGATGAGAGTTATAAGGAAGCAGAATAAAACTCACTGTTCCCAGAGTCGCCAAGGATGCCATACGCTGCTTTAACAGGTAGTGAGTGACCTGTACCTAGAGATGCTGGCCGGGATTCAGAGCCTCTTTGAAGGCCCCGGGTCTTCCTTGAATGAAGCGCTGGTGGCCCTGCAGCAGGAAGGGCAGACAGCCTCCAGCTGGCAATCCCTCCAGGAATCACCTCAGCTACACAGAGCCGCCTCGCCCAAGGTCACACCCTTCCTGCTGTGGCCCACATCCAGTCACTGATCACGGTGGGCCATAGTGGCCCAGTCATTTGAGCCCAAACAGGGCACCTCTGACATGGGGTTCTTTTGCTCCAGATTCCCGTGGGTTTGGCAGATGCTATGATTGGGTCTGCTTTGTAGCTGGACTCTTCCCTCTGTCCAATTGGGCTTTCCCCTCCTTTCCACAGGTGTTAATCCCAGAGCATTCCCAGATAAGCATCCTGCACACACAACTCCACCTTGGAGTCCACTCCCTTGGGGATCCCAACCTGCAGCAGTGGGTACACACTGTAAGTGCTTCTCCCGTTATAATGCTGGTTTGTTGTTTTCTACCATGGCCCCCACACCTGAAACAGCCTGGACACACAGGATGTGCTCACTAAAATATATTTCCCAGTTTAAATGTGTTGGTATACTTGTCATTCTCTTTTGTCAGGCCATCACTTCCTCAAGGACAAGGCCCGGCTGGTCATCTTCTCTGGGTCACTAGCTCCTAACACTTGACACTTAACTATTACTCAAAAAAATTTATCTTTGGTAAATGCATAAATATTATGAATCGTCAGAGAATGGAGGGAAGATCTTCCTAGACCAGGGGCCAGTCCAGAGCTTCTGTGTAGGAAGAACTCAGGTGGGGAACTGGTGGTTCAAATAGTGGATGTCTAGTGATTTGTTTGAAGCTGGTGTTTGCTAAATGGCGTTCTTTTTACTTAGTGTATTTCTGTTTGGAGTGACAATGGAAATTTTTAGGGGTAAAGCCTACTCAAGCCACCTTTGGCTGTGCTGATACCCAAGCTGATGGACTTGCACAGGGCAGTGAAGGGTAGAAGTCCATGTGGGGGAGGGGAGGAGACATCAATCTCTCTACACCCATTTACTGAGCCCTGCATCCAGGGCCTGGCAGGAAAATGGGCTCCAGGGGCTGCGGGCTGTTTCTCAGGACCCTTACACGGAAACCAAGGAGACAAGACAGACAATACAAATAGATAGGACACAGGCCCTGCCATACCTTAGAGCCAAGAAGAAACTCAGCA
Organism: Myotis daubentonii; assembly: GCF_963259705.1. NCBI lineage: Eukaryota > Metazoa > Chordata > Mammalia > Chiroptera > Vespertilionidae > Myotis > Myotis daubentonii. The sequence goes on along the minus strand of NC_081842.1, from coordinate 52,815,558 downwards.
GAAGGTCTCTGCTCTGACTTGAAGCAATTTGTTATCTGTTCAGTTTTCAGCTCCACTGACACACAAATAGAGATGGATGTTAAGAGAGAAAAGAGGATAAATAAAGGTTTTAGATGTAGTTGAAATAAATAGAATAGTGATTGATGAGAGAAAGCCTATAAAACCAAAAGACATGTGAGAAAATGGATGAATGAGACCTTATAGAAAATGAGGGAGGGTGGGAGGGAGGAAGTGAAGAGGATAAAGTGTAAGAGAGACTTTTCACCTGGACGTCCTGTCAAGAACCCTTACAGCAGCCTGAGGCTATGTCACAGTGCAACAGTCACTCACCTCCCTGCATCTCATCGTTAGGCATTTTATCATCTCACATCATCACAGAAGGAGAGTGAATACAGCACAATCAGATATTTTCAGAGAGAGAGAGAGAGAGATCACATTTACATAACTTTTATCTATATTTATAAAAGGCTAATACACAAAGTGTCCCTTTCGGAGTTCAACTGGGAGAACAGGAGTTTGATCGCTCGCAATGACCTGCGCTGACCACCAGGGAGTGGCATGGAACATGGCGGGCAACCAGCAACGGCAGCAGGGCGCTGAGGGAGCGAGAGAAGGAGGAGGTGGGGAGGCAGGGAAGCAGGGAACCTGATCAGCCCTGATTGCTGGCCAGGCCTAGGGACCTACCCGTGCACGAATTTCATGCACCGGGCCTCTAGTTAAACTATATTCTCATAATTGTTCTAGTTTATTATTAGTTATTGCTAGTCTCTCACTGTGCCTAATTTATAAATTAGACTTTGTCATAGGCATGTATGTATAGGGAAAGACATAGTACATACGAGGTTTGGTACTATCCATGCTTTCAGGCATCCCTGGGGAGTCTTGGAACATATCCCTATCAGATAAGTGGGGAAACCCAGGAATAGCCAATGGAAGAGATACATAGGGCAGAGTAAGGGCGTGGAACATGACACAGCACTTCCATGCCCTCTCTGATGCACCCCCTCCCAGCACATCAGTACATTCACCAACCTGGATGCTCTCTATCCCTCTTAGCCCTACTGCCTTCTCTGGAGATCAGGGGTTAGGGCTGAACGTTCCCTGGTTCTCTTCTCTGGTGACAGCTCCATCCTGAAACTATTTAGGGGCTGCAATGTGAGTGGGCTCATTAGCATGAACTCAGGCATGTTCAGGAGGAGCTCATCATGAATAACAAGACAGTCCTGTCACTCAGGAAATTAGGTGCTTGGTACAAAGACCAAATGGAACCAGAAGGCAAGCGAGCCAGGTTGACCTGGTCCAAGGATTTGCCTCCAAGGCCAGAGCAGGTGGAGAAGGGCAAATGAAGGACACCCAGCACACCCCCACATCAGACACACCTGCTGTTCCGGGCCACCTGTATGTGTCACCTTCATCTTTCTTCCCACAGGCCACAGAGGGCGGGGGAAGTTCCCTGTAGCCCAACTGGGCAAGATTTCCTAGTCCCAGAACTTCGGAGCTGGGCAGTGCCATCTAGTCCAGTGTATGCTCCATGGGGCCACAACGCTGGTTGGTGGCAGGCTCCTGGGCCTGCCCTCTTGGCCTTATTTCCTGTCTCATGTGGCTGAGAAAGACACGTGTCAATAAAATAATCACACAGATAACCAGAGCTGTGTCCTTAGCAGAACACCCAGGACCTCTATTCTCATCTCACGAGTTCCTGCTTAGGCTCCTGCCATAGTCTCCTAACTGGTCCTCTTGGGCCCAACTTCTCTGCCTCCAGCAGTGGCACCCCACAGACACCCCAACCATCCCAGCTCTTAAGTCTGGCATCCAAATCCCTTCATCTTCCTTCCTCCCTCCCTCCCTCCCTCCCTTCTTTTCTCTCTTTCTTTTTTTAATCCTTACCCAAGATAGAGAGAGGGAGGGAGGAGGATGGGAGAGAGAGGGAGAGAGGGAGAGAGATTTGTTGTTTCACTTATATAATTATGCATTCATTGGTTGATTCTTGTATGTGCCCTGACGGGGATTAAACCCACAACCTTGGTATATCCAGACAATGCTCTAAGCAGCTGAGCTACCAGGTCAGGGCTAACTGGTAGGATCTACTTTATGTTATCGCTAAGCTCAGCCCAGGGCCCAGTTCTCACCTCCAGTGAGGTAACGTATTCAGACCACTGCTGACCCCAGAACAGGGCTTGGGCACAGGGGACTTATAATGACTGCCACTGTCACAAGCCACTTCAGGGTTTCAAGTGGAGTGTGCAGCATGAGCCCCTCTGGCCAGAGCGGGCATTGTCTGTGGGCTGACATCTTATTGCCAGCGGTGCTGCAGGCGGGGCCACAACCATGACCAGATTCTAGCAATTTCTAGATGCTGCTCTGCAAATGGTGACCAGATGATGTCACCTGGGGAAAGTCTTTGCTTAAGCACAGAGCAGCTTCTGCTGTGAGTGGATCCTTTGAGCCCTGACGGCACGTGCCTCACCCTGGGTCAGGGTCAGTGTCAGAGCCCCAGAGGCGCCAGAGCCTACACCCCAGCCAAGCTGGACCATGCCCTTCTTTGGGTATATTCCTGCCCCTTCGTTCATGCAACCCGGAGAGCCTCCCCACTCAATCCAAGTGCATGCCAGTTCTGCCCAGCCCAGATTCCACTCTCTCTGCAAGACCTCTGGGGTCTCTACAGTTAGGTGTCCTCCTTCTCAGCTCCTAAGTGGCATTTCTTACTCCCTAGCCTGCCTCCTGGCTTCTGGGCGCGTATCTGCCGGGCTGACCTCTGAAGACAGGAAGCCTCTCCCGTCTCCACCCTCACCTCTCTCCTGCACTTGTGCAGCACAGCATCTGAGCCATGCTGACCCCCGTTAACACTGGGGGGAGCACTGGGAACCCAGCGGGCCTAGCGAGCCCATCAGCACTGGGGAGTCTGTGCGGGACACTTCCAGAAGTGCGGCCCCGCGGCCTGGGAGTCTGGCTCCTTTCCCAGAGGCCTGACCGCCTGGAGGGAAGCAGAGCGTGGGAGGACGCGCAGTGTTTTCTGCACTGTCCACCCTCCCCCGAGGCCGTTAATAATCTCTGGAAAAGGCTGTGCTTAGGTCACTTTTCAGGGGAGAATATATAACCCATGCCCAGGCTGGCTCTTGGCAGGGGCAGCGGCCAGAAGCCACGGGCACTTGTCAGGAGCGGGGGCAGCATAGGAAGCCTTTTTCCTGCCGCTTCTCCCAGGGAATTAGCAGCTCCGAGCTCCACCTTTAGCTCCTCTGCTTTCCTGTTCGCCCTGAAATAGCTCCATTCTGGGAAGATGCTGGGCCTTGAACCACCTACTGAAGTCTGCTGGGGGAGCAGGGAGCAGCACGGTGGTGGGGGGCGGGGGGGGGGGGTGGCCGGGGAGCAGCCAGCTGGGATGCTAGGCGGCTCACAGGAGGGTGAGGCAGGAAGCTGGTCTTTGGGCCACAACTCTTTAGGGGGCAGGGCTCCTTTCTACTCATAAAGCCACTCTTTTCCCGCCTATGCCCAGGGCATCTGAGTAATGTGGGCACCCATGCTAGTACCTGCTACTGTTCCCCAACATCTACCACACCCAGGCGTTATATGAAGCTCTGCACATCATTAACTCATTTTAATCCTTACAGCAAAGTTGTGAGTTGCTTTCTATTTTCATCCCATGTAATAATTAGGGACTCTGAAGCACAGAGAGGTTCAGAAATGTGTCTAAGATCACACAGATGAGTAGAATTTGAACCCAGGATGGTCAATTCCAAGGGCAGTATTCATTCTGCTGTTTCTGCCCAGCATTCGACACCACTGACAGCGGCTGAGAAAACCCACGTGCAGCCCTGCACAAGTCACTCACCCTGCGGGGCTGCTTCCTCGTCGGTGGAAAGGAAGCTAGATCAGCAAGTGATTGCAGTAAGAATTCATTAAGGGCATGGTGCAAAGTGCTTGGGGGCCCCCGGATGAGTAAGAGCCAGAAAACCCCTGATGGAAGCAGCAGGGGCAGAAGCAGGTTTCAGACCCACAGGTGCTGAGCGTGTCCCAAGGGCCATATCCGGAGTGAAATCTGGTGTCAGAGCTTTGGTGCCGGCACATTGATGAGTGAAGTTTGTGTTGACTGAGAATGCCAGTGGGTTTCCCCTTGTCCCCCAGGACTCACTGCCCACTCCCTATGGTAAACAAAATTAGGCAATAAAATAAGGAAATCCAACTTTCATTAGCATTTCTGAGCAGAGGGAGTCACTCTTGTGGATAAAACTCCCAGCCCGCTATAGTTCTCATCCACTGAGAGGCTGTCTTGGCCTCTCATTGCCAAACTCTGAGGCTGGCCCTTTCTTTCGCTGTCCCCGGCCCAGGCCCGGAATTCCATCCTGAGTTCCTGAGTGAAGCAGCCGGGGACACCAGTGACAGGAAAGTGGCTCATTTGGAAAAACATCCGATCTGGTCACCATCCTCCTGCCCATAAGACTCGGATTTGGTTTTGGTTGGTAGAAATGTTTCCTTAGCCTGACAGACAAACAGACCCAGGCCGACTCACTCACCGCTTTCCTAGGTGGCCACTTCTTTCTAACAGCACAGGCTAATCCCTGGGGAGGTTGGTGCATGTGACTATGTTTTGGGAAGTATGGGACCTATGGGTTGGAAGTGACCCCAAACTTCATGTAGTTTGACCCCTGTTGACATTTGAATCTTTTCTATCCCATTCCCAACAAGTGGTTGTCAAGCTTCTCCTTGGATGCCTTTACTGATGGAGAACTCACTACACGTCCAGGCCAGCTCAGATGGAGAGGGCAGCTCTTCAGTGTTTTCAAGCGAGACTCTGATTGCTCCAGCAGAAACTTCTTACCATGGAAGTCAGGACGAGAGGACTAGGACGACTGCCAGGGGCTCAGCAGTAACCTCTTAGGTGTCAGCTATGAGGGACACTTGGAGATGGCCTGGTTTGACTGCCTTACTTTTTAAAAAAAGTTTTTAAAATAATTCTTTATTTTATAGAGATGGAAGCAGCTCCCCTAAGGGTGAGTCATCAGTGGCAGGGTCTTCTTCTAATTACAATGAAGAAGCTAATGGTGGGCCAGCCCTTATTACATTCCAGGAACTTTGATGAATGCTTGAAGCTGCATGACTTCATTTAATTCAAGCTGCCATCAGGCATTGTAAGATGGGTATTGTTCATATCACAGAGAAAGTGGCCAAGGTACAGAGAGGTAAAGCAATTGGTTCACAGCCACAGCAGCTAGCTAATGGCAGAACCAGGACTTGAACCCAGGCCTCGTCTGAATCCAAAGGCCATGCTCTCAGCTGCTCTGCTAGTCTCTAAGTGCTATGGCCAGCTTCATGAAAGCGAAGAGCGTTGAACTTTCTTCTGTGGAAGAAATCAAGTGGGACTTCTTACTAGGGAGGTAAAGATTCACGGTAGGCTCTGAGTTCATATAAAATGCTGAAGTTAGGTCTAAGCAAATAAAAAAAATAAGAAGAAATATATCATCAAATGATAGAAATCCAGTGTGACAGATAATTTGCCCCTTATCTACACATCTAGCCAGTTCCTCTCTAGCTGGTTAATATGTGTAGTTCCCATCTAAAGGTCTGAAGGGTACCTGCTATTCTCGTCAAGGGAATAATTTGTTTCATTTCCTGACTCATGATCTCCTGGCGAGATCATGAGATGTTGGAGATGCCCAATATTTAGATTACAAAGACAGAGCTAGCAAAAGGTGTTGTTCCTTTAATTGGAGTGAGAAATTACTGTTTAGCTGGAAAAGAAGTTAGCATGATCTTATTTAAAACAACAGAAAGAACTTTTAATCAATTATTTAGGGAAAATTAATTTCCCCTCAGGGTAAAACTTCAGTTAAATGACAGCTGCAAGTTGAGGTTTAGCTACGAGAATCGCTCTGTTATGGAGAGACAGCCTTTGGGTACCAGAGTTTTTCAGCACTGACTTAAGTTAGGAGCATCCCAAGGCACTGATCAAAGCTGGCTGACCCTTCTGCTTTTCCGTTTCTTCTCAAATCAGCCAGGTTGGAAGGTGGGATGTCTTATTAGCCTGGAAGCCATTTGGCTAAATTACTCTTCATCTCGCCCTGAGTCTGATTGCCCTTTGCTGTCTCCCACTTTCCTGTCTCCCTCTGCCTTTCAGAAGAGAGAATCTCCAGAATGCGGAAAGCCTTCTCCAACCCTCATAGAGGGCGCCTTTCACCAAAGCTCCATGTTGCTGTGCACACGGGGCTGTGCTGCTGGGCTAGGGGCAGAGTGGCCCTGACCAGGTGCTTAGGTCAAGCTGGGGCCTTTTTTTCATGCCATTTTTGCAATTTAGAAACAGAGATTCAACAGGTTGGTGCGTGCAATCAATACCCACAGTGTGTGTGTGTGTGTGTGTGTGTGTGTGTGTGTGTATGGATATTTATAGCTATTCCCATGAACCTTTGGACTCTACAAATGTATATTTTTGGATAACTATGTAAGAGTACAGTTGATAAGTCAGCTGGCAATTTGTCTTAATAATTGTGACATACATCAAATTGCCATCTAAAAAGATTGCATCAGTCCAAATTGCCACTAAGAGTTTCTGACTTGGGTCTATTTCCTCCTCTACCTTTGTCAAGACTAGGTAATACCAAACTTTTTCATCTTTGCCAATCACAAAGGTGAAAAATGGTGTTGGGTGGTTTAAACTTGTTTTTCTTTATTTAGGAATGAGGTTGAATACCTTTTCATGTATTTCATGTATTTATTTATCCTTTTTTATCTCTCTGTGGACTTCATGTTCTTTGTTCATTTTTTGGTCTCTTTTTACTGAAGCATAAGTTTGATGTGTTAATATTAATGCCCTCCTCCCAGTTCTTCTCTCCTTGACACTTCTGATGTCTTCTGGCCTCAGATGAACTCCCCTCAGTGCCTGGCATGGAGTGGGTATCACTCATGTTTGTGGAATGAAATGGGCTCCCCAGCGGCAGCCAAGGGTCAGTGAGGCAGCTGGAGCTGTTGACAAAGGCAGGGTTCTCCAGGAAGGACCAGAGCTTTTGTGTCTCAAATTCCTGTCTCTGTGCACCTTTCCCTCTCTGAGGGGCCCATACATACACTCTCCCTTATCATGACTTTCTCTAAAGTTAGGATCTGATTTGAGGCCTTATCTCTCTGAGGGGAATGGGTGACTCTTACTCAGAGGCTCTTCCAAAAGATTGAGGACCCAGAGAATTCTGATTTATTTAGTTGGTTTGATTTATTTATTGAGCTCCTTTGTACCAGGCATTTTCAGTTGTTCCTTGATCCCTAGTTTGTTCTTGGAGCTCCAAGTGATTCCAACTGGGTCTCTATATGAGCTGGGGTGATCTAATTCCTGTGATGAACACCCTTGACATTTCAGTCGCTTCACACAATAGACATTTCTTTCCCACTCATGGCATCGTGGAATGCAGTCTTCCGTGGCCCAGGCTCTTTCTACCTTGATCTTTTCCCCCTGCCGGGGTCTCTTCGTTCAGCTGGTAGATGATTAAAGAGGCCGTGGAGAATACATGCCTCCTTCTTAACCATAACAACACAGAAGTGAAATATATTGGTTCCATCATTACCTTGTTGGTGAAAACTAGTCATATAATCCCCTTCTAGATACAAGAGAAGCTGGGAAATATAGTCCCTAAAAGAAAACACTCCTTTGTAGCAACAACTCTGCCCTCTGGAAGGGGAGCATCCATCTTCGGTGATGGTAGCTGTCTCTGCCACAGTCTTGGAGAAATTGGATTGACAGGATGTTCAATTGGTTCCAGCAAGGATTAAGCCTTGAAAAGACTCCACAGAAACACTTCATAACCATCCTGAGCTAGAGGACTCGGAGTGTGACCTCGGGAGACTTAGAGTGGAGGTGGAGGAGACATGGAGTGTGAGCAAGAAGATTTTTGAGGTGTAAGCTGGGGAGGTTTGGGAGTATGAGCTGACCATTTCCTGTGCTTACACTAGAGCAATGATGTCGAACCTTTTGAGCTCGGCGTGTCAGCATTTTGAAAAACCCTAACTTAACTTTGGTGCCATGTCACATATAGAAATATATAGAAATTTTTTGATATTTGCAACCATAGTAAAACAAAGACTTATATTTTTAATACTTATTTTATATATTTACATGCCATTTAACAAAGAAAAATCAACCAAAATAATGAGTTCGCGTGTCACCTCTGACACGCGTGTCATAGGTTCGCCATCACTGCCCTAGAACATGTGCTTGTTTGCCATACTAAGTGCAAATTCTTCTATCTGGCACTTAAAATCCTTCATAACCTTGCCTCAACATATTTACCTAGCCTTCTCCCACCACTCATCTGCTTGTCTCATATGCTTGCATTACATAGTACCTCACCTCCTTACAGAGCAGATACATATTCATTCACTCACCATTGTGTCACTCCCTAGAAAGGAGCACAAGAAGGAATAAGGTAAGTCCACACCCTCAGGAAGTTACAGAGCATATGTGCTCTGACCTCTTCAGAATGAGCCTGTGCTGGGAATTTGAAATGCTGATAACAGAAAACCTTCTTCCTTGGGGAAATGTCCTTTTATTGCCCTGCCTTTCTCTGAGTCAATACTTACTGTAGACTCTCTGATCTGGTTCTGGCATCTACGCAACACAGAGTCCCTTCTGTAGCTTTCCAGTAATAGCCATCTAGTGTTAGCTAGAGATAGGCCAAGGTCAGGGTTTTTACCACCTCCTGAGGCACCCGGTAGAAAGGACTAAGCCCTGTTTCCTTTTCAGTTCTTCCTTGGTCCTCTGGGGCCACACAGTACAAATCTGCCCCTTTGTCCACAGAGGAGATGTGGAGAGGTTACTTGGGTTTTCTTCAGAAAGGACTTTCACCAGACAACACCTCTTGCTCTGACACCCACCCATCTCAGTCTTATGAAGTACAGCATGGAGGTCCTCCAGCTCCCTGCCCCCAACCTCACTGGCCCGTGGTTATGCTCACTGTCTGTTCACGGGCCCCTGGCTACGCACTAAGCGATAACAACGCACCAAGTTAACACACAGCCTGACTTGATCTGATGAATCTGACGTGGGGCAGGAGAGGGCTGTGCAAGTCCTTGCAGAGACCTTGTCCTTTCCCTCTTGATAGTTTCCGGGAAGATCTCGCATACATTTGGGCAAGTTCAGAGGAGATGGGCTTGTGAACAGTTAAGCTAAGTTTTCAAGAAGTTTAAAATGTGCTCTTCTCCCATTGCTTTACCATTTGGAGCATTCTCCAAATAACATTCTTTTTAGGAAAAAGAATGTTATTTGGAGAATAACATTCATGAACCTTCATGAAATTTACTTTCAAGTTGTAGTGGGCAATAAAAATATGGCATCTGTTTAATTGATTATAATTTCCAATGGAAGCGTGAGCAGAATTTTAAAAGCCCTTGGTTTCTTTTGTGTCCCACTGGAGTAATCTCCTCTCACATCCCTCTGTCCCTGGACCTAGAAACCTGGTAAATAAACAAGCCCTGGAGAGGTCCAGAGAGCCAGCAACATCCTGGAAACCTGAGGCCACAAGGTTAAACACAAAAACGCTCTCTTTCCAGGAAGGAATAACCGAACCCAGCGACCTTGGCTTTCAGTTAGTTCTCGTTCAACTCTTCCCACTCTTTTCCTCTCTGCATCCTCCCTCCCCCCTGCCTCAGCATGCCCTGTGCAGTGGAGGGCCCGGGACCACCCCTGCCCTCCTGCGCAAGTCCATCCGGCCCTGGGCATGGGCCTCAGGACCTCATGCGTCCACAGAGTGCGCTGAGTCAAGCTTCCTCTCCAGCTCTGAGAAGAATGCCTATCAGGAAGCTCAATTATTTGGAGAATGCGAAGTACAGTATTTTAATGGAGCCATTTTCATGTCCCTCTAGAAAAAGATTGTAGAGTTCATTGTTGGTCTGTCTGCAGCTGAGTCTTGTTGACACTAGAGGACCTTCCTGATTTTGACACAGCAAACTCTTGGTACTTTTTTCTGCCATAAAGAGATTTTGGCTGCGGCTCTACTCTCCACAGGTGCAGTCCAGCGAAACAGGCCGATGAAATGTAGGCAGCGTTGTTAGGAAAGGGGCCTGCCTTTGGCGTCAATCCTGCAATGACGGTGCCAAGCCAAGTTACAGCAAAACATCGAGCAGGGTGTTGACATTTATTTCTAGATACCGTGCCTGGTCTTAAAACGAACCATGATGCTAGCAGCGGGACAGGAGAAACGAGTGCCTCTAGTGCCATTTGGCTCCAAGACAAGTGGATAAAGTTTTCGATAACATTTTACTTTTGGTTGATGTTCTTCCCATGATAAGCACCAAACCCTGTCCAGTCAGTAGCAATAGGGAGTTCTTGGAGACAAAGACTATTGCCAAGAGTCAAATTTCCCAATTTTTCTTGTCTAGGATGGACTGTCGGATCCTCTTCTTTGTTGAAATAGGTTTACATTTATATCACAATAAAGATAAATAAAATAAGCAACTAAGCAACAAAGTTGAGTACAAAATTCACATCCCTACTGAGCTCCAAATACTTCACTACTTTGGAATTAAAAAAAAAAAGTCCTATGTAGCATTCATTGGCTTTTCCACACGAGACTGGACTACATAAACGCACGTTGCATACATGTGACTTCACTTAGAACATGTGTCCCTGCTCAGAGACTTAGTGTGAAACCCAGTCAATTCAGGGGAATGGATAACCCTTACCCCATCCCTTGATGAAAGACAGTTCGGCATTGTTTGAAGCCAGAAAAAAAAGAGTTGTTTTGGAACCAAAACCACCTGTGCAGAATTGAGCTGTAGTATTACTGCAGTGGAGGGAAGTAAAGGCAGGGAAAGGCAGCAGGGAAGGGAGAAGCCCAGGGGCTAGAGACCAAGGTCTGAGGTCCTTGGAGACTCACCTTCCGGTCTCTTGCATTGACTCCCCATCAGCACTTCCGGCTGCCTCTCCACCTGGGGGAGGGGAGAGGGAGGGCGGTTGGGCAGGGAGAAGGGGGTGTGAGAACGTGGGCCTGGTCCTGGGTCGGTGTGTTTGGTGTACGCTTTGCAGGTGAGGAATAGGTTGATAACGCTTCTTTGACTTTGAAAGCGCCTTTGAACCCTGCTGAACAAAAACTTGCTCTACCAGCTTGGAAAACAAACACGACTACATTTGTTTATATTGTTCAAAACTAATCACTGTAGCCGCCACCACAGTCATTCACAGGAAGTCCCATCCCTCGCAGGACTTCCCACCTTGTCTGGTCCAGGAATTCCCAGCAGGAAGGGCCCTGGGATGGGCTGGAGAGAGGACAGAACAAACCGCCAGGTTCTGACTGAGGAAACCCTGCTGCCCTCCCCCTCTCCGCCCCGCTCAGTCTTACACACCAAACACGGGGGTGGGGAGGAAAGGGGGCTCCACACTTGGGGGGGAAGGCTAAGGTGTTTCTGACCCAGCCCAGCCTTAGCCTGACTCCTGGGGAGCTTGTCAGGAGGGGATGGAGCTCCTTGGAGTCTTTCCTGCCAGCTGGTGCCGGACCCGGGCACCTCCGGCCTTCAGAGGACCTTCGAAAGGAAGGAGTCAAGAGTTCCTCTCTGGCTCTTCCTCCCGGGAGGCTGCTTGGCCTCCAAGAGCTCCTCAGCCCCTTCCCGGGGGAGCAGTGGGGCGGAAGAGATCCTGCTCACCTTGGTTTGGGAAAATCTTCAAGCCTGTGTGTAAGTCTAGGTTCAGCCCCTCCCCATTCGCAAGCAGAATTCCGTGGTACAAGTTTCTCACGAGACACAGGGAGAGCTGCGATGTTTCACTGTGCCACTTGCTAGATAGTTGGAGGCTTGTGGTGAGTCTCAGTAAGGCTCAAAAGTTATTCCGAGGAGACTTGCCTCCACCCAAGCAGAGGAGACGCCTGGTCGTGGTGATATTAGTTTCAGGGTCTCGCCCACCCAGGCACGTGCCGCTGACTCAGACTGTGTACAACCTAGTCGCTGCTGCTTTTTTCCAAAGAGACTTTTACTTTAAAATTTTCAACTCTACAGAAAAGTTTTAAAAACAATGCCTTATACTTATGATCTGTATACTTTTCTGTGTGCATACTTCAGTTTAAAAATTAAGACTAGCCCTAGCCAGTTTGGCTCAGGGGATAGAGCGTCGGCCTGTGAACTGAGGAGTCCCGGGTTTGATTCCAATCAAGGACACGTGTCCAGGTTGAGGGCTGGATTCCCAGGGTGGGGCGTGCAGGAGGCAGCCGATTAACGATTCTCTCTCATCATTGATGGTTTTCTCTGTCTCTCCCTCCCCCTTCCTCTCTGAAACCAATAACAATACAAAATAAAAATTTAAAAAAATTCCTGTTTAAAATAAATAAATAATAAATAAATAAAAATTAAGACTAGTACAATAAACACCCACATATTCGTCAGCTAGGTTCACCAATTTTGATGTTTTTCCATACTTTCTCTCTCTCTCTGCACACACACATCCATTTATACATGAAAATGTATGTACATGTGCATGAATGTACATTTAATTTTATTTAACCATGTGAGAGTATGTTGTAGACACCAGGATTCTTCATCCTTTATACTATGGGCCCACAAATAGGACATTCTCCGACATAACCAAAACACTGTAAGGAAACTTAACATTGATATAAAATTAGTATAAATGTTCATATAGCTGGATTTAAAAAACATCTAGGATATAAACAGAGATCATACAATGCATTTAGTTGCTATCCCTTTAGTCTCTTTTAATTTAGAATAATCCCTTTGACTCTTTAAAAAAATCTTTCATGACACTGTCATTTTTGAGGAGTCTAGACAAATTATTTTATGGAACTTAAATGTTCCTGATGGTTTTCACATGATTTATGTTAAACACATGTGACATGAATGGTGTGTCGGTGACTTGGTTTACTCCCGATGAGTTTCCTCTTGGGGAGCACCTGATGTCGGTTGGTCTCATTACAGTGATGTTAAAGTTTGATTATTCAACTAAGGAGATGTCAGCCAGAGTTCTCCTCTGTGACTATTGTATATGTCAATTAGAGTATACTGAGAGAACATTTTAAATAATAATAACTTTAAAAATCCCACTTTCAGCTACTGGCTAATAAAATGGTCCACGGTATCTCTTCTGTTCCGCTAGTTTCCTTACAGGACTTCAGCGTCCCCCACAGCACTGCTCTGGCAGCAATGCACAGGGTGTTTACTCAGCTGCTCACTGCTGATAACCCGCTAGCTAGCAGCTTGTCTACACTGATCTCAATTGTATTGCAAGGTCCTCATTACTTTCATTGGTTTAAAGACGTTCTCTGATTAAACGTGTCCAGTCTGCTAGCCCAGAGGAAGCCTCTGCTGACTTTTCCTGTCTCTCTCTGGACGTAAACTGAGCAGTCAGATACATATTTGTTTTCTCCCTCTTAGAGAAGACAAATGATTGGGTCTAAATACAACTCATCTTTCAAACTAATCTCATGAACATTACACAACGTCAAACATTACTACAAACACACAGAAAAGACACGGGCATTTCAAAATGAGGGAGATTATGATGTAGAAAAGAGACTGACATGGGAGTTAGGAGACTTAGGTGCAAGTCCCAACTCTCTGATTTATAAACTGTGATTTTAGGCGACTCACATCACCTTTCTGAATTTCATCATAATTATGTCCAGGAATAAACTCATATTTATGTGTATCTAATAATGCATCAAACAAAAGAAACCAGATGAATTTTCACTGCAATTATATGGTTATGTAAAGTATATAATAATATTTGCTTTGGGTGGCCCTGAATGACACCAGAAAGAGATAATTAATTATATCAGGCAGTATAGGTTATGCCTTGGTAAGAAGTTATTGCTAAATATCAGAGATGGAACACAACCAAAATTTCTTTCTTTCTTATGTTATACGTCAAAAAGCTTGCTATGACCCTGCTGCACCTATGTTCACTCCATGACCTAGGCTGATTATAAAGCCTTTTCCTGTGAAAGAAGGAAAAGAGACAAGGCAAACCATATCCTGGGTGTGAGAGCTTTTCATTGGCCATAGTTAATCATGTGACCATGCCTGTCATCAGTAGGGGCGGGAGGTATAATCCTCCTGCAGAGAGGGGCAGTGCAGGATGGGGACTATGAAGTGTTTGGCCACTAGCAGTAAGATCTGTTGTACCACTTATCCTTAAAAGCAACTGAAAACAAAGTTTAATGATAGGTCTTTAGGACCTTCTATATGGAAATATTTTCTCAGCATCTTAGGTCACCGTAAACAGATTAATCAATCAAATATGAGCTCCAACTGTTAATCTCTATTTCAGCTGCTTCTCACATGGGCAACTCTATGCAGTGTGCTCCAGGTCAGCAGCAGCAGGGAAACACGGATTTAATGATGAAGAAAGGTTACCAAACAACACTGGGGAGGCCATCAAGCCTGTTATTCAGGGACTGTCATACCTGCTGTATGAATTTCACAAGGTTTTAGTGGGGATTGAGCATGATGGCATGTGTGACAAAACTTTGCTTTATATAAATGTGAGATATGATTGTGTCACTGCCGCTAGGCTTGGAGCTCCTTAGGAGTAGGGAGTAGAACTTATTCATTTTTGAATTTCTAATGTTTAGTCTGTGGTAGCATCTGGTAGAATCTGAATCAATATTGAGGGAATGGATAATTGAATGAGGACACATATAAAGAAATTTACTTAAGAAAAGGAAGTTAAAAATCTATATTTGAAAATGATGGTTAAACTCTTCTTATGAAGTCAACGAATTTTGGTTGACAAAAGTGGTCAAAAAAGAAGAATTATGAATCAATACCTTTCGTGAAAATAAATGTAATAGCTCTACACAAGGAGTTTCACTTATAGTAATGGAAGAGCTTGTATCGGACCAATCCTCCTGAAGGCAACAATTATAAACTCTGAAGAAAATATTTTTAAAAAGCTGAAGGCACTTAGGAGCTGACAAAAACTGGTAGGGAGCTGACATTTAGAGGAAAGGAATGACACAGGGTGAGCCTTCCTTTTTAAAGTGATTTTCTACTACACGAAGATAGAAAGAGAATTGGAAAAGAAATAAATAAAGGTAAAATAAAATCTTTAATTTTTCTTATTCTTAATTGATATAAAATATACCTGTTTGTTTAAGTAATAATAGTAATGATTTATTGGGTGAATACAGCTTATAGGTAAGCAAAATGAATGCCAGCAATGTATAAGAGATGGGAGGGAAGAACTGAGAATACTCTATTATAAGATACCTACACTACAAGTAAAGTGGTATGGTGTTATTTAAAGACACACTTAGATTAGTGTAAAAATACATTTACAAATTCAAAGGCAACCATTAAAATTTTAATAAAGAAGTATATTGTATATGCTAAGAAAGGAGATAAATTGAAATCATATAAAATGCTTATTTACAACAAGAAAAGGGAGCTTAACAAATGAAACAAAGCAAATATAATGAAGAGAAAATAATTATAAATATGGTAGATGTTAATCCAACTATATCAACAATTGCTTCAAATGTGATGATCTAAATATACAAATTAAAAGACCAATTGACAGATTGTCAAACTATTAAGAAACCCACTTTAAATATAAAGACTCATGTTAAGCACAAAGGCATGGAAAAAGATATATCATGCTAACACTAAACAAAAGAAAGCTGGAATGACTTTATTAATTTAAAAAAAAAACACTTCAGAATACAGGAAATTTTCAGTGGTAAAGAGGCACATTACATAATTTTTAAGGGATCAGCTCTGTGAGAAGACATAACAATCTTAAAGTTATATGTATCTAATAACAGAACATCACAATATGTGAATGAAAAACTAATATTAAGAAGAAATAGACAAACTCCATTAATATAGTTAGAGACTTCAACACAACTCTTTCAAGAATTAATAAATCAAGCAGACAGAAAATCAGTAAAGATGTAGTTGACCTGAATGGCATTATCAATCAACTTGATCTTATTGACATTTCTAAAACACTCCACCCCAAAGCAGCAGAATATACATTTTTCCCAAGTTTACATGGAACATTGATGAAGAAAGACCACATCCTGGGCCATAAAACACGCCTTAACAAACTTAAGAGTATAGAAATCATATATAGTGTATTCTCATACCACAGTAGAATTAAACTAAAGATCAATACCAGAGAGATAGTTGAAAAAATATCTAAATATTTAGAGATTAAACAATATACTTCTGTATAGCACATGGGTCAACAAAGTCCACAGAGAAATATTTTTAACTAAAAGAAAATTACAATACAATTTATCAAAATTTGTGGGATGCAGTGAAAGCAGTCCTTACAGAGAAACTTATAGCATTAAATGTATATATTAGAAAAGAAGAAAGATTTAAAATCAATAATGTAAGCTTCTATTTTAGGAAACCAGAGAAAGAAGAGCAATTTAAGCCTAAAACAAGTAGAAGAAAAGAAATAATAAAAATTTGAGCAGAAATCAATAAAATTGAAAACAAAATTAATATAGAAAGTCAATGAAATCTTTTTTAAAAAGGATCAATAAAATTGATAAATCTCTAGGACAACTAGCCAAGAGAAAAAGAGAAAAGTCACAAATCACCAAGATCAGAAATAAAAAGAGGCTCATCTACTGATCCCATGGACATTAAAGAATAATAAAGGAATACTATGAACAGCTCCATGCCCACAAATTTAATAACTTAGAGGAAATTGACTGATACCTTGAAAGATACAAACTACCAAACTCACACAAGGTAATAGATCACCTGAATAGGTCTTTATCGCTTAAGAAAATGGAATCAAAATCTAATAACCTTCCTAAAAAGTAGGCACGAGGGCCATATAATTGTATTGGTGAATTCTACCAAATATTTAAAGATGAAGTGATATCAATTCTCCCTCATATCCTCCAGAAAAACTTAGTCACTAATTGTAACAACTATAAAATATTAATGAAAGATGTTAGTAATAGGAGAAGCTGGGTGTGGTGTATATGGGAACTCTGTACTATCTTTGTAATTTTTCTTAAATAAAAAACTGTTCTGAAATAAAATAAAAAGTGAAATGCTAAATGAAAAAACTGTCAACCCAGAATTATATGTTCAGTAAAAAAAAAAAAATCTTCAGGAATAAAGAAAAATTGAAGTTATTTTCAGATAAAGGAAAACTAGAATAATTCGTCAGCAGCAGACCTTCACTTCAAGCAATACTAAATAAAGTTCTCAGGGCTAAAGGAAAATAGTACCTGATAGAAGATTAGATCTTCAGGAGATATAAAGAGTACCAGAAGTAGTCACTACATAGGTATATATTTTTAAAACTATATTTTTCCTCTTAGTTTCTTTAAAATACATCTTAAAGTTTCTTTTTGAAAATATTTTTATTGATTTTTAGAGAGAGAAGAAGGGGGGGGGGAGAGAGAGAGAAACATCAATGTGAGAGCAGAACATCAATCATCTCCTGCATGCACCCCAATGAGGATGGAGCCCGCAACCCAGGCATGTGCCCAGATTGAGAATCAAACCAGCAACCTTTTTGGGCACAGGACAATGGCCAATCAACTGGGCCACACCAGCCAGGGCTACATCTTAAAGTTTAAAACAAAAGTTACAGCATTTGTATAGTGGGGTTTACAGAATGTGTAAGTGTAATATTTGTCAGAACAATAACATAAAAGATGGGAGTTAAAATGAGTATGGAGTTTGAAGGTTCATACATTTTGAGTGAAGTGGTATAATATTAGCTCTAAGTAAACTGTGAAAAGCTAAGGATGCATATTGAAATATGTAGAGTAACCACTTAAAAACAATGCAAAGAGTATATAGCTAAAAAGCCAATAAAAATTAAAATTAAATTCTAGAGATTATTCAACTGTCCCCCAAAAAAGTCAGAAAAGGAAGAATAGAAGATTGAAGATCAGACGACACAAACAGGAATAAAAGAACAAAATACTAGACCTAAATCCAAGCATATCAATAATGACATTGACAATAAATGAACAAAATATTCCATGAAGAGGCAGAGATTATCAAAAGGATCTTTTTAAAAGACTCAATTATATTATGTCTAGTAGAGACATGCTTTAAATATAATGGCACTGATAGATTGAATATAAAATGCTAGAAAAAATAACACATATGGAGAGCATGGAAAGTTGGAGTGGTTATATTAATATCAGATAAAATAAACGTTAAGATATAGAGTCTTACCATAAATAAATAAACACTTTATAATGATAAAAAGGACAACACCACAGGAAAATATAACAATCATAAATATGCATGCATCTCATAACAGAGCTTCAGAATATATGAAGCAAAAATTGATGAATTAAAGGATGAAATAGATAACTCTAATGAAATATGTTAATAATAGGGGAAACTGAGTGGAGGAGATTTTGATAGTGCCTTCCCCCAAATAAATCACTTAGGTATCCTATATAATAAAGAGGTAATATGCAAATTAACCCTCACACCCTCACAAGATGGCTGCCTATGACCAGGCCAGCAGGGGCGTTAGTGAGGGATGACCAAATGACTGAACAAGCAGGCTGCATGGGGCAACCAGACCAGCAGGGGGGTTATTGAGGGTCAACCAAATGACTGAACAGCAGGCTGTGTGGGGTGACCAGGCCAGCGGGGGGGGGGGGGGATGAGGGGTGACTAGGCCAGCAGGGGAGGCAGTTGGGGGCAATCAGGCTAGCAGAGGGGGGCAGTTGGGAACAATCAGGCCAGCAAGGGGATCAGTAAGAGGCGACCAGGTTGGTGTAAGGGGGGGGGGGCAGTTGGGGGCAACCAGGCTCGGGGGGGGGGTGGGGAATTTGGGGCAACCAGGCTGGCAGGGGAGGCAGTTAGGGGCAATCAGGCAGGCAGGCAGGTGAGTGATTAGGAGCCAGTGGTCCAGGATTGTGAGAGGAATGTCTGACTGCCGGTTTAGGCCCGATCCCTGGGGTCGGGCCTAAACCAGCAGTCGGACATCCCCTGAAGGGTCCCAGATTGGAGAGGATGCAGGCTGGGCTGAGGGGACCCCCGCCCCCGCAGGTGCACAAAATTTTGCACACCGGGCCTCTAGTTTATATAAAAAGCATGCCTAAGACCAATACACTGAATATTAAAATTGATGAGAGAAACTAAGGATTTAAATAAATGGAGAGATATACCTTGTTTAAGAATTGGAAGACTCATTGTTAAGATGGCAATTCTCCTCCAAATGATTTACAGATTTCTCACTATCTCAATGAAAATTATAGTGGATTTTTTTAAAAGCACAAATTGGCACAAATTTTTTTGTATTTCCAAATAAATTCTAGAATTTATTTGGAAATGCAAAGGCTATTAAAAAACCAAATCAATTTTTAAAGAAAAAAACGGAGGCCTTTTTGCACTATCCAATTTTAAAACTAACTATAAATCTATAGTAATGTGTCATATCAGTGAAAAGACAGGCATGGAAATCAAGATGAAAAAATAGAGAATTCAGAAATAGAATCACACATACATGACCACTTGATATTCTACAAAGGAGCCAAGGTAGTTCATTGGGGAAAGAAAAATGTAGTATTTGATTAAATGGATGCCTTTATGGAAAAAAAGTGAAATAATTGGATGGATCATAGACCTAAACATAAAACTTCACAATGTTAGATTCCTAGGAGAAAATTTTTGCAAGCTTGGGAGAGGGCAAAGAATTCTTAAAACCAAGAAAGCAAATTTCATGAGAGAAAAAGATATTTGAAGAATTGCACTTCTTCAAAATTACAGACTTTTGCTCTTTGAAAGACACATTAAGAAAATAATAAGGTAAGCCACAAAGTGAGAGAACTTTCTTTGTGCAAGTTTACTCCCTATATCTTAAGGAAGATATGGTGGCCAGGAGAAGATCTAAGAAGCAAGGTAGACTAAACACCTAGGCATTAGTTGAAAAGATGAGACAAAACATATTTGAAAGGCACAAATGCCGATGTGTTAACCAAATAAATCCTGGAAGAGCCAAATAAGGAATGTCTATGAAAGTAGACACTTTAGGATGAATAAAATGAACTGCTACTTTACCTAGGGAGGAAGATATTTTTTGTCACTCTGAGAGATCACAAAGGAGCTTTATGTCTACTGCATATTAAGAATCTGTGAATGCTTGGAGCACACCCCTCGCCATTCTAAAATTGATAGCAACATGCCTGGTTCCTCTCAGCCCTTCATCCCATCCCTTTTCTTCCCACATCTCTTCCCAGAGGTCTAAGCTCTGTTTGGAGGAGAGGTTGGAGATGGAGGGTTTTGCTATATGTCTATCTTCTTTCCATGTGACTGGCTCCAGAGCACAATCTCTTTGCCATTGACATGCCAGTGGGTGGGCATGGAATGTTGTCCTGACATGGGTCCTGAGGAGAAGGTGCCTGGATATAATCTCTCTTCCTGTGCAGAATAGCTTTGCTATCACTTCCTTAAAGTTGAGACTTCAAACTAACTCTGATTCTTATCTTGGTTTGAAAAGTCCAGATAAAAGCCATGGTCCATTCTCAAGTTGCTGCCACCAA
Source organism: Myotis daubentonii (assembly GCF_963259705.1). Taxonomy (NCBI): domain Eukaryota; kingdom Metazoa; phylum Chordata; class Mammalia; order Chiroptera; family Vespertilionidae; genus Myotis; species Myotis daubentonii. The sequence goes on along the minus strand of NC_081842.1, from coordinate 52,795,096 downwards.
GTAAAAGAAGAAGCAGGTATTCTCCATGGTTTTGATGAGACAGCCGGCAATCTGTGTGCTCTATCTTCTGAAAGTCAACAAATCAAACTCTGAACACTTTGGTGACTCCTTTTCAAGTGGCATTTATCTCCCTGACCATCTTGCATGCCTTTTATCATATAAGCTGAACTCTATTACTATCTTGTTCCATACACATTGCATTTGGTTCCATTGATGTAGGTTTTCAATCATAATTATCTAATCCTCCACCACCTTCAATTATTCTGCTCTTGTTTCAATATATTTCCTTTTGTTGTTATATCTGAGCCTGTAATTAAGACAATTAAATGGGAAGAGCTATTTAGGGATATAGCTGTGTGAATATTTTCTTGAGTTGGTAGGGTCACTGTAACTCAAGAGTGGTGAAGAGATAGGGAAATGGGTGGTGTGAGGGCAACCACAGCTACACTGTCTAGAATCTGTGTGTCATGTGTGGGGGGGAAACAGACTCTCCCTGGATCCAGTCTCGAATAATGTTCTGTTCCCTAAGGGACTGATTCGGAATAAGACCGAAAGATCAGGGAACTTCCTCTGAAATAATGAGCATTCAAGTCTAAGTAGAAACGACTTCAAGATCCCTAGGCACAGCTGACAGCGCTAACTCACACTTGAACTTAGAGAGCAGAACCTCCATATGTTTAGGGAGTCAATACAATGTGTCTGTGTTTGGGACTTGTCGACCTGTTTAACTGATGCTAAATAATTACTATGGAAATGGATGCTCCTGCCCTCCCCTCATGCATGGGTGTGTTTCCCTGGCAGCTCTGGGAGGGTCTGATGTGGGGGAAGGGAGAGCTCTCCAGTCCTGCTCTGACCCCGGAGGAGCAGCTGGACTTCCTACAGAGAAGGCCCCTTTCTGGCTTCCCCGCAGGAGGGAGGACTGCTCCTTTGAGTTGCCAACTCAGGCACAGATGGAGAAGGGAAGCACAAGAGTGTAAAGTCCATGCTCTGAAATTACATCCAAGCAGAAAATGAAGTGGCTGGGCAGCTGTCCCAGGAGCAAAAGGCCCAGGGGTTGCCATTTGGAGGGGGGAAAAGAGGAAACATGACAGAAACAATTACTCTTTCTCATGTGGTCAGTAGCTCTTAGGTCTCCAACTCCTGTTGCCTCTGGGACCTCATCTGACCCTCGCATCTGGGCAGAGCACAGATCTGGAGGCCAGCACATGTTGCTCTACCAAAAGCAGGCCGTGGGGCCTACACTGGGTACACCAGGTTCCAACAAGGGCATATGAAGAAGCCAAGACAGGATTCCTGGCCTCAAGTAATGCCAGGCTCTGGGTGAAGCCTCCCTCCCATGCTCAGCCATCAGCACCTTTCCTCTCCCTTCCTTTTCCTTTAGGTATATCCTTTAGCATAAGTGACACTGCCTTCCTTAACACCACCACTGCCCCAACAACCTGTATGAGATTTCCTGTTAAATAATCTTATCACACCTCAATTTCTCCATCATAATAATTAGCATACCTGTTGTTGTTACTTGTTCAATGTATTCCCCACTGGTCTGGAAGCATCAAGAAGGGAAGGAGTGTCTCAAACACTGTGTGTCCATTTCACTAAACACAGTTCCTGGTGCAGAAAATGCACTGGAGGAGGACTTGTTGAACCAAATTAATATAAAAGTAAAATGGTGTAATCCTTATCTTTATAGATCAGGAACCAAATGCCCTAAAAAGAGATGAGGATTGCCAAGGCCACCAGCATGTTAATGGACAAGGCTAGGAGTGGGACGCCCAGCCCCCAGTCCAATGCTCTCCCAGCAAGGGAACTACTGCTGTGTGTCTCCTTCAGTCCCTGAGCAGGGAAACCTGGCTTGGAAGGCCAGGGGAAGTGAGAGGAGCCTACTCACTTTGTCCAACTCTCAGTCTTCACACTCTCTGCCACCACCTAATTAATGTGTCCTCCCCTGACACTACCAGTTTCTTAACAAAACCCAGAAGTGTTGAAAGGTTGACACTTTCCCATGCCACCACCCCCAGGCCTCAGCCAAAGAGTCACCTGGTATCTGTGAGGCCTGGCTGCTTGCCAATGGGCCGCATGAACCATAGACACTGTTCAAAGTCTTTGGAGAAGGCACAAAACTCAGTGCATATTCATAGCACACTTGGTAATGACTCCTGGTTTTATGTATGATGAATACATACTATAGGATTATTATGGGTAGATTCATTGGAGATGGGATGTAACCAAGTTTTATGAAAAATAATTACCACCATAAAGTTTATATAATTACTTGCATTGGTTTGCCAGGGCTGCTATCCAATTTTATTTATAGGCAATTTTTCTGATATCATTTAAACTATACTCAGAGCATAATTGGTCTGTTTTAATTTATCTCCAGACTGTACTCTGCCGCCTCAGCTGGCCCGGGGAGGAGCTGAGTGCACGTGCGGTGTGGTCGCTGGGCGGCAGCTCTGGGTGTGCGATCTGGCTCTTCTGGAAGGAGAACCTTGCATCTGGGGAAGGGAGTGGACATGGTTTGTTACTGTCAGCATCCTGCCCTGGTTGCCCTTGTCTTGAACAAATGACTATACTCTTTGGGATGTAGGGTCTAAAGAAGAAATTGATTGTAAAGATTGCAGGGGGAAATAAGGGTAACAGAATGGAAAGGAGATAGGTCTTAGAGTTATGTAGGCCTATGTGTTCATGCTGATTCTGCTGTTCATTACCAGGTGACCTTGACTTACTGGGTCTCAGTTTCATTTCTATAAATAAGAGACATCTAACTTGGAGAATTGTTGAGAAAATTACATGGGGTAATGCGAACCAGCCCACTCTGAGCCCAGCACCCACAGGCAACAATGCAATGTTATCAGGAGGTGGAGGATGGGGCTGGGGGAGATTAAGTGGCCCAGACGGATGAGGAACCCCTGGGCAACAGGATGCCTGCCCTCTCACAGACTCTGTGAGGGAGCAGCCTTAGCACAGGGTAGCTACATTCTGTCACAGCTGAGAGGGTTGAGGTGAGCACCGGACCCAAGGGTAGCATATCTATAGGCTGAGCAGCTGTGCTAGGCAGTCATTTAGCCCAAAAAGTTAGTCCAAATTGGATAGATGGGTGATTAGCTGAGCCAAATGAACTTTGTCTGGATGGTCCATGAGGGGCAAAAGCAAGCAGACATCTAAGGAGAGGAGAGGAGAGGAGAGGAGAGGAGAGGAGAGGAGAGGAGAGGAGAGGAGAGAGAGAGAGAGAGAGAGAGAGAGAGAGAGAGAGAGAGAGAGAGAGAGAGACTAGCTAAGGGAAGGGGTGGAACAGGTGGACAGCTTACCCACCCAGCTTCTTAGACTCTGGGTGGCCCTTCAAAGTGCAGAACTCTGTGCCAGGTTCCACAGGGTCAGGTTGTATGGCTGTGCCTGGGTTCACCTGGGATTCTTGCCTCCCTCATTGCTCCTGTGTTCCTACCACAACCCTCATCACTAGAGATGACCGGTGTGGGTCTCTGTTCCTTGCAACAGAAAGCCAACCTAGCACCAAAGGTACCTAGAGCAATGCCTCCACCCCAAGGACCCTCACCAGAACATCCTGCTCGCAGCAAACTGGAGCCAGAGAAGCCCAGCGTCACGTACTCAACTAGTGGCACAGCTGAGGCTGGACACAGGGCACATGACCGTTTACTGAAGAAGGAGCCACATTTGGGTTCTTCCAAAAGCTTACAGGCATGGTTTTGTAGGAGGTAAAATGTAGGGTGAGTTCAGGACAAGCAAGAGCAGTCATTTCTAGTACTACTGCTAGATCCAATTGCCATATTTGCTAAAGTACTTCCTCTCCCTATTCCAATCACATGCTGTTTGCAGCAACTTCTTTCCTGGTGTTTATGGGGAACGCTGACCTCCCGTTCTGTGACAGTTCTCGCCACGGGCCAAGGGGACATTTCATAGCAGTTTGTTAGTTCCTGTATTGCTCTGGGTTTGTGCTGGGAGTGTGCGCATGTGTGTGCTTGTGTGTGTGCATGTGGGCACCCTGTGTCCACACAGAAAATCTAAGGTCGTGGGGCACTGCCTGTCAGGAGCTTCCTCTCTTTACTTTATTGAGTGCTCAGGACTTCAGCTAAGAGTTCAAAAGGTCCACAACCCTGCTAGGTATCCTCAAGATGACTCTTTCATCCCCTCCAAGGGCAATTGTAAGCCCTTACCAGTCTCTTAAAACCCTCTGCTAGCCACTCTCCCTCTCAACAAATGACCGCTACCTTTACTGCTTTAGAGAACAGAGGCCATTCCACAGAAACATCAAAACTTCCTGCCCACAGGTACAGAATTTTTTTTAGAAGAGAAAGGAAGCAGTTTTATTATTGAATAAGCATTTTTCAGCTTTGTTGAGGAATAGTTGATAAATAAAATTATCAGATATTTGAAGTGTATAGTCATAGTGATTTTATATATATACCAGAGGCCAAGCACACAAAATCGTGCGCAGGCTGGGTCCCTAGGCCTACACTGCGATCAGGGCCATCTTCTGCCTGCTCACTAGTCCCCAGTCCTGCCTCACCGCCAACACCCACCCCGGTTCCCCAGTTCCCATCTGGCAATCTATCGGAGCCTGCGAACTGGGGGGAGGGACTGAGAGGTGGTCAATGCACCTCATAGCAACTGGTCGATCAGTCGTTCTAATCATTATGCCATTACGGTCGCTGGCCTTTTATTATATAGGACTAGGGGCCCGGTGCATGAAATTCGTGCACTGGGTGTGTGTGTGGGGGAGTGTCCCTCAGCCCAGCCTGCCCCCCTCACATACTGGGAGCCCTCAGGCGTTGACCCCCATCACCCTCCAATAGCAGGATTGGCCCCTTGCCCAGGCCTGACGCCTCTGGCCTAGGCGTCCGGCCCGGGCAGCGGGGACCTGCAGTGGCAACGAGGGGGTGCCGTGATCGCGCGGCTCCGCCCCTGCCCCTGCAGGATGCCTCTGGCTGAGGCGTCCGGCCCGGGCAGCGGGGACCCGCAGCTGCAGCGGCCCCACGATCGTGGGCTTCGCTTTAGGCCCAGGCAAGGGACCCCTAGCTCCTGGGACTGCCAGCTTCGACAGTGCCCAGCTCCCATCGCTGGCTCCACCCCTACTTCCTGCTATCACTGGCCAGGGCGGAAAAGGCACCTGATTCTCCGATTATGGCTGGGGGCAGGGCAAAGGCGGCCCCAGTGCCGCCTTTGCCCTGCCCCCCAGCTCTTAGCTCCCCCCTGGGTTTCTGATCACTGTCAGTGGCAGGGGGCTTCTTCCTGCTTTCCCTTTCGCCTCCCTGCATTGTGCCTACATATGCAAATTATCCACCATCTTGTTGGCAGTTTACTGCCAATCTTAGTTGGCAGTTAACTGCCAATCTTAGTTGGCAGTTAATTTGCATATAGCCCTGATTAGCCAATGAAAAGGGTAGCTCGTACGCCAATTACCATTTTTCTCTTTTATTAGTGTTGATATGTATATGAGCCACCTCACTTTTATGTATACTAGTATACTAGAGGCCCAGTGCACGGATTCATGCACCGATGGGGTCCCTCAGCACAGCCTTCAGGGATCGGGCCAAAACTGGCAGTCCAATGCCACCTGCCACTCCTGCCTGCCACTCCTGCTCATCCCAGCCCTGCTGCAGCTGCCACCGCCACCACTTGGTAGGCTCACTGCTGCTCTGCTGTGGTCTCCGGGCTGTGGCAGCCAGCTGTGAGCCCTGCATCTGGTGCCTGCCGGTCAGCTGAGCGGTGCTTCTGCTGTGGGAGCACACTGACCACCAGGGGGCAGCTCCCGCATTGAGTGTCTGCCCCCTGGTGGTCAGTGTGTGTCATAGCGACCGATCGTTCAGTTGCTTAGGCTTTTATATATATAGATTTATTTTGGTGAGAACATTTAAGTTCTACTCTCTTAACAAATGTCAGGTATACAATACAGTATTATCAACTACTAGAGGCCCGATGCACAAAATTTGTGCAAGAGTAGGCCTTCCTTCCCCCGGCTGCCGGCATTGCTTACCTCTGGCACCTGGGACCTAGGCTTCCCTCTGGCACCTGGGACCCAGGACCCGGGCTTCTCTCCAGTTGCCGGCAGGCACCCAGGACCCAGGCTTCCCTCTGGCTGTAGGCAGGCACTCAGAACCTGGGCATCCCTTGCAGCCCCAGCTTTGTCCAGAAGGTCATCCAGAAGGACGTCTGGTCTAATTAGCATATTATGCTTTTATTATTATAGATAGTCACCTTGTTTTACATTGGACCCTTCTTCATCCAATAGCTGGAAGTTTGTACCCTTTGTAACGTCTCCCTTACTGTCCCCAACCCCTGAGCCTTTGGCAACCACTTTTCTATTCTCTCTTTCTATGAGTTTGACTTTTCTTTAGATTCCACTTAGATGTGATACCACGCAGTATTTGTCTTTCTCTGTCTGGCTTATTTCCACAGCCACAAACATATTTGCCTTTGTATCTAGTTCTTTCCTTCTTACCACATGCTTGCATTACAAGAAGATCCAGTGATCTGGATACTAAACATCACCTTCATTTTTCTTCCTTTCAACAAAAATTCTTAAGGGCCTAAGAGGCCAAGTACTATTTCTGGATTTCCAAGAGACATTAATCTTTGGGAACTGGAGATAAAAACTTGAAATTCCTAGGAATTCTCAGGAATTACCAAAATCAAGTTATTTTAAGAAATAAAAATAATTTCTGACATTCTTCATACTCTTTACTCACTATATGAATATCTAAACTTTTTATTTAATAAGTAAGAAATATTAAGTTTGGCAACCTTTGTAAAATATTTGTTCTTGATGATATTAATAAGGCATTTATATTTTGGTAATATCTTACAGCAAATAGTCAAATACTAAAAATTGTCATGAACATCATTGAGTGGTCATTGAAATGTAGCATCTAGATCTCTTAGTAGTGGTATGTACCATTCACAGATTTTGTGTTAATTCATACTATACATGCAAACATTAATATTTATTGTATGTGGGGCAGCAGTGCATCATCATTAGCAGCAGAAAGACCCAGGAACACATTTATAACAAGGGAATAGCCACCAGCAAGACTGACCAGTGAGACTGTGATCACCTCTCTCTTGCATCTTCCTGTCCTGGTCCCCAGAAATGTCAGCCTTCACCTTCAGCTCCACCTGTCAGCTCTTCCCGGTCTTGCTTTTGACTTGACATCAGTGGATGCCTTCTGCTAATAATGTCTTTATGTTCATTGTTAATCTTTCATTCTCACAGAAGAACTATAATACTTTCCCCATTTTCCCAATTTCTTGGATGACTTTTCTTGGTATTCAGGATTTGGAAAACATAAATTTTCTTGAGACATGCAGGGGAGGAATTCTTACATGGAAATACTGATCCTGGGCAGGTGTTACTTGTGGTCCATGGCCATAGAGACAATTCATCATCAGTCAGAAAAAAACATAGGCCCACCTTTATAAAATGTCAGGTTTTTATCCTTTTTTTAAGATTTTGATTTCCAAAGCTAGTAAAAGTTTGATATCTGGACATATATATGGTCTTTATTTCAGAAATGCAGCCTGGAAAAAGACTGGTATCTGTTTGGGTGATCATGGTGGTTGACTCCCCAGCAATTGTTTTAGTCATGTGACCAGAGTCCAACAGGGATTGATGGAAGTGTGCTGGGAGTTTTATGAGAGAGGTTTTATTGCTTCTAATAAAAGAGATAAGAGAAGAGACAGCTTCTGTCATTTCTCTGGATGTTGTCATTTCTGGGGGTCACACGTGGGACTACCAAAGCCATCCAGCAGGTGGTCTTGGATCCAACCAAAATTGGGGATAGCAGAGTGGAAGAATGAAAAAACATGGAGTCCGTGATGACTTGATTAAGCTGCTGATTGATCCAGGCCTGGGCTTTGCCTTCCTCTGAACTTGCAATTATGAGAAATGATACTTGCCCGTATTCTTTAAGCCAATTTGAGTTGGGATCTTCTGTTATCTGCAGCTGAAAATATCCCACTTCGTACATACACTGTCAATACACAAGCCATATTTTCAGACAGGAAAGCATTTATGTTTCAAAAATTATGTGGAAATGTTGATTTATTATCTCTTTTTAGATCAGGAAAATAGAAAGTATGCATTTAATATCTATAAGGATTTGAATAAACCTATCACTTAGCATTCAGGTGCCAGAGGTTACTTTTTAAATAGTTTATTTCATTGTTCTGAGACTCCCTTTCCATCAAACAAAAATCTAGACTTTTTTTTTTACTAGTTACTAGGTCCTAATAAATATAAAATAAGATAGAAAATAAATTACAATGAAATAAACCTTTAGAAGTAAGAGAATAAATGATTCTATTATTCTTAATTGCTTTTATCAGTCCTTTTGAAGTTCTCCTTTAAACAGAAGTTTTTCTGTGGATTACTCCAAAAGCTCTATTGAAACTATGGATTATTCCCTAAAAGATAAATTTTATCACTTCTTATAACAAGCAGCTTTAGCAGAGAATATCTTAAGAGGGAGTGGTATAGGTTGGGAGAAAAATTAGGTGAGCAAATGTTTTACTGTTAATCCCATTCTCTGTTGAATACTGGCTAAGAGCACAGCCTTTCAGATCAAGAGAATAGATTCAAATCTTGGCTTTACCATTCACTAGTGTGGCTGAGGATAAGCTACTTTAACAGCCCTGTACCTCCAATATATCATCTATAAAATAAGGGTAATAATAATATCTACTTCTCGTTTAATCTTCTTAATGAAAAGGTTACATGAAATACACATTCAAAAATAGATCTATGGCCCAGCCAGCATGGCTCAGTGGTTGAGCGTCGACCTATGAACCAGGAGGTCACAGTGCGATTCCCGGTAAGGGCACATGCCTGGGTTGTGGGCTTGATCCCCAGTGTGGGGTGTGCAAGAGGCACCAATCAATGATCCTCTCTCATCATTGATGTTTCTATCTCTTTCTCCCTCTCCCTTCCTCTCTGAAATCAATAAAAATATATTTTTAAAAAATAGACCTAGGACAGTGCCTGACACATAACAAGTACTGGGGAAAAAAACTGGCTGTTATTATTATTGTCATTATCATAAAAATTATTCTATTCAACATTTATGTGAGTATCCTCTGGAAGATATCTCCCTTGGTGTTGAAGTTATTCATGGGCAGCCGGCTGGCTCGGTCAAGGACAGAGATACAGAGAGCTGGTTTAAAGCCCTGCCTCATGCTGAGCACTGTCCCCTCCCTCACCACCCCTACCGTTCTCATCCTCCCTGGTATTCAGCCATGGTCATCTCCTCCTGGCCCTTGGGCCTTACCCTGGGCCCTGACATGGGTTTTGCATTCACTTCAGTTTGATCTGTTTTGTCCTTTCTCTGCCAGAGGACACAACTCTCATCCCAGGACTGCTTCCAACTCTGAGACTCCCTGCTCATTCCAAGAAATGCATCTCTACTCCACTTCTGTTCAAAGGTCTTTTGCTAGGGAAGTCACTCAAACAATCCTGGACAAAGAGGCAGGGGCATTGGGAGTCCTCAGAGGGCCAAGAAATCCTTAACATTCTGTGCAAGGGGCTGCTTTAGGCCCTGGGCACTGGAGGGCATACAGAGGTAAGACATACATGTCAATATCCATCACTTGGCCTAGAAATAAGGGTCCTCAGAGAGTGAAGGTGAGGCCTTTAAAGGACAGAGAAAAGAGAGAATTTACAAGTTGGTGGATCAAGAAAGGCTTCCCACTAGAGCAGTGGTTCTCAACCTGTGGGTTGCGACCCCTTTGGGGGTCGAACGACCCTTTCACAGGGGTCACCTAAGACCATCGGAAAACACATATATAATTACATATTGTTTTTGTGTTTAATCACTATGCTTTAATTATGTTCAATTTGTAACAATGAAATTGGGGGTCACCACAATATGAGGAACTGTATTAAAGGGTCACGGAATTAGGAAGGTTGAGAACTACTGCACTAGAGGATATGGCATCTGGGCCACGCTGAAGGGTGGGGACTGGGTATGCAGCAGGAGAGAGGGTAGGAGGGGAGGGAGAGCATGAACAAAGCCACCGCACCCTTTCCTTTCCAGAAAATGGCACAGCCAAGGAGAACTGGGGCCATGCCAGGCTATGGTCATTCATTCATTCCTTTATTTCTTCACTTCCAGACTCTCTTTCCATGGCATAGAGCCATTTACCTTCTTTATTTAATACTAGAGGCCCGGTGCACGAAATTCATGCACTGGGGGGTGGGGTTCCCTCAGCCCAGCCTGCCCCTCTCACAGTCTGGGAGCCCTCAGTGGATGTCCTACTGATGGCCACAGTCTGGCAGCAGAAGCTCAGAGCAGGCGTCTCGTGTGTGTGTGTGTGTGTGTGTGTGTGTGTGTGTGTGTCTGTCTGTCTGTCTGTTTGTCTGCTAGGGCCTGCCGCCAGCTGCGCCACATAGGCTCGAAGCAGTTGCCGTGTGTGTGTGTGTGTGTGTGTGTGTGTGTGTGTGTGTGTGTGTGTTTCCACTGGGGGTCTGCTCCCAGCCACATTGGAGGCTCAGAGCAGGCACTGTGTGTGTGTGTGTGTCTGCTGGGGGCCTGCCCCCAGCCACACCATGGAGGCTTGGAGCAGGAGCCCCTCTGTGTTGATCTCTCAGGCTCCTGGCTTCCACTGCATGTTGTACTCTCCCTTGAGCTATGGCCAGGATGGGGGTGCTGCTTTCAAGTCGGGCTTTCCTGCTCCTGGATTGCCATGGCGATTGGGGAGCAGGCCCAGCTGGGGGCTTCCCACAGGCCGGGCTTTCCTGCTCCCAGGTCTCCATGGCAACCAGGGAGCAGGCCCAGCTTGGAGCTGCCCACAGGCCAGACTTGCTTTCCTGCTCCCGGATCAGGTGCAGCTGGGGGCTGCCTACAGGCCACACTTTTCTACTTACCGATGGCCGGATCACCATAGCGACCTAGGGCACAGCGGCACTTTCCTGCTCTCCAATAGTCATAGGGTCCCAGCTGGGGGCAGGGCTTAGCAGTGAGGGGCTTAGGCGGCACAGGGGTCCCGGCTGGGGCCTCAGGTGGCACACAAGGGTCCCAGCTGGGGGCGGAGCTTATGCCCCGCTGCCCAGGGCTGCACATGGGGCCCGGATGGCAGCTCGCGCTGTCCCGCCCTGCCTGTAGTATAGCATAGAGGCCTGGTGCACGGGTGGGGGCTGGCTGGTTTGCCCTGAAAGTGTCCCGGATCAGGGTGGGGGTCCCGCTTGGGTGCCTGGTGTGCCTGGATGACGGGCTGATGGCTGTTTGCAGTTGGCCACACCCCCTTCAGGGTGGGGGTCCCCACTGGGGTGCCTGGCCAGTCTGGGTGAGGGCCTGAGAGCCGTTTTCAGGCTGGAGGGCAACTTAAGCTCCCAGCCTCTCCTTTTTTTTCTAATTCTAGGATTTATTTACCTTCTATAGCTGTCACTGGAGCTGAGAGCCGGCTCCAGCTCTGAGGGCTGAAAGCAGGTTCTGGGTCTTTTTGGCTTCTATAATTGAAACTCTGTTGCCATCACAGCAGCTCTAAGCTCTGAGGCCGAAGCTGGCTGAAAGCAGGTTTCTAGGTTTGTTTGGCCTCTTATACAGCTACCCATAGTCTGTAGGTTAATCATCAAAAATAAAGGATTTGACTGAAATTCCAGAATCTGTGAACATCCCCTCCTCCAGGGCAGTTTCCTGTCTCCTTGCTGCCTAACTGGAGTGAGGAGGGGGAGCTGGTCATCTTCCAGGTCCTCCTGTAAGAAGAAAGCAGGGAAGCGGGCTTTCATTGAAGAGGTTCTCTGTGCAGGCACCTGCTGGGACTTCCCCCTGCTCTCTTATTTAACCCTTCAGTGTCATAGTGAGGACTTCGCCGAGGCTACCTCATTCTATTAACTGAGTGCCCTGTGATGCCAACACAGGTGGGTTTTGGCTTCCCCGGCAGGTGGATGTCAGGTCCCCAACTTGTGACAGGAGCAGCCACAGGAGCCTCCAGTTCACACATCCCAGTTCAGGGTCCCTCCCAAGTTCCCTGCGGGATCTGGCCATGTTGGGAGTGCGGCCAGCCTCTTCCTGAGGATGTGCTATAGTGACTCATGACCAGCCCCCATGGGAGGATAATCCAGAATCTACTCGCCAGAATATAACAATAGCAGCATTTTAACCATCTCCTAGGAGTGACTGACGTCACTGCCTCCAGGGGAAGAGGAGGTGTTCCACCCAGCTGCATCCTACAGAGGCCTCCCTTCCTCTCAGGTGGGAGGCAGGGCTGGTGGGATGGGGTGGAGGTGTGGGTGAAAGGTTGTGTTACTGTTTCACAATCAGAGAACTTGAAAGTTCTCTGTGTTTAAAACAGGGAAGTTGGACTAAATGGTCCCTAAGTCCCCTTGCAATTCACTAGCTCTGGGGCTTGCTCTGAACATTTCCGAGTTCCTGGATACCCTTGAGGTATTTGTGTTTCCGAAGCATGAATTGAACCTGAAAATGAAGGCTTCAAAGCCCTAAAAGGAGAGGCAATTCTTCCAGCTTATTTCCCATCAGCTATAGTCGAAAGTTGCCCTTATGTCCTGCCCTAGCCAGCGTGACTTCTCTTATTCGCTAGTCATTTTTCATGATCAGGAACTCAAGCCAAGAATTGGGACTTCTGGGAAAACAGGATCCAGCCAAACCTTCACCTCCTGCAGGCCCTTGCTTTCAGTCCTGGGCTTCTCAGAAGACATCAGTTATTGAAGATGTGGAATGCAAAAATGGCTGGAGTCCCACAGTGATGCAGGGCAGATGCTATACCAACGGCCTGTCACCTGTTTGAAGACAGCCAGCAGATAAGCATCTCCAATGTCAGCCTCCCTCCACAGCTCCACCTGGATACCTATGGGCATATCATACTCAGTATGCTCATAACTGAACTCATTGTCCTACTCCATACAAACATGGACTTCCTCCTGCACTCCCCACTTTAATGTCACCAGAGGAAATAGGGATTCTCTTCTCTCTCTCTCTCTCTCTCTCTCTCTCTCTCTCTCTCTCTCTCTCATCACATACTTGATTGCTTATTCTATTTGGAGGAAATTCCAATCAGTGTGAGTCTGAAGGGGGCCACACATTCCCACACATGCCCCCTAGTGACAGGGGCATATGCACAGAACCTAGGCTTGGCCATCAGACCTTGCACAAGGGGTTTTGGTTCTTGACAGTGACACAAAGCGAGAGATTATTTACAGCAACAGGGGCGGAGAGCAGGTGCAGCAGGTGTCCAATGGTAGGGAGGCTTTGGCCATGACCTGACCAGGCAAGCCCCAGGCTCTCTTGGTTTCTTCCCATTTTCTGAGTTTGGTTCTTTAGGCTTCACATTGGTCCAGTGAGCTCTAATAAATATACGGCCACTAAATTCCATTTCTTCTTAGAGATCCAGAGTCAGCTTCTGTCGTTTGCAATGAAGTCTTGGTTGGTACCCTCACCACCCCACCACCTCACCCCCCACCAGTCAAGACAGGAAGCTAGAAACCCTTCCTGACTAACCCTGTCACTGACGTCCACTGATCCCACCCAGTGATGTCACCTCTGTGGTCCCAGTGCCACCCCCAAGCCAGGCCCTCATTATAATTGCCATTTCCTGCTGTCCCCTATTGATGGCTCCTCTGATCTCTGGGTCCTTCTTAACCACAAGCATCTACTTCTGATCAAATCTCAGAATCCAGGATCACGCCACGTCCTCCATCAGGGTTTTCGACAGAAGAGGAAAAGGAGAAAACTGGAGAGAAGAAAGGTGTTCAGCAACTCTGAGTGGAGCAGGAAATGAGAAGGCAGGCACCACAAAACACAGATGCAACTCAGTGTCTCTGTAATAACTCAGTCTGCCTGAGGTCATATGATGGCATGAACTTCTCCCCTTCTTGGTACTTTTCTTTGTCTTCTGAAGTCACACCATTGAAAAGTATTAATTACTCTTCAAACAGAAATAAATTAACTTAAGAAGATGCAGTCTTATCTTGCTCTTATCGCAGCCATGCTCCCTGAGGACACATTAATTGATTTTATCCAAATCAGCCTGATGCACTTGGACACTTTAGCGGGTAATGGAAATTAGTGATGGCTCCTGTAAAGGAAAGGCCGAATGCCAACTCCTGTTTTTGCACATTTTTATCGCTGTGGATGAGGTAAGTCTAATCATGGGTGGAGAAGGCCCAATGGCACCGAGGTCTTTATTTATTTAGTAAGTATTTATTGAGCACTACATGATACCAAGGACTGTGCAAGGCACTGGGGGTCCAATGATGAACAACACAGACGAGGTCCTTACCTAGTGACGCTGACAGCTGAATACATTAAAATACCTTCTCAGGGCTTCCTAAAGTTTCCATGCATGGCTCCCGCCACCTGGGTCTCTCTGCAGCTGGCCTTCACAGGAAGCCAAGCCCACAAGAGAAGTGGTGATGGAATATCAAAGAGCCTCATCTGGAAACACCGGGGGACTTGCGAACGCGGACAGCCACAAAGGGCAGTCAGCTTGGCGGGGCTCATCCCCAGGCTGTCCTTCCATGAAGACACAGGTTAGTGGACAGAAGTGCCCCTAGAAAGTCTGTGGAGATGATCTCCAGTGCCTTCTCCCTGGCACCCCCATGTAGGATTGCCAAATTTCGCAAATAAAAATACAGCACACCCACAGTTAAATTTGAATTTCAGAGAAATAATTAATAATTTTTAGCATAAGTATGTATCCTGCAATATTTAGGGTATACTTACATTTAACTTCATTGGGTACCTGTGTTTTATCTTGCAACCCTACCACCCCCACTCTCATCTCAGCAAGATGCCCTGTGCCCTCGGTAGCCCTGCTACCTGCTCTGAAGCAGCACTTCCCACACTGCAGGATGCAGAATCACCCAGCCCCCTTTCAAAATACACTCATCCTGAGGATATTCAAGATGAGTCTGCTCTCAGCCAGCTGTCCCCAGGAAAGAATTTTAATTCAGTCACCTTGACCTCACTGACTCCAAGCAAGGAACGATCTGTTCTAAGGAGGATACAGAGATGAGTAGGACACAGTCACTACCCTAAGGAACCCAGAGGCCAGCAGAGAAAGTGGATTAAGCTAGTCAAATGTTTGTAATATGAGATGGAAAATGAAAAATGACTTGAGTGCCAAACGAATGTTGGGAGGAAGAGATCACGTTTACTTTGGAGGATGGGAGTCTTGCGGGCATCATGGAGGAGGTGGCAGTTAATGTTGATTAGCCCGATGATGAATCCTTAAACTCACTTCACAGCTTGGATGGGGTCATTACAAAACTACCAGCAGTCTCCACAAGTCAACCACAGTTAATACCCCAGATGAAGTCTTTTCAGTGTCCTTGACCTAGAGGTGTGCCTCATGCTACCACGAGGAACCTTCTGGAAAGGGCAGGCCAGGAGGAGCAATCAGTGTAGACCCAAATCACGAGAAAGAGCCGGTGTGCTTGGAGAACTCTGAGAAGTCTCATGGAGCCAGGGTCGAGGGCTCCGTGTGGGGTGTGTAGCCGGAGAGGCCAACCCAAAGGTACATCAAGGACAGGGTGCTGGAAGGTCTGGGGTCTCAGGGCGCTGGCACTTCCATTGGAAAGCTTGGTTCCTGTTTCCAGCACTCGGTGGACACTGGCTGTGCCAAATGAGGGAATGCCAATCACATTCTTGGTAAATATTTAGACACCCGAGGTTTCAGACCAGATAACATTTCAGAGCCTGCTTTCTGCTTGTACAGCATCTACTGAGGGAGCCGAACGGCTTCTCCTCATTGCTTCCTGGTTAATATGAGTGAGCATTCCCCAGGCGGGCAAACATTGACAGCGGCAGTGGCCGAGCCCAGCCCTGATAATGCCCCGAGGTGGCCAGAGGAGAAAGCCAAGTGCTTCTATGGCCTGTTTGCAGGGGAAACAGCAAAGACAATGTCCCATGGGCTCTCAGTGTGGAGGGATTCTTTGGTCCGTGACTGTACCACAGGGATTATTCTGCACACTCACCACATTGCACCCAGACCACCCCAGCACTGAGGTCTGGGGAGACAGAAGAGTGGGTGGCTGGCTAATGAATTCTCCCCCAGCAAGTTAGGCAGATGGACTCTAGCTGTCCCCTAGCTCGTCTATCAGCTGGCTAGGCTCCCTGAGCAGGGCTCAGACCAGGTCTGTCAGAGAATGTTTTTGAGAAATTAAAGTGACATTGCTAAGTGGATGTATGTAGCAGGAGGGAGCCAGCCTGCTTCTCTCTCTCCATCTTCTGCCTGACAGTCCCGCTCTGAGGGAATAATGCTTGAGAGTGTGTTTGGGTTCCTCCAGAAACTTAATTAAAGCTGGTTGCAGGACGGAGTCAGCCCACGCCTGGACTCAGACCTGACAGGGCAGGCTCCATGGCCCCTCCTGGGTTCACCAACCTGGTGGACTCCTGTCTCTCAGACTCCTCTGGAGCCTGGAAGGAAAGAAGAGGAGACGCCACCGCAGGTGCTAGGGCTCCGTCCCTGCCCCTCCAGCTGGTGCCCCTCTTTCTCCGAACAGGTGATCCAGACCTCCCTTCCCTTTCTCTGAGCCTGCCTCCCCCAGATCCTGACCTCTCTGTGTGGTTTTCACCTCCCCAGGCCTCCATCACTAGGTTTTGGAGTTCCGGACTGTGACTTGACCCTGTTTTTACCAAGCATGGGGGACTGTGCTGGAAGGTCCCAGGTTGGCTTCTCCTGGATGAGGCATTCTCCCCATTCCTCCTCCCCTCCCCCTCTCTCGTCCTCCCCACTCCCTCCACCAAGTTTGCTGAACTGGAAACCACAGGAAGGGGCTGAGTTGGCTTTTGCTGTTGAGGCTGAGAGCTGGAGGTGGGGAAATCAGGAAACCCAGGCTCGATTCCAACGTGAAATTGGAAAGATCCCCAGCAACCGGGGCATTAGATAAATAAGGCTCTAAAACCTGTGAATGGCAAAGGAATTTTTATTTCCATTAAACTTTAAAACTTTGATTTAAAAGCACAGCCCTACCAACGAAGAGCAGTATGTCTTTTTATTAATTCTTTTAAATATAATATTTACTCAGAAAAGGAATCAAAATAATACAAAACAGTGTACAATGGAAAGGAAAGCCCCCCCTCCCTCACTCCACATTCCCACTCCCCAGAGGTAACTGTTAGAAGTTTCTTGGGGCAATTAAGTTTTAAAGAAACAAGATTCAGGATTGAAACTAAAGAATGCAACTAGACTCTGGATGCGTATTTGGGATGTGATGGGGGAGTGTGTGTGGGGGGGGGGGGGGTGGGGGGTGCCCAGTGCATGTGTGTGCATGTGCATGTGTATGCATGTACGTGTGTAAGCATAAGCCATGGTTTACTAACGCAGACTCTGCTATTGACACCCCAGATTCAGATATTAGTTTCTCTGCTCCAGTTAGTTAGTTAGTTAGAAACCAGTTAGTTAATTTTGCTGCCTCTGATTTATCATTTATAAATTGCAAATAATCATAGTACCTATCCACATAGTTGTGGAGATTTGAGTATTTTTCAGCTCATGAAATGTCTGTGAACCTGCAAAAGGGACATGAATTCTATTTCACCTTCTACCAGGACCAACAGTGATTATAATGACCCCTCTTGTGTAGGCACCACTATCTAGTTTATAACCCACGTCATGGACATCCCGGCAGGCAGACGTGTGGTCCCCTTGTAGATGAAGAAACCCAGGAGTAGCCACTTGTCTAAGGTCCCACAGCTATACGGTCCAAAGCTGGGAGGTCTAAAACCCAAATGGTGTGATTTTCTAGTGCTCCCATGGAACATCTGTGGCCGCTCTGAGCAGTGAGCACAGGACATGTGACAGCTGGGCAGAGAAGGGCTCCTGCAGCTCCCAACATGTCATCCGCCCCTCCCCATCCCGGGAGTTCTGGCCTTATGACTTTGGCTTGACCGCTGGGACAGCAATCGGGCCTCTTGCCCAGGGCTCAGGCTGCAGGTCTCAGGGGCACAAACATCTTAAGAGTCTCTCTTCTTCCTGCCCCTCCTCCTCCTTGAGCTTTTAGAGTCTTAATCAACCTAACTGATTGTCATTGTGTACTTTAAAAAATGTATTGCTTTTTCTTCTTACAAAAGTGATACCTGTATCGTGTAGAAAATATACACAAGCAAACGGAAAGTAGCAATAAATAACTCGGTAGAAGTGCTTCCTGCCTTGATGGCCCCGGGGTGGAACAGTGGTGTTTACAATAGCACACGATCTCTAGCTGAGATCCTGTCAGCACCTTCCAGCTTTAGCCAACGAGCTGATTTGGATGAAACTTTCCAAGATTCGCAGGATTATTGATGACAATGATTCTGAGCTGCAAACAGCTAATGTAATTGAACAACAGCATGACTTACTGCTTTTTTAAGGCTGCCTTTTCATTTAAAAATCAAGTTAAGAATTCTACCCTTCCTGTGGAGTTTGATGACATTCTCAGAAAAATCAATTTGGTTTGTGGATCTGAAAATGCACCAGCTCGAACTTTCTTTGATATACTATCAGAGGGCTGTTTGATCAAGAAAATAAACCTGTGGAGTTCCAACAAACTGCTAACGTGCGTCAGAGAACTCCAAGACCGGTAGGGAGAGAGGGGTGCCTAGCGTGCGGCTACAATGTGGGCATTGAGTGTCAGGATAAAGGTGCGTACCAAGGCTGTGTGAGCACCCAGGCCCGGGGCACTCACTGTGCCCGCAGAGGAAAGAAAGTCTGGTGACGATGTCTTGAGGAACTGGGTTTTCGGCAGGACCTTGAATGAACTTCAGGAGCTGGCTAGGTAGAAAAAGGACGGCAGGAAAAGAGGTTTGGCCATCGATAGGGATGGCCAGGGCTTAGGTGGTGGGAAGGAGGGAGGCGTAGGGAGTGAGGCAGAGTGGGGAGGGGTCCACGGGATCAAGAGATGAGGCAGAAGGAAGAGACTGGGATCCAGTTATGAAGGAGCTTGTGTGCCCTGCTGGCAAGTTGGGTCTGCATGGGTCTGGGCCCCTGTGCCCTTGCCCTCGTTCTGTTTGCAAATTCCTGGGCCCGTGGCAGGCAGAACGAAGGTAGAAGGGCTCAGCCTCACAAGTCCCCAGGGAAAGAGAGCTGGGCCTCTAGGAGAGAAAATGGAATGGGCTGCTTTGGGCGAAGAGCAAAGCTGGACCCCTCTCGCTTGCACTTTTGCCAATCCCCTTCAGGGTTTCTCTGGAAAGTTCTTGTGTTTTCTTACGAAGTGTCTGTCTTCAGCCAAGTCGCTATGAATATTGAAACACACACACACACACACACACACACACACACACACACACACAGTAAAGGAAGCAATTTGTTTACTGTTTTTTTCCAAGAGTTTTAATATGGGAACCTGGGACTGTAGGAAAATACTACTGAGGAAAAATAGAAGAGAAGAGGGAGCAAACAGGCAAAAGTAGGGAAGTAAAAGCAAATCTCAAAGGCGTGTGTTAACTTTCAGTTTTTTTAGATTTTCTGCTCCCTCTGACTTGGGGACAATGAAAACTCACTAAGTTACTTGCTTTTTCTTGGATGGACTGTGTCTATCTGGGTTCTGTCAAGGTAAGGAATCTTTTCAGCAGCTGTAAAGGCCCCTGCACCCCCTGAGTTGTAAGTGAACAAGTGAGAGAGTGGACCTAAGCCACTTTCCACTCTGCCCTCTTTCCTGCCCTGTACCCCTCACCCCCAACTCACAGCCCAGCCAGTCAGGAAGGAGCCCGGAAGTCATGGAAACAGCTGGTCCTGCTCCGCTGTGGAGGCCCAGACCAGCTGACCTTCACTCTCTGATCTGCTGACGTGTCTGGGCTGCTGTGGGGCTGTGAGGTGGACGAGGCTTTATACTGGGGTGGGGCTTATAGGGCGCAGGGGAGGACCAGGGTCCCGGTCATGCCAGCTCTCTTGTCCTGGCCTCTAGTATCTGTGGCTGGAAACAGCTCTGGAGGTGGCTCACTCAATCCTGGCTTCCCTGGTGACTGGATGCGGGAGGGACAATGAGAGGGCCTCAGGGTGCCACCTCTTATGGGACTGGCCAGTGGGGGTAAGAGGCCAAGGGCCAGGCAGGCCCACTTGCCTCTGGTTGCTACTAAGTTTTCCTCTAAAATCAACTTCATTCTTGGAATGTTTAGAAAGAGGTATAGATAGGAGGAGGAAAGGAGGTCCTCACTGGTGTGACTAGATGCCACCAATATCCCGGCCCAGCACCTCATTAGTCCGCTCACCACGGCCCCTGGAAGCAGAGGGGTGGCATATCTCTCACCAACATGAATGGCTGAGGTTGCTCCAATCCCAGAATCCTGACATGCTGGCACATCTCCTCTCTACTCCTCCTTGGACAGCCACAACCTGAGGATTTGCATTTCATGGAGCCAGGAATAGGATAAAGTAGGAGATCAATATAACACTGAGGTTTTCACAGCAGGTCCCCAAAGCACAGTAGCTTAACAGAAACGTGGAAGGTGTCCTTTACATGTCATCCACCCCTGCCTTCTACTGGCCTTCGTGGGGGATGCCCAGGTGCTGAGTAGATTTGTCCTCTCTGTGCTTGGGAGCTTTCCATTTTCTCTGAACAAGAACTGCATTGAGCTTAGCTCTGGGTCATGGTGCCTGTGCACATTGTGGAAGCTCAGCCAATCGGGAACAAGTCCTGAGCTTAGGGTGGTTGGGCACAGCCTGTCTATTGCCACATTTCTGAGGGCTAACCTTTGGAAGAGCAGTAGGTATGTTCTGTGTGGCCCTGAGTTACAGTCTCAATGTGGCCTCCTCTGTAAGTCCTTGGGTATAAGGCCTCTCTCCAGCCAGGCTTCAGTCGGTTATTCAGAATATTTTTTTCTATTTTTACTTGTAATTCCAGTTTGGTGCTGGGAGAAGGTCAGTGTAGCTTCCACTTTACCCCACTGCCCTCTTGGAATCTCCAGCTAAAGCTGAGATCTGGGAGGAAGTGACAGGGAAGTGGGCCAGGCCTCTGGAGTCCGAATTAGATTTCTGCTGTGTTCTTCCTGCCCCAAAGAGTCATGGTGATTCCTCGGTTTCAGGTCGGTGTGTTGAGTATCCTCTGGCATTTTCCTTCCCAGAGAGGGGATGTCCAGGCAGCCCTGACCAATGACACCACTGCCCCGTGGCCTCCATTTTCACCTTCACATGCAGCTGCCTTAGCACTGTGTCTGTGAGTGGCACCAGTGCTCAGGCCCTTGCGTTCAGTAGGAAGAGTGTTAGGATGTCGGAAAGCATGCCTTGACCTGTGTCCTGGGGTCCCTTGGCCCAGCCTTGTGTGTGAGGTGCAAGTCATCCCTATGGCCCTGGAGGAGAAAGCAAGAGGAGTTGTGGACTCTGGGCCTGGTGCCACTGCTGCTCATCTTGGGACCTCCCACGGGGCTCATTCCTCATCTGTAAAATGCATCTGATGGTTCCTGCTCTCAGAGTGACCCAGTAAGTGTGATATCAGGCCCTGGACACGGAAGTGCTTTATGAAGCACACTATTGACAGAATTGGGCATCATCTCTTAGTGTCTCCAGGTTTTTGGCTCTCGCCATCATGTCTATTGGTCTCAATCAATCCAGAAATATCAGCATCTAGGGGTAGGTGTCAGCATTAGATAAGAGCTTCACAACCATTAGTGTCTTCATCTCCAGCTGTCATGTCTTAATAAAACTGCAGACCCTGCCTCGGGAACTCACAGCAGTGCTGGTGGACCCAGTGCCTGAGGGCTCCTGTCAGGAGAGCACTCTGCGGCCTTTCTCTGAGAAGGACAGTGTGACCTGCGAGGCCAGATGAATCTGTACTGAGTGACGCTTGCTCTCAGCTGCCATTTACACCTGCAGCTGTTAAGGGAGATCATCCAGATGGTCTTTCAAGACTCAGTTGCAAAACAGGGCCTAGTTCTTCCCAGATCTTTAGATCCAAGCTAAGGACACAGGAAGCAGAGCCCAGCTCAGCTCAGCCCAGCTGACAGCCCGCAGGAGAGCCATTCTTCCCCAGAGATGGGCCTTCTGAGAAAGGCTGAGAACATTTTCTCCACTAAACAGTTAAATTAAGAAACTTTTTCCATGGAGATAGACGAGAGGAGAACCAAGATGGCGGCATAGGTTAACGCCGGAGTTTGCTGCTTTGAACAACTACTTCAAAAGTGAAACTAAAACACAGAACAGACATCACGCAGAACCACAGGAACGCTGGCTGAGTGGAAGTCCTACAACTAGGAGGAAAGAGAAACGCATACGGACACTCAGAGGAGGCGCAGTGCTGAAGTCAAATTCTGAGGTGCGGAGTGCACGGAGCGGGCTGGCGGCGGAGGGCGCGGTTGTTGTTTTCAATCGGGAGGGAGTCGCAGACTCTGAGCTCCAGATACAGGCGAGTCTTTAGGGACCCAGGCTCAAACGGGAGAAGCGGACTGTCTGGCTTCGGTCAGAGCGAGTGCAGCTTTCTCTCCGAGCTTCGCAGCGGGTGCTGGAACTCAGAGAGGCAGAGCCCCTGGGGACAGGACTGAGAGCCGCCATAACTGCTCTCGCCGGCCCACCCTGTTGATCCTGTTCGACCCGCCCTGCCCAAGCCCTGCACAGAGGCATTTGCCAGATAGCCTCAGGCAAAGGCTAGATTAGCACCTCCCTAGAGGACAGAAGTTCTCTCACTGCTGACACAGCTGATTCTCATAGCCACTTGGCCTGGAGGTCAAACCCTCCCTGGAATTAGCTACAACAATCAAGATTTATCTATAAGACTGCGAACAAAGACCACTAGGGGGTGCACCAAAGAAGCATAACAAAATGCGGAGACAAAGAAACAGGACAAAATTGTCAATGGAAGAAATAGAGTTCAGAACCACACTTTTAAGGTCTCTCAAGAACTGTTTAGAAGCTGCCGATAAACTTAATGAGATCTACACGAAAACTAATAAGACCCTCGATCTTATATTGGGGAACCAACTAGAAATTAAGCACACACGGTCTGAAATAACGAATATTAAACAGACGCCCGACAGCAGACCAGAGGAGCGCAAGAATCAAGTCAATGATTTGAATTGCGAGGAAGCAAAAAACATCCAACGGGAAAAGCAAAATGAAAAAAGAATCCAAAAATGCGAGGATAGTGTAAGGAGCCTCTGGGACAGCTTCAAGCGTACCAACATCAGAATTATAGGGGTGCCAGAAGATGAGAGAGAGCAAGATATTGAAAACCTATTTGAAGAAATAATGACAGAAAACTTCCCCCACCTGGTGAAAGAAATGGACTTACAGGTCCAAGAAGCGCGGAGAACCCCAAACAAAAGGAATCCAAAGAGGACCACACCAAGACACATCATAATTAAAATGCCAAGAGCAAAAGATAAAGAGAGAATCTTAAAAACAGCAAGAGAAAGTAACTCAGTTACCTACAAGGGCATACCCATACGACTGTCAGCTGATTTCTCAACAGAAACTTTGCAGGCCAGAAGGGAGTGGCAAGAAATATTCAAAGTGATGAATACCAAGAACCTACAACCAAGATTACTTTATCCAGCAAAGCTATCATTCAGAATTGAAGGTCAGATAAAGAGCTTCACAGATAAGGAAAAGCTAAAGGAGTTCATCACCACCAAACCAGGATTATATGAAATGCTGAAAGGTATCCTTTAAGAAGAGGAAGAGGAAGAAAAAGGTAAAGATACAAATTATGAACAACAAATATGCATCTATCAACAAGTGAATCTAAGAATCAAGTGAATAAATAATCTGATGAACAGAATGAACTGTTGATTATAATAGAATCAGGGACATAGAAAGGGAATGGACTGACTATTCTTGGGGGGGAAAGGGGTGTGGGAGATGCGGAAAGAGACTGGACAAAAATCGTGCACCTATGGATGAGGACAGTGGGTGGGAGTGAGGGCGGAGGGTGGGGCGGGAACTGGGAGGAGGGGAGTTATGGGGGGGGAAAAAAGGAACAAATGTAATAATCTGAACAATAAAGATTTAATTAAAAAAAAAAAAAAAGAAAGAAACTTTTTCCATGAAGACATGGCCTGACATGTATCAGGAGAAGTCATCATCTCCAGAATAGTCTCGATGTAGCCTCATTTCTCATGCCCGATAAACCGGAGAATGTATCTTAATTGAAAGGTCTATGTATGCAGGTGATTTAGAATATGAATATGATTCTGAAGAAATAATAAAAAGATACACAATTTTAAAGTCTAAATTTGCTTTTTTAAATCTGTGATTTTCATTTATGCTGCTCACTGTCCAGAAAATAACCTTCCTGATTCTCCTTTATTCTTCCTGCTCTTCCTCCCTTCCCATTTGCTCCACTCCAGGTCCCCTTTTTTTGTCCCCTGAAGATCGAATATTTGGCATAGGCCAGTCTCATGCATAGGCAAGTAAATATAATTAAAAATATTCTGAGGCCACCACTTATTATTGGGCGATCTTGGTAATCAATGTCTCAGAGCCTCAGTTTCAACATCTGTAAACTAGAGATAATAATAGCACCAACTTCTTAGGAGTAAAGAGTAAATGTGACAATATGAGTAAAAGATAGTGGCCTGTCCATAGTACATGTTCCATAAAATGCTGACTGCACTGCTGCTGAGATTTCTCTGACTCCAAATATTTCCCCACCAGCCCATCAGCAAAGTCTATTAGAAGTTCTGTCCATGGGGTTACTAAGGAATTATTCCTAATTAAGTTAAAATACACTGATAGTCCTTCTTAGTTTGGTTTTATTATTTAACAGAAAACTAAATGTGTGAAAAGAACTCAAAAGGGACTCAATTTTCTCATCTGTAGAATGGGAGCCTCACAGGGCTGATTCAGGGTTCGAATGAGATACAGAACGCGAATGTTAGAGACAGCAGGCTGAGCAGATTTGCAGGTTGCTGCTGTTTCTTTTCTTTGGGGAAGGTGAGTGACTGCCCTCTCTTCCTCCCCAGCTTCCCCTTCACTCCGACCACAGGACTCCAGCAGAAGAGCCGGGGAGGCCTGATGTGGAGTTCTTGCAAAGGGTGTGTGGGTTCAGGATTATTGGGGAAAACATTCCTGGTTATTTTTTTCTTCTACTGTAGCCTGAGTCACTACCACTACCAGCCAGGCCCGGGTCAGCACCCTAAGTTTGGAAAGTAGACCCCTCTCTGGAATTCCACCCTCTCAGACTTGCTCCATCCTTTTCCTCTTCCTAAAACACCTGCTCATACCTTACTGCCATGTTCTTAACCTCCGGGGTCCTCATACACACTCTCTCGCCTCACTCTATTCCTGCTTCTTCTTGTCCTGCTCAGAATAGTGACATAAGTTGTGGAGCGCTGGCCTGAACAAGGAGAGGCCTGTGTTCTCGCCTGCTGCTCCCCCTCCCTCCCTGCCTGCCTTCACTCAGTCAGCTCACCTGATGGACACCCACCCTCTGCCAGGCACCCTGATGGGTGCTGGGGACAAACGGTGTCCTGGACAGACATGGTTCCTTCTCCCACAGAGTTCAATCACCCACTAGAAGCTGTGTGACCTTGAGTGAGTCCATGACGTTGGCTCTGTCTCCTTCCTTCCTTGCCTCTCTCTGACACCCAGGCATTCTCTGCTGGCTGGGACCTGAATGCCACAGAGATGAGATGGCAATATTAGCTTCAGCCCAAGGGTGATCAGACTCAATGCCCACTTCTCTTATCACTATAAAATAGCACTTCCCCATTTTTTCCATTCATTCATTTTCTCTGTTTAAAGCTGTAACCAAAAGCAAGTCCCAAACATGTGCCTAATGGCCATGTCGTTTATTGACTAAAGCTCCAAATCACCCTACTGGCAACAGGGCCAGCGCCTCCCATGGCGGAAAACAGCCCTGCAGTGGGGTCTAACCCATCCCTGCCCCGTCCAGGGCTGGAACAGTGGGATGGGGCGGCCCAGGGCTTTTTCCGGGGCCGTGTCCTCAGCAGAATCCCAGGGAAGTTCACTTTGGCAGAGTGAGGCAGGCTGTCTTCTAAAGACCACGTTCTCTGGAGGAATGGGACTTGCCTCCCTGTCCTGGGGGTCGGGATGGTCCTGTGGTCACTCCAGGAGGTCTGTCTGGAGTAGCTGAGGTGCTAAAAGGGGATCTTTTGGGCTCGCCTTGAGCCCTTGTTTGCACAAGAAGAACTCTGCTTGTATTTATGTTGTGTGCCATAAATCAATAAAATAGCAACATTCTACAAAGCTGTATGTACTCACCCTTTACATGAGAATGAGGAAACAAGTTTTTCCTATGAAAGGTTATTACCTTCACATTTTATTGGGTGACGTAGGGCTTGGCGATTTGGGTGGTGACTCTCAGGACCACTGTCCTGGAGGAGCCTCCCTGGGAGAGGCCCTGGGTTGGGAGGACCCTGAGTGGTTGGTGTGGTCTCGTGGGTGAGGCCAGCATCACTCCGGCTTCAATTTCCTCACCTGGGAAGCTGAGATCAAAGTTCCCGCCCACTCACGACTCTCGGGGATCAAATCAAATAGAATAACATGTAAAAGCCTTTGTGAGGAGCCAGGTTCTGGGTACGTGTTGTTTTTATTGCAACCCAGCTACCCAAAGGGAACTTGTTTCATCCCCTGGATGCACCGTGGGGTAGGTTTTCCTGATCCCCATCCACAGTGTCTTCCTCGGTTCTGTCCCCACCTTGCCTGGCAGCTGCTGTAGGTTGACTCAGCAGCGCCCATTTGCTTAGTTTATGACCTCAGATGTCCCTTGGATTCTGTCGCACCAAATCCAGTTTGTTCCAACTCCTCTTTCAACAGGAATGTGAATTTACTTGTGTCCCGTGAATTATGTGACAGAGGACTGGGCAGGACTGGGTTTGCTTATTATAATTCTCAGCTATGACTCACCCAGAGTTCAAGCCTCATTAAAGCCAAAGCCTGAACCCTCCTGGCAGCCTGGCAGCTCATCACGTAAGAAGTCTTCACTGACGGCTCGGTGTCCCAGGGGCATCTGCAGGGACAGCCACGGGCACCTCCAAACTTGCGGCAATGTGAACCGCTCAGGTGGGCTTTGACCTCCTCAGTCCTGTTCCTGCTGCCAGATGTGCCTACTGGAGAGGCTTCTGGGAACATCTTGAGGAGACCTTGCCTGTGGGGCTGCAGGGAGTTTCCAGGGGCCTCCAGTGCCCCCCTCTCATTTTATGGACAAGAATCAGACGCCCAGGTCAGAGATAAGCTTGTGGTTGTGATAATCTGACCTGCCAGCTACACTGGGTTGAGAATCCCCCAAAATTCATGTCCACCCAGTACCTCTAAATGTGACCTTCTAGAAAATAGGGTCTTTGCAGATGTAGTTAAATTGAAGTCATACTGAACTAGGCCTCAATCCAATTCTGATGTCCTTCTAAGAGGGCCATGTGAAGACAGACACCATGTGCTGATGGAGGCAGAGAGTGGGGCGATGCAGCTGCCAGCCGAGGGTGCCGAAGGGTGATGAGAGGGAGAGGCGAGGAAGGGTTCTTCCTTAGAGCCTTCAGCAGGAGCGTGACCACGCTGGCACCTTGACTTCAGACTTCTGGCCTCCAGGCCTGGGAGAGAATTCGTTGTTGTTGTTTGAAGGCACCCAGTTGGTGGTGCTTTGTTATGGCAGCTCTGGGAACCGCACATACAGGCCAAGGCTCTCTCTGCGGCTCCCTCCCAACCAACCCTCAGCAAACACAGGGCTGAGGCTGAGCTAAGCAGTTTATGTGCATCGTCTCATTTAATCCTCACCACGTGCTTGCCAAGGATGTATTAGTATCCTTACAGCAACTCTCGAAAGAAAAGTACTTTTCTTTCTTACTCATTGTAATGTTGACACAAACATGTAAAAGCACTAAAGGGTCTGATACACAGTGAAAAGTCTCCTTCCCAGCCGACCCCGTCTCCCACCACCGGGTTCCCTGCTCTCAGGGTCGCCATTGTTATCAGGCTTGAGCAGAGCCTTCCAGGGCTATTCTCTAAGTGGTTCTCAACCTTCTGGCCCTTTAAATACAGTTCCTCATGTTGTGCCCCAACCATAAAATCATTTTTGTTGCTACTTCATAACTGTAATGTTGCTACTGTTATGAATAGTAATGTAAATATCTGATATGCAGGATGGTCTTAGGCGACCCCTGTGAAAGGATCGTTCGACCGCCAAAGGGATCGCGACCCACAGGTTGAGAACCGCTGCTCTAAGTAAACCTGCAAATCAGCTAAAATATCCACCACCACCACCCCCCCCCACACACACACACACATGTACTTTTCTAAAACACAAATTATAGTACACTATGTGCTTGGTTCCATGCCTTGCTTTTTTCACCTATCCATACATCTGGAAGCTTCCTTGTCTCAGCAACATTGGACCCAGATGAGCATCCCAACTCCTTGAAACATGCCCTATCTGTGACCCCTCCCTCTCCTGGCCTTCCTTTCACCTTATTGGCTGTCCTTGGTAGGGTCCTTTGCTGGCCCCTCTTTGTCTTCCTTACTCTAATGTTGGGGATCTTCCAGTCATTGCTCAGCCCTCTCCTCACCCCTCTTCTCACTCTCTCCCTAATCCATCTCCTTTCTGAAGAGCTACAGGCATAAATGACATGGATTCAATGTTTATAGCACCCCTCCCCCAAATTCATAATCCCCAAATCCTAATCCCCAACATGATGGTATTAGAAGGCGGGGCCTCTAGTCCAGGAGGTGATTAGGTCACGGAGGTGGAGCCCCCATGAACGGGATTAGTGTCCTTGTGAAGGGACTCCCGAGAGCTTCCTCGTGCCTTCCTCCGTATGAGGTCACAATGGGAAGACGACCGCCTATGAACTGGAAAGTGGGTCTTTGCCAGACACTGAATCTGCTGGTGCCTTAATCCTGGACTTCCAGCCTCCAGAGCTGTGAGAAGTACGTGCTGAGTGCTTAAGCCACCCAGTCTATGGTATTTTTATCAGAGCACCCTGAAAATGGTCTGAGACAGAAGGGGAGCTCCCACTTTCTTGTAAGAAGCTGACTCCCACATACTCATCTTCAGCTTAGCCCTCCAGCCGCCACATCACTGCATTCTCATTTGGCCGTCTCTACAATATCTCAGAACTTACAAGACCAATCAGAAACCTTGATCGCCCAAAACTGTTCCCTTCATCAACCCCCCACCCCGCCCCATTCAGTAACCAACACACACGTACACACTCACTACACCCCTAATCCATCAACAAGTCCTGGGGGTCCACCCCCAGGACGATGCTTGACTCTGTCTACTTCTCCCATATCCACAGAACTCTTGCTGCTGCTCCCTGACTGGTCTCACTTCCATTTTTTTAAAAAAATAATTTTTATTTCTTGAAGTATTACAAAGAGTATTACATATATCTCCCTTTCTCCCCCCCCCCCCGCCCCCCGCGACATTCCCCCGGCCCCCACCCCCCAGTGTCTTGTGTCCATTGGTTACTCCCATATGCATGTATACAAGTCCCTAGGTTGATCCCCTAGACAGCCCCCCCAACCCTCCCCAGGCTTCCCACCGCAGTTTGACAGTCTGTTCAATGCTGCTCTGCCCCTGCATATACTCCTGTTCATCAGTCTATACTGATCCCCATTATCTGTCCCAACCTCACTGGAGCCGTCCCAACCTCACCGGGGCCGTCTCGGCATCATTGGGGCTGTTTCAACCTCACCGGGGCCGTCCTGACCTCACCGGGGCCGTCCTGACCTCACCGGGGCCGTCTCGACCTCACCGGGGATGTCTCAACCTCCCCGGGGTCATTCCAACTTCACCGGGGCCATTTCGGCCTCACCAGGGCCTTCCCAGCCTTACCGGGGCCGTCCCTACCTCACTGGGGCCATTTCAACCTCACCAAAGCCGTCTCGACCTCACCGGGGCCATTCTGACCTCACCTGGGTCGTTTCGGCCTCACCAAAGCCGTCTCGACCTCACCGGTGCCATCTCGACCTCACCGGGGCCATTCTGACCTCACCTGGATCGTTTCGGCCTCACCGGGGCCATCTCAACCTCAACGGGGCCGTCCCAGCCTCACCGGGGAAACACAAAGTTTGGCACTCTGTCCCCCGCTGGGCGGCTCCCCACCAGACAAAATCTCCAGGTGTTCCTGGTAGCTGAACATCCAGCACGCCTGCTTGGACTTCGTCCTCCACCAAGTGCACAGACTGCCTGTCTGCCGTCCCCCAGAGTCCCACGCGAGACTGGAACCGGTGGGCGTGCTTGTGCGCCTGCTGGTACAAGGGTTCCACATCGCTGGCCCAGCCGGGCCCGGCCCGGCCTGCCCCGAACCCGACTCCGCCCCCCGAGTGCGTCCCTCCTGGATGCGAGGAGCCAAAATCTGCAGCCTGCTGGGTTGGGCTCTGTACTTGGTGCCTCTGCACATCCTACTCAGTCTCAATGCTCTTCTTTCTTTCCTTCCAGTCGTAGAGCTTCCACTGGGCTAGCTTTCCCATGGTTCCGTATGATCGCTGTTTGTCCTATAGTTGGTAGTTTCAATGTTGTTGTGGGAGGCAGCACGCACAGATCTCTTCCTTACGCCGCCGTCTTGGTTTTCCTGGGTCTGCTTCTTGAGTGTGTCTCCCATGGGTGTGAGGAGTTGAAGTCTGCAATTTGTTGGGTTAGGCTGCAAAAGCGCAGGTGGGTCTTTTTGTGCACCTGGCACAGCTTGGATGGGGATGTAAATTGATTAGGGCTGGGTCTCAGGGAGTTGCCAGGGCGGAGCTAATAGCAATGGCGGCGTCTCCGTGGCCCCTCGCCTCTCAGGGACACCGGGGCTTTGCGTCCCCCAGTGCCAGCAAGCAGCTGCGCGATAGAGCCTCCCTCGCTTTCTGACAGCTGCAAGGCCGTGCCACCTCTCCCCGTAGGGTCTGGTGCCTCATGATCCCGCCCGAACCAGCTCAGTGGATTTGAGAGTTTGTAAAAGTGCAGGCGTTTTCTCTTGTGCCTCTGGCACAGCCTGGATGGGAATGTAAATTGAGTAGGGCGGGGTCGTGGCTCGCCTCTCCAGGACACCGGGACTTCGCATCCCCCAGTGTTGGCGAGCAGCTGCGCTCCAGAGCCTCCCTCGTTTTCCAACTGCTGCAAGGCCGTGCCGCCTCTCCCTGTGGGGTCTGGGGCCTCAGAGACCCACCCCGAGCAAGCCCAGAGGATTCGAGGGTTCGTAACCACTTCCGATTGAAAAAAAACCGCACATCCAGTTGCAGCCCACCTGGTGCACGACTGTGTACCTCTGTTTTTGGCGCCTCTGTAGCTCCTACTCAGTCTCACTGCGCTTCTTTCTTTCCTTCCTGTTGTAGAACTCCCACTGGGCCAACTTCCCCAAGGTTCTGAATGGTGGTTGTTTGTCTTATAGTTGGTAGTTTCAATGATGTTGTGGGAGGCAGCACGCACAGGTCTACTCCCTATGCTGCCATCTTGGTTCCTCCTCACTTCCATTTTTAACCACCACTCCACCCTCTCCCCATCTCCACACAGCAGTCAGTGTGATCATCTTAGCATGTTAGTGGTTGTCCACTGTCTTAGAATACAATCCAAATTCCTTTGACTACCAGCCTCCCAGGATAGCACTCCCGTCTCTCTCTCTCCAGCCTCCCCAGATGTCACTCTCCCCTTGCCCAGCCTCACTGGTCTTCATGCAGTTTCTTGATAGCACCATGATCGTCCTGGCTCCAGAGCCTTTGCCCTGACTAGCTTCTCTTCCTTTGAGATTTAGCTTAGGTGTTGCCTCTCAGTGAGACCCTCCTTGACTCCCCTGTTCGTCTCCATCTCAGCTCGCGGTTTGTTTCCTTCATAACACTCATGGCTATGAATGAGATTACATTGACATAAATTGGATTTTTCACTCTACCTCCCCCACATGAAAATCTCATTTGCCACTGTATCCTTAGAGCCTAGCACCCTGCCGGACACAGAGCAGGTCTTTGGAGAAAATCTCTGAATGAATAAACAAGTATCTTTTCTTCTTAACAGTGGAGAAACTGAGGGTTAGAGTGACTGAATAACTCGCTCAAGGCCACACTGCAAGTAGGTAACAGAGCCAGGAGTTGACACTTGGCAGCCTGAGTCCTGAGATGGAGTTTATATGTGAAAAGCTGTGATTGGGTGCGGGTGTGAATTGTCACTGTGTACATTCAAATGTTATTTACCTACAGAGAAGGAATAGAATACCACTCCCTGTTTCATCCCTTGGAGGCAAGATGAAAGCTCTAGTTTTTAGTATGGAGGTGGGGGTGGCAGGGCAGGGCTGGGGGGGGGGGTGGGTATGGTGAGGCTTAAGGGCCTTAGGTTCCCTCGGGCCTGCAGAAGTCACAGGGTGAACACCTGTCCTCAAGCTTCCCACACCCTCCTTGCCGTGGGCACCAGACCTCTCCAAAGGCTCTGTCTCCCTGACGGAGAGCGTATTGGTTTCAGAAGGTCAGGGCACTGGGAACGTTGCCCTTGCGGTGACGGACCGCCCCTGTGCAGAACCTGCGGCCTGCTGTGCATAAGGGAGACCGGTTCAGAAATGTCCGTTCATAGGGAAAAGGTCTTGCAGAAATCTTGAGCCTCTTAAATATTCAGCTCCTTCCTTCTGATCAAAAAAAGTTTAATCTTTAAGTAATTAAGTAATTTGACTCTCACAGGGAGCGGTCAAGGGGAAGAGCAAGGGCCAGAAACGGGGCCTTACTGGGGAAGGATCCCTCCAGCTGCACTGGGAAGGGCTGACCTGTCGCTGCCGTGGCTCTGGCCGGTGGCTGGTGGCCGGCAGGCAGAGATTTCCCTCTCAGCCGGCAGACAGGAAGTGCATTGTGTGCGAGGGAAGCTCAGGCCTTCCTTCCTTTCTTCCCCGGCGCGTACAAAAGTTCCATAAGCAGCATCCCTTCTCGATGAAGAACTGGGGGTGGGAGGGTGGGGTGAGGTTGGAGGATCATGTTTTTACTACACTTTTTACTTGTTGTTTCCTTTTAACAATTTTTGTTTTAAAATATGAAATACACACAGAAAACCGCACCTATCATAAACATCGTGGATCAGATGACTGTTCTCCAAACAGTCCCTCCTCCGCCTGGCCTCTTGGAGGAGCATGCTTCCCTGCCTCACTGATGTTCCGCTTGGCCCTGTCACTTGCTTAGGCCAGTGGAATGTGGGCAGCGGTCAAAGGATGCCAACTCCTAGCCTAGACCTTAAGAGACCCGTGTGTTTCCTCTCACCCCCTCGGATCCTGCCTGTCACCTTAAAGGAACCTGCCTTGGGCGGCTGCCAACGAAAGCAGCTCAGAGCCAGGCCAGCTGAGCCCAACCTAGGACTCCACTGCCCACAAACCAGTCCGTAGGAGATCAATCCTTTTTGTCTGCCACTGGGTTTAGGGATGGTTTGTATGGCAATAAGTAACTGATATAGTAAGTTCACAGCTTGATAAATTTTCTCAAACTAGGCCTAGCCGGTTTGGCTCAGTGGAGAGAGCGTTGGCCTGCAGACTGAAGGGTCTTTGGTTCGATTCCGGTCAAGGGCATGTACCTTGGTTGCAGGCTCAATCCCCAGTGGGGGTTGTGCAGGAGGCAGCTGATCGATGTTTCTCTCTCATCGATGTTTCTAACTCTCTATCCCTCTCCCTTCCTCTCTGTAAAAATCAATAAAATATAAAAAAAAATTTTCTCAAACTAAATACACCTTTGCAGCCAGCACATAGATCAATAAACAGAATAGCACACCTGAGAAGTCAAACCTCCTTAGTACCCCATTCCAGTTACTATACCCTTTTCTAACCTGACTTCTAATAGTGTAGAGGAACTGTGTCTGTTTCTTACTTTAAATAAAGGAAACATGAAGAATATACTCACCTGCATATTGCTTCTTTCACTCAATATCACATTTGTAGGTTAACCCATATATTGTTGCATATGTTTGATCAGTATAGTGTTGCATGTTCATATAATCTGATTGATATGAAGTTCATACAGTCTAATTGATATCTTGTAAATATACTATCACTTATTTTCCCATTTGATTATTATGGGCATTTGGGCCGTTTTTTGTTTTCATTTGCAACAAATAGCTTTGCACGAATGTTCTTATACATATTTTCTAGTGAACATATATGCATGTTTCTGTTGGGTCTATACTAGGACTGAAATTATACATAGTGTGTATATATTCAGCTTTCATAGATACTGCCAAACAATTCTCCAAAGTGATTGTATCTATCAAACTACTGACATCTATGGGCATTTTGATTGCTCTACATCCTCTCTAATAGTTGGTGTTTCCTGTCATTTTAAATTTGGTCATTCTGATTGGTTTGTAGTCAGATTGCATATTGATTTTAATCTGCATTTGCCTGATGATTAACAACATAAGTCATATTTTATATGTTTACTGGCTATTTGGATATTCTTTTTGTGAAGTGCCTATTCGAGTCTTTTGCCCATTTTTCTACTTGGTTCTCTTTTTCTTATTGAATTGTAGAAGGTCTCTATATATTCTGAATATTGGTTCTATATGTATCACAAATATCTTCTTCCACTCTGTGGGCTGCCTTTTTACTTTCTTATAGTGTTTCCTAATGAACAGAGGTTTTTTATTTTAACATAATCCAATCTATCAATTTGATTATTTATTGTTAGTGACCTTTTGCCTATGCAAGGGAGTGTTACTTACTCCAAGGTCATGAATATGCCATTTAATTAAAAGGCCATATTTTCCTTCACTGCACTGCCGTGTCACTATTTGTTTTTGTTTGTTTGTTTGGAAACTGATAAAAAGTCATGATTTAGAGAACATGCTTTCAGGCTGGACACACTAGATTCACATCCCAACGTTCCTATCCTAGCTGTGGATTTGGGGTAAGTTACTTCTGATCTCTGAGTCTCAACTTCCTCACCTGTCGTTGAGATAATGAAACTTTTCCCCTCAGAGTCTAATAGGCATTGAATGTGAAAATGCATGAAAAGCACTTACTATCGTGCCTGGGAATGAGAGCTCAATACCTGTCTGCTGCCGCTATTACCCAGTTCCTGATATTAACAGAAATAGTCAACCGGCATTTTTCTGATCTGGGAAACAAATTTGTTGTCTGTGCTCAGTTCTGTTTCCAAGTTTTGTGAGGCCTGAGGCAGAGCAGTCCTCTGTGTGTTCCCCAAGCGTCCGCAGGGGCCCGCTGCTCCAGCACCCTTACTGTTTCCAGCCTTGGCTTCCTGGGCTCTGTGAAGGCAGCAGCCTCCCTGCATTATTTACTGCCTTTTTAATTCCCTGCTGCTCGGCCTTGGAAGCTGTAGACCCAGCTTCCTGGTGAGCTGGCATCACTGAGCGTACTTTTCGGGTTTGTTTGTGACACCCAGCCAGCTGCTGGCCTGTCCAGCCGAGAACCAAAAGACTCTTTTAGGACAACATCCTGTCTTTGTGAAACTGTTTCATAGAGAAACAGCTGTGACAGAAGCCTGCTGGCCCGTGTCGCTGGCAATGAAGTTTTAACTTAATGCAAAGCATAAATAAAATAAACACCAGACATTCCCCACGTCAACCTGGCTAGTTATGTGGTCTTTCTTGCTAAACATGTGTTTGGGGCACTTCCCGTTGGCAAGTGGAGTTAAGGCTTCTGCTGAACCTGGAGCGACCAGATTAGACATGTTTCCAGGGGTTTGGCTTCTGTCTATGGAAATGTCAACATTTTACACGTGTTTTAAGAAGGCTGCAAATGCCACCACTTGTGATGGTCAAGATCGGGTTAAGTGTCTCTCAGGGGAGATGTGACTAAAATGGTCTGATCCTCTACAACCTGAAAGTGAGACATTGCTCGTTGGTATGTTGTTCATGTATTCAATCCACCCACATGTAGGATGTACCATATCATGCCGGGTCCTCTGCTAGGATCAAGGGGGAAAAGACAAGTGTGCTACCTTTCAAATCCTTCATTTAGACCAGGGGTGGGGAACCTTTTTTCTGCCAAGGGCCATTTGGATATGTATAATATCATCCGCAGGCCATACAAAATTATCAATTAAAAATTAGCTTGCTCTATTTGGTCAAACATTTAATTAACTCACCCCTAATGCCTTGGCAGGGCCAGACAAATGATTTCTCGGGCCAGATGGTCCCCACTCCTGAGTCAGACCATAACAATTAAATCACAGTATTTAGGCAGATATTTCAGAACGAGAGTTGGTATTGTTTTTAAAAACGTTTATGTCATGCCTGTTCTTGTACTTCAACTCACCAAGACATTTGCCGTGTCCTGTCACCTTTGGGGTGACTCTCCCTGGGTGACGATAGTGTGGCAGGCCCCTGCTGAGTTAGGAATTCTCCATTTGGCTTGATCATTGTTGGTTTCTACTTTGTTTCCCACGAGAGAGCATCTATTTAGTCCCTACATTTATTTTAAGCTAAATCAAGTATATATAGGTTGGTGTCTTAGGCCGGCTTGGCCTAGTTACCTGAACTTTGTTTGAAGGCAGTGGTGGGAGAAAGATAACGTTGTTCCTGCTTGTACCCTATCGAGATTAGTCTCCTTAATAAACTGGCTACATCAGAAAACTGGACATGTCTCTCTTTTTTTTTTTCAGGCCAATGTAAATAACAGATAGAAGTCCTAATATTTTCCTCTTGAGCCCTAATAGATCTCCTCCTCATGCAGCCCTGGGTGAGCAGCCACTATAGAGGCCAGTGCCCACTCCTGGTATATTCAGCTGGACCCTGACTTAGCCCTCTTGTGCAGACGAGGGCCTCTGGAGTCTCCCCAGCTCAGAGCTATGCTAGGAAATGCACTGTCGCCCACTAGACTGTCTGCCCACTCATTCAACACATGTTTCTGCCTGTTCCCAAGTGTCAGGCTCTGGGTAGTTCTGGAGATTCACTGTTGAATAAAACGGACAAGACAGCTGCCCTTGAGAAGCTTACACTCTAATAATATAAAACACCCAATAAAATACATTAAAACATTATAATAGTGGCAGTGACAAGCAACAACAACAAGCATCCCAGAGTGCAGTAATGAAGACAGGTGTGTGTGCAGATGTTGGTGGGGGCGCTCCGCTGGCAGATCCTGACTTAAGCACTCTAGCAGCAGAAAATAACCAAAAGAAAACCCAGCAATTATTATGCATTAAATTGGGCATTTGGTTTTAGAGGAGTATATTCCTGAAAGGGAAATGAGCGTGAAGAGTGTGCACGTGCATTTACTTAATAGATAATTTTGTCTAACAAACATTTGCTGTGAATTTACTTTAAGTAAGGAGACATGTTCTGCAGTGCCGTGGAGGGAGATTTACTAGGTAAGCCTGGGCCAAGAGCCCATGGTTATTTAGGAATATCTGAGTGGCTCGGAGCTATTTATAACAGCAGAGCAGTGCGTGGCCTGTGGCGGCCTGGCTGACATGTCTGGGCTGGGAGCTGACCTGGTGGAGCAGGAAGAAGTGGCTCTGACGATGTCACAAGGAATGATTTAGATTTCTCCTTGAGACAAGCAACCACTTAACCTGAAGCTCAGCTGGCTCTTTTGCTTTCTAACCCTTGCTCAAAGGCATACATAATAATGTTGCATCCCTACTATGTGCTGGGAAACATTTTAGATGACTTGATCCATGATTTAAATCGCACCTCAGCCGCATGATGTGGGCATTAATACCTTCATTTTACAGGCGAGGAAGCTGGGGCTCAGGCTACTCAAGCTCTTTGCCCACATTCCAAGCAGAGCCAGGTTTCTGATGAGCATCTGTCTCGGTGCAACCCCACGCTTCCTCCTGTATCCCACAGTACCTAGACCCTGAGCATCTTGAGGGTGAGACCATGTCTTATTCATTCCTGTAGCTTTAGAGCCCAGAATTGTAAGGAATCTAGTCACTTGTTCATTTGTTCATTAAAAAAAAATTACTGAGCAATAATTAAGTGCCAGGACCTGTGCCCTGTGGTTATTATATATATATATAGTATTGATTTCAGAAAGAGGGAGAGAGAGAAATGTCAATCAGCTGTCTCCTGTATGCCCCCTACTGGGGATCAAGCCTACAACCCCGGCATGTGCCCTGACCAGGAATCAAACCGGTGACCTCAACTGGACAATACTCAACCAAGAAGCCACACTGGTCGGGCGGTCATTACATATTTGAGAAATGAAAGAGGGAAGGGAGAGAGAAAGGGGGAAACAAATCCAAGGGAGGGAGCTGGCTGTACAGCAGGACTCAGTAGGGCTGGACCCAGGCCTCAGGGCTGTGTGGGAGGAAGTGGGGGAGGAGGGAGAGAGCCCTCCACAGGAATCACTCCTTGGCTCTGGCACTCATTTGCTTTGTGTCATTGCCTGTCTGGGCTTCAGTTTTTGCAGAACTTTCCAGTGATTCTCAGGTAATTTTTTGACCAGTAATTTTTAAAGCTTTGTAAACTGAGCACATCACATGGCCTGACCATTCCTTTCATGTATGTGACCTTTCCATTATTTGAATGAGTTGAGGAATGACTATTTACCTGAGGAGTGACTAATTTTGCAAGATTAATGCATGAAGTTTGTTTTTTACCTGCGTGGATTTGAGCACTTACTGTGTGTAAGGCACTGACACAGCAAATGTTGATGGATTGATTGGCTGGTGTGGGTGGTGGAAAGATATCTGAAGTCAACTTGAAAACCCTGGGCTCTAGACCTCACGTAGCAATAATTTGCTGTGTGACTCAGCACATCACTTCCTACTCTGGGCCTTAGAGATGCTGATAATTAATCCAATTGTTTAGGGGCTGGAAGAGTGCAAGGGATGTTGGTATCTTGAAAACATCCCCTAGGTGACTCAAATGTATAGCCAGGATCAAGAACCACTTGTTTGCATGTTTTCCTTCCTATCCATCTAAGCTCCAAGTCTTCTAGTACAAGTGTCTGACCTACAGAAAATATGAGAAATAGATTGTTGTTGTTCTTATTTTTAATGAAAAAATAGAAAGCCAATGGAAGATATAGGAAAAGAAAAAAGAGAAGCAGAAAAAATTCATGTTGAATGCTTCAACATCACAGAATTACTATTATCTTCATATAATCTCTCTGAACTTCACTTTCTCAGATGAAGATTATATAATTCCTGATAAACTGGCTTAATACATAAATAAACAGAAAAAAATAGCCCTGATTTGTAACATTTGCCAATTTCTCTGGTGTAAATACTCCCACCATGGTTAATTTTCACTTATGAACGGTTTAACCATGGCTCAGAAAATGTCTGGATATTAAACCATCACCTGTACTAGCCAGCTCCAGCAGAGCATATAGGGGAATAAACAAATTAAACATGCATGACATGCTTGAGATGGTGCCTGCCACACAGGAAGCCCTCGATAAATAGCAACTATTATTATCAGTATGGTTATTAACAGTGTTATTTTTTTTACTCTTATTTTGCTAATATACAGAATTTATTTTGTTCTGCCAGGGCTCAGAGTTACTGAGGGACAAAACTTTTTTCAGTGTTTTAAGTAGAACCCTGAAAACTCCTAACACCTATACAGCATTCCCATGCAGTCTGCTTTATAATCCAGAGGTCATTTAATAGAAATAAATAACATTTTCTGAGTTAGAGTTTTTGAAGCACTTTCATGGCTTTTTCTCCTCTTTTGATACCCATAAGGTAATGAGGTAGGTAGGATGCCCCCCACTTTGCAGATGAAGAATTGAGGTTCAGAGAGACTATGACCGACTTGGGTCACACAGCTCTCAGTGGCAGAGTTGGGTCTCAAAAAAGCCCAGTGTTCTTGCCCCTGTCATA
Source organism: Myotis daubentonii (assembly GCF_963259705.1). Taxonomy (NCBI): domain Eukaryota; kingdom Metazoa; phylum Chordata; class Mammalia; order Chiroptera; family Vespertilionidae; genus Myotis; species Myotis daubentonii. The sequence goes on along the minus strand of NC_081842.1, from coordinate 52,755,535 downwards.
GCTGCCTCTCAATTTCCAGGAGGCAGTTATGTGGGACATGTGGTTTTCCTGGCCAGGACCCAACTTAACCTGGAGGGGGGTGGAGGGGGAGTGATGGAGGAAGGGAATTGATCTCATCTACTCAAAACAAGCCACAGCACTCACAGCCAGTGGTGGGGGGAGCTTAATATGAACACAGGACACAGCACAGCTGTGAGTAGACACCTCAGTGAGCACCTTCAGGGAAGGCATCTCCAGAGGGAAAGATTACTAATTCATGATAAGGATAATGTGGACCCGTCTCTCGCTTTTAATGTGAGCTTGAGTTACTGCGATAATTACATTCGGAGGCATGAGAGTATTAAGCTGTGTAGTGTGAGAAGCCCTGTTGTCTGTAAAACGATGAACACAGTTTAATGGAATGGGTATGCGTGCGTGCATGTTAAGGCAGGCTGGGAGGACTCCTGCGACGTTATGGAGGTTGGTGTCTGCTAAGTTGGGCAGCTACTGAGGCTCCCCAAATATAGTTCTTGGGCTGAAAGCCTTTCCTTACTTAATAGGTGATGGCTGTGTCTCTAGGGAATGGAATATACTCCATGCTGTATTCTGAGGATTAGCAAGCAGAGGTGGTATCAGGAGAAGGAGGGCACACGTGATGTTTTACACAGCAGTTGTCCTGCTTTGTGTCGCCTGCTAAGAGTGGGGCTCCAGCATGGCACATGGGTGCCGGGCGATTCTCTGGGGGCTTGGGAGGGGACTTGAGGGGGTGCGGGCTCTCTGTGGCCTTGATTGGACCAAAGGACCTCTCAGTCCTGCTGGCCACCCACCCACTGGATAGCTAGCCCCAAATTTTCATGTTTCAGGGAAAACCCCCAACATACATGAAGTGCATGTTTTTTAAACAACTTAGGAGAGAGCCATTTAGGTTGGATGGCAATTTTTTATTACTAGAGTTTTATTAATATCATTAAATCAGTAATCACAAATGACTTGCATTCAGACCTTAGTTATTTTGTTTAGCATTGCCCAGAAAGAGCGATGCCAGTGCCAGGAGAAGTGGGATCCAAGAAGCCTTCGGTCTCAGGAGGCTTTGGAAGGAGCCGTGGATTCGGGCCATGGAGGACCCTGTTTCCCAGCTTCAGTGCCATGGGCTCCAACACTCTCTCTGCAGAACATCTCCAATGATGCCCCCCAGTCTCAGCCTGATGCCCTGGTTGGGTTATGTTCCACCTGGGCAAGTCCCTTTGAGAACTGAAGCCCAGGGATGAGGAGGCCAGCATTTTTGGAGCAGTTCCTAAGTGCTGGACTGGGCCAATTTAACTCCTATCACCACTGATAAGAAGTACCTACCACTATCCACATTTTACAGGAGAAGCAAGATGCCCAGAGTGGTTGGCCTAGAAAGCAGCAGAGGATGGTGGGTTGGACCCTAACTTCCCCTGCCTGGCTCCTCGGAGCCCAGTGTTCCAGGGATAGGACTGGTTCCTTCCTTGCTCCAGGCAGAACACTTCTAATGCAGTCCATGGGCAAGTTAATCTGGGTATATCACATTATTGGCATTTATATGAGGAGGACTAAAATGAAATAGTATGTGCCAAGCCCTCTGTTAGACCCATTTGAAAAGCAGCATGCTATAATGGAAGAAGAACCAACTTTGGAAAGAGGAGGTCCTGGATTCAAATTCTACTTATTAGTTGTATAATATGGGGCAATTTAACCTTTCTGAATCTCCATTCTCTCATCTATAAAATGGGTATAATAACAGTACAAACTCTTCTTCCAAGAGTTGTTGTGAGAATTAAATGAAATAATATGAGAGCATAGCAAGTGTTCAGTAAATGTTAGCATTGTCATGCATTCTTCATAAACCTTTGCTTAATGCCCAGTGCCCATCCCTTCAACATTGCAGTCTACAACTTCATCCAAAATGGACTTCAGACTTTCATGTCAACAGATTTCACAGTACATTTTCACCTTTTCTTGAAAATAGGACTGCATTTGCCATTTCTATCTATCAGCTCCTTTTCATAATTCCCCCAAAATCATCTCCAGTGAGCTTATTAAGTCATTCAGTAATCTAGAAATGCATTCCATCCTCATTCCTGGGAAGTAATAGAAGGTTCTGGGAATGTCAGGGAGGGGAAATCTTTAATTTATTCCCTTGTTCTGTATTATTTAACACTTACCTGTATTATACTGCGTATCATTTAGCATCTACTATGCAAGGTACCTTGGAAGATAGAGGGGAAAGTCACCATCCCTGTCCCCAGGGAGCAGCATGTCAGGAAATGACCAGACAGTGAGGCAGAGAGTGTTCCACACTGCGAAGTGGTGCCTCCGAGGAAACGTGACCTTTGGGGGAAGGACAGACGTCTCTAGGCTTGGGCATCACAGGAGGCAAATTTGACAGCGTGCTTAACCTTTCTGGAATTTAGATGGCTTTGCTAACCTTTGGACCAAGCTTTGAAGAGTAGATGTGGTTTTAGAGATCTGGGCAGAGAAAGGGCAATCAGTGGCTCATGGGGAAATAGAGGACATGACAGCTAGTCCTGTCCAGTTGGAGTTTCCAAGTTATATGAAAGAAGAACAAGAGGTAATTCGGATGAGTGCTGGGGTGTAGGAACCTTCAATATTGGAATAAGTTTAACTTCTGTAAAGAGCCACTGACTGGATTTTCAGCAGAGTGTGACATGATCCCAACCCAGAGGTGTTCTGTCAATCAGACAGAGGAATGGAAGCTGGAGAGAGGGGTGCCAATGCCAAAGTCACTGGCCAGGTGAGAGATAAAAAGGTGAGAATTAGAGCAGTGGCAGTGAGCAAGGGAAGCAGGAAAGGCTACAAGAGAGATGTCCGGGACAAACAATTTATAGGCAAGCCCTCTGAGTGCCCATCCAACATCTACCATACCCTACATGGGGGAACTGGGTTAACCTCTCTGGTGCCAAGTTCCCATGGCTGGAAAGTAAAGAGGTTGGACTAGAAGATGATTTCTAAATGTCCTTCCAGCCCTAGTTTTCTCAGACTCCCTGCCTGACCTTTCTGTCATTGCTCTTCAAGCTTGCTGGCCAATGTCACTGAACAGGGGACGACTCTCAAGCAGGGCCCCAGTCACTCCGTCAACAGCTGGTAACTTTTCTTTGGTAAAGCCTTGCAAAGTCTCCCAACTAATTAGATCAGTGCTGTTGCTCTGACTTCACAAATCTTCCGAAACCAAATGATACTACAGCAAAATAAAAGTCAATGGAGCAAAATAATAGTCAAGAATACATGAGAATGTCCCTTTATTACAAAGGTGACATTTCAAACCAGTGAAGGAAAGATGAATTCGCCCAGCAGGCCTAGGGAAAATGACCGCTTAGGAACAAAAATAACAGTCCATTTCTACCTCACTCTTTGGACCAATATTAACTCCAAATGGTTTTAAGAGAAAGATAGAAAAAATTACTAGAATAAAAAATAGAGACCGTTAGAATAATCTTGAGATAGGGAAAGCCTTCTTAGCATGGCATTGAGGCAGTTACAATGAAAGAAGAGATGGATAGATTTGACCATATAAATATTTTTAAAATTGCACATCCCAAAGACACCAAAGCCATTGCCGGTGTTGTGTCAACCGTCTTAAGTGTTTCTGGGACGGGGAGGAAGCCACGTCTAAGTATCTCAACCTGACATGGCGGAACCCATTACTGAAGGAAGTGAAGAGAACTAGTTTCAGGAGGAACTTCGGAATGGAAGGAAGCCGGCACCACAGCCTGGAACAGGGTTTTGAAGGAGGAGACGCCGAGAGCAGTTGCCAAGAGGACCGCGGGCTCCCGCTCCCAGGCGAGAGCCTCTTCTCCTCTGCCCCGGGCAAGGGTGTCAAGGTCCTGCGGGGTTTACTTCGCCACTTCTGAGCCTTGGAACCCCTGACTGAGTGTCTGAAAGGAAGGAAGAGATCACCTCCCTCCAGACCAGTGATGGCGAACCTATGACACGCGCGTCAGAGATGACAACGCGAACTCATTTTTTTGGTTGATTTTTCTTTGTTAAATGGCATTTAAATATATAAAATAAATATCAAAAATATAAATCTTTGTTTTACTATGGTTGCAAATATCAAAAAATGTCTATATGTGACACGGCACCAGAGTTAAGTTAGGGTTTTTCAAAATGCTGACACGCCAAGCTCAAAAGGTTCGCCATCACTGCTCTAGACAGTGTCCTTGGCTCCTCCTAGGAGCCTCAGGAGCTTGTCTTTCCTCTTCGGTCTTCACTGCCTGGGTATCACAAGGGAGGGATTTGGTGTCACGACTGCCTTCACAGACCATGGCTGTGAGCCAGGCCTCAATGCCCACAAGAAACGTGATCCACCTGCTCTAAGGGAACAACAGGGCCACGTGCCTCACAGACTCACTAATAAGTGGCTGGAGGCTCCAGTGTGGGGCACTGCTCTTTAGAGCCAGCAGATCTCTTCCTTGCTGATTCTCCCTCGAGGAGGCCGAGAAGGAGCTGCTGTGCTCCCTGCAGAGAGCGAGCTCCTGGACGGTCTCCTCCCCATCCACAGGCTGCTGGCCTCCCCTGAGCAGTGACCTGGGATGGACACACACTGCCCTCAGCAGCTAATTCATATGTGACAATGGGTCCCAGCTCAAGAAGGAGCATTTTTTTAAATGACAGGTCAGGTAGTGGCTAACATGGATAGAATAGAATTCAAGTTATATCCACAGGTGGAGTTTGCACATACCTGAGTTCATTTGTCATTTAGGGGAGTGGTGGCCCAAGGCGAGACTAAGGGGAGCTAAGAGGCCCTGAGAAGAGGAGTCCCTGGAGAAGGAACATGCATGATGGTTTTGAAGGAGTGGCAGAGGCTTATTGCCGGAGGAGAGGAGCATTTCTGAGCAGTATCTCAGATTCTGTTTTGGTCTCCTGCAGAGGTCACGTTAGATTCATGTTTGAGCTCTATGGAGAGCTAAACCCTAAAGTAAAAACAAACTCTGGACCAGCCCAAGGTCATACACAGAGTGTACAGTCAGAATTCCTCCTTTTAGGCAACAACAACAAAAAATGATTCTGGCTGATGGAAGCCGAGAAGGAATGCTGTGAAAGGATATCACATAGGTCACAGCATGGCCAGCCAGAATGACTAGAAAACAAATAGAAACAAAAGGTTACTATGCAGTCAGACCCATAGCTAGAGCCACAGGCAGAAAACCAGCTTGGAGAGAAGGCTGATGCCTTCTTTACTACCAAACCCCATCAACAGATACCCATATCTCACTAGCCTTGACATTGATGCTGCATATCACTACCTCCACCACCACCACAACTACCATCACCACTACCGCCAGCACCACCATCACCATTACCACCACCATCATTGCCACCACTACCACCATTGCCACTACCCCCACTGCCATCACCACCCCCACCATCACCACTACCACCACCACCACCATCACCACTACCCCACTGTCACCACTGCCATCACCATCCCCACCATTCACTATAAAAAAGAATGTGTCCCTGACCCTGCTTCACCACTGTGGTCCCTGATTTTTGATTCAAAGTCCAAGGTGGGTGAAGCTAATTGACCCACACCCTATTTTCAAGAAAGAAGGGGAATGTGAGCATCTATCCTCTTCAGCTTTTAGTTCTGTACATTAGGGAATTGTCCCAACATATGTGGTTGGAGGAAAGGGGCAGTCAGACAGTGGCATCCCAGAAGATGGAGAAGGAGGAGGAGAACAAACCAGCACTACAGCTTGAAACAAATATTGAAAAAGATCACTTATGTTCTCTGAGCTGTAGTCTCCTCTTCCATAAAGAGGCTCCAATTTGTCTGAATTTCATGGAGGAATGAGTGTGAGACTCCATTGTCAACTGTATTGGGAACAAATTGAATCACCATTGTCATTGTCATCATCATCACCATCATCTTAAGCATTCATTATTCTCTGGGTGAAACCTGACTCCCAGCATAGTGCAAACTGAAGGGGTTAGCAGAGATCCCTGTCTCTACCATAGCGTCTTCTCCTTCACCCAATCCAGATTTCCTCAGCTCACTCCCACTAACATTTTGGACCAGAAACACTTTGTTGTATCCCCTGTATTATGCATTGTAGAATGTTTAGCAGCACCCTTGGCATCTACCCAGTAGATGCCAGTAGCACCTCCTCCCAAGTTGTGGCAGCCAAGTGTCTCTAGACATTGTTAAATATCCCCTGGTGGGCAGAATTGCCCCTCATTGAGAACCATTGCTCGAATTTCATCCCCAACTTTTTCCCATTTCATCACCACCATATTGTCTAGAGGTGAGAGGCTCACAGGCTCATGTCTATAGTTTCCTCAGCTCTCCTGCTGCCCACATTGAAAAAAAAGACTTAGACTTTCCTTCTGGAGAGAGACTTTCCCTCTGTGTGCTAGGAGCATACAGAACACCAGGGCTCCCTCCTCACCCCTGCATAAGGAGTCTGGGAGGAGAAAAAGGGCAATCCTACGTAGCCTAATATTTATTTTTTAATAAATGTTTAATTTTCTAATATTGCCCTTCATGTCTTCACCTCTTGGTCTTTGCTTTCTTATCATGTACTCCCTCACCCAGCCCCTCTCCACTTGCCCAAACCTTACCCTTCCTTTTCTCCTTGAATTAACCAGCATTTCTCCCTTTCCAGAATGTTCAGTACCCTAAGCCAATGCTACACTTTACACTGTGCTCCACTCCAAGTATGAAATAGCAGTGGGGGTGGAGAAGCTGTAAGCCTATAATAAGATGCCCTGTGAGAATCCTCATCAGAGAGATGTTATGGGGACATTGCTGATTTCTCCATCCAGTCCTCTCTTAAGACCCTCAAGAGAGATGCCTGAATCACTCCTGAGCAACTGGTTGGTTTTTATTTTATGAACGCCATGAACGGAGTCACTTACCATGTTTGCCCTTCCCATTAGGTGTTTAAAAGCTCACAGCCAAATTTGTGGTCCACAATGGCCTTTAGGTCACCCATAGCATAGCGTTCTCCTAGTTTAATCTCATTGCTGGCTCCATTTTATGCCCTTACTCTGTTTTGTTTCTTTTGTTCCTTCTTTAACTTATGTTCCTGGAGGTTGCCAGTATAATTAATCCAGTCTTATAGTTGAGGGAATGAAGACACAGAGAGATTGAGTTCCTTTCTCAAGGCCACACAGCTACCATACAGCTAGTGTTCAAAACCAGGACTTTCTGGCTCCAAATTCCATGCAAGTGTGTATCCCAATCTGAACTATGTACAAAGTACTCACCATCACCATCATCGTCATCATCAATATCAGCATCATCTCTTCCAGTGTCTACACCAGGGCGTCAGTGGATGCTAGAAGCCACAAAAATAAATATGGACCATCTGCTTGGGGTAAAATGTGTTTGGCGATTCATAACCATTTGTTTTATATTGAGATCAACATTAACATATTAGGGAAGAGAGGGCAAGATTAGCATAATTGTTTAAAGTGAAAAATCAGAATTCCCACAAGTCTCCAGGCTCTTTCAGGGTCTGCCCCAGGCTTGTGGGATTTAGGCATACCAGAATATCCACCTCAAAATATACCTTTTTGTATTAAAGAAAAAAAACCACAGGCCCAAAATGGTGTCACTTATGCCAAAAGCTCATAATACCAACTTAAATTTAATAACTGATCTAATTCTAGTTTTAATCCCTTGGAAAAATAATCTTAACCAGTCGGGAATTTTCTGTCACATGGGGCCTCTCCATCTCTCTTAGAAAGAACAGGTGATCTGAATGATAAAAAAAAAAACAAACAAAAAACACTCTTCCCCTTCTCCTCCCTGAAAGAAAACATGTCCCAGCCCCAAAATAATTCTTTCTTTTCTTTCATTAAGATCTCTCTGGCCCCTCCTTTCTTTCTACAAAAACCTTCCATTTGTCGGAGGCTGAGGCAACGCGGAGGACAGGAGCGTTCTGAGCGCAACCAACGCCACCATGAGCCTTCTTAACAAGCCCAAGAGTGAGATGACCTCGGAGGAGCTGCAGAAGCTGGAGGAGGAAGAGTTTGACATGGGCCCACTCTCGTGCTCACGCAGTCCGTCAAGAACAACACCCAGGTGCTCATCAACTGTCGCAACAACAAGAAGCTCCTGGGCCGGGTGAAGGCCTTTGACAGGCACTGCAACATGGTGCTGGAGAATGTGGAGGAGATGGGGACCGAGATCCCCAAGAGTGGCAAGGGCAAGAAGAAGCCCAAGCCAGTCCACAAGGACCGCTACATCTCCGAGATGTTCCTGCGCGGGGATTCGGTCATTGTGGTCCTGCGAACCCACTCATCGCTGGCAAGTAGGGGCTTGCTCCCTGCTGTCAAAACTCACTCCCTCGTCCTGCAAAGACCCGCCCTTTGATGAGAGAACAATAAAAGCCTGGTGTGGTTTTTTGTTGTTGTTAAAAAAAAAAAAAAAAAAAAAAAAAAAACCCTCAGAGCACCCGTCTAGTTGCTAGATGGGAGGCTGCCTGCTTAGGGAATCACTTAATAAAGCCAATTAGATCTTCAAATTCACTTAGTAGAACTTTGTTTTTTAACATTGGTATATGAATTATTTTGAAAGCCATTGAGAACCAGCAGATGCATAAAAATCTCTAAAAACAGTGTACAGGTTTCCCTTTTGTATTGATAAAGGAAATTTCCATCTGTAAAGATCGCTCCCTGTCCATCTGCAAGAAGAGGACTCGTACAATTCCTATCAGTGGAGAAAGCTCCAACTGAAATCTGCATAGCAGACCTTTCTGAACAACCCGTGTTTGCCATACTTTTCCTGGTTACCTTCCCAAAACTTGCCTCTCTCACCCAGAAGACCCAGATCCCTTTTCCTTTGTTGAACTTGAACCCAAATTCTAAACTCCCCTTTGGGTTACTCACTGCTGCGTGTTCCCATGTGTACATATATAATGTTAATAAACTTCTGTTTGTTTTTCACACTAGTCTGTCTTAGTCACAGGGCCCCAGTTGAAGAACCTAAGATGTGTATGAAGGGCAGCAGAATATGTCACCCAATGTATGCCTCTTTGACATAAGAATTATTTTGAGGAGATTATTTTGAAAAAACAGCAGACATAGGAGGAGTTCTGAAGACAGAAGTGCAAAAAGGTAAACTTTACCCTTTTGTCAGAGACATTTATATTTATAAAGGAAATCTCCATCTGAAGCCTCCATGCTCTGTACCTGGAGGAGAAGGAACTATATCACAAGAAACCAATCAATGGAGAAAGCACTGATTTAAATCAGCAAATTACACCTTACCTTTGTTTCCTCTGCTTTTCCTGGTAACCCCTCATAACTGGCCTCCTCCCCATCAACGTCTTTTTGTTTTGTTTTGTTTTGTTTTGTTCTTTAATTGACGGTATTTAAGCCTGTGGCTGTGGAGGAGGAACAAACTTTCCTGTGCCCTCAAGGTTCTTCTGGCTGGTCTAATAATGAAATAGACAAGAAACAGATTAGCGAGAGAACATAACCAAATTTAATACATACATTATTATGGAAGCCCACATGCAGGAGAGAGTCAGAGACCCCAATGCAGGAGAGATTCAGAGACAGAAAGAAAACATGGGTATAAGACATCTAGAGCTAGGGATGAGTTAAGGTGCATTGGGGGTTTCAGAAGGTTATTGCAGATATGAAGAACAGACGTTTAGTAAACAGAAGGTTTCCCAGCCCTATAGATAGGTCAGAAGAAGTTATCTCTGATACTCTCTTATGGGCAAGGCCTCAAACTCAAATTCTTCCAGGTAATTAAGGTCGAGGGCAGAAGTTTATCTTGAGCCTGAAGCTAAACTTGCCTTTAGCTCAAAACAATCTGCATACCATAGAGGCACATCTTGGGTTGACTCACTCTGGCTCAGGCCAGCTCTGTGAGTTACGCAGTTTTCCTGGGTATCTCCCATGAGTACATGAGGTATCCATGTTAATAAACTGTTTTTTTTCTCCTGTTAATTTGTCTTTTTTATCTGTATTATTTTTTATTGATTTCAGAGAGGAAGGGAGAGGGAGAGAGAGATAGAAACATCAATGGTGAGAGAGAATCATTGATCAACTTCCTCCTGCATGCCCCCCTACTGGGAATTGAGCCCACAACCAGGGCATGTGCCCTTGACCAGAATTGAACCCGGGACCCTTCAGTCCGAAGGCCGATGCTCTATTCACTGAGCCAAACCAAATAGGGTTAATTCGTCCTTTTTAAGAATATTTTTTTTATTGATTTCAGAGAGGAAGGGAGATGGAGAGAGATAGAAACATCAATGATGAGAGAGAATCATTGATCAGCTGCCTCCTGCATGCCCCCTACAGGGGATCGAGCCTGCAACCCAGGCATGTGCCCTGACCGGAAATTGAACTGTGACCTCCTGGTTCATAGGTTGAGGCTCAACCACTGAGCCACCACGGCCAGGCAATTTGTCTTTTATTACAGGGAGTTTCAGCCAAGAACCTATAAAGGTATTAATAAATTATTTTTCATTCCCTTCAAGGGGAAATCATTTTTCCCTCCCAATGAGTAGAGGAGGAGATTTTTTTTCCTCCCTCACAGGGTCTTCCTTTCCTTTTTCTATTAGAGACTGTTGGTGGAAAAGAAGTTCAGGCTCACAGGAGAAGGGGTGAACACACAGGGTGGTGAGGGCTGCTAGGTGTCCTGGGGACTTCTTCCAGATTAGGATAGATTGGAAACTGAGATGGACTGTTTCAATGCATATAGACAAGTTAGGGACAGGAACCCTTCATATCTCTCCTAGCCCCGCCTTTAGGTCACGCTGTTAAAGCTTCTATCCTCGTGTCCCTTAGGAAAGTTTTTATAAAGTAGCCAGGGTCCTAAGCTGCACCTTTCCTGGCCTCAGTGCATCTCGCCCAAGAAGTAGAATATGATAGTGGGTCAGTTAGCACATTTCCTTTCCTTGAGTCGCTCTCAACCAGCTGCACTCTGGAATCACCTGGAAAGTTTTAACAAATGCTGATGCCTGGGCTTCATTTCCCAGAGGCTCTAATGTGCTTGGTCAGGGGTATGGACTTGTGAGGGTGTTAAAAGTGTCCCCCCACCACCACCCCCCCCCCCCCCCGGCAAGTGATCCATATGCAGCAGGAGTGTGTGGACGAAAAAGGGGTGTTGTACTAAATCTAACCAAAAGTAAACACGATCATAAACTCCTAGCTAGACAGGCCATGGTGCATCTAGGTTAACACACCTTTGAAATGCCTCTTTTTCAGAACCTTCAGAGGCTAGCCACCCTCAAGAGAGCACATAATCTTATTAACCATCCTGTAATCCAATCCCTGCCTTGTTTTCTCCCACTGTCATGTAATCTTTCTTACGTTCCGTTCTGATTTCCACCTGCACAAAAGAAACTGCAAAACTGTCATTCTCTGGAGCATTTGAAATCTTGCTTCCTGGCAATTACCATTAATTCAGCTCTAATAAATTCTTATTAAAATTCTCTACAGAGCTGGATGTTTTTATGGCGAAAGGTGAAAACCACTGTTTCAGGCCAGTGGCCAGGATTCAGGCCAGTGGCCAGGGCTCCTGGCATTGTGCGGGAGCAATTTTGAATAGACTTGAGCTGCAGACTTGCCTTCCCCTTACCACCGCTTATGAAGAAACTCAGAGAAAAATCTCCCTGCTGAAAAAGCCCCAGGGTGAAAGTGTTCTGTTTTGATGGATGAATTTCAAGGGAGAAGGGTTTGATTTGCTTATAAAATCATACTCAGGGGTGGGTGGGGGTTTTTCTTGTCCCTTGAGAGAGTTCTAAAACCATCTGAGATGAATTGGGCTCCAGCAGCAGAGGTTGATAAAAATGCAGGTACTAGGGTAGAGCAGTATAAATGGAAAACCAGAGGTCCACTGCTAGCTCCCCTCTTGAGCAGTTTCTCTTTTATACAGATACTAGAGGCCCGGTGCACAAAATTCGTGCGGGGGGGTTGGGGGGGTGGTCCCTCAGCTCGGCCTGCACCATCTCCAATCTGGGACCCCTCAGGGACTGTCTGACTGCCCTCTCACAATCCGGGACCGCTGGCTCCTAACCACTCGCCTGCCTGCCTGCCTGCCTGCCTGCCCGATCACCCCTAACCACCTCTGCCTGCCTGCCTGATTGCCCCTAACCACCTCTGCCTGCCTGCCTGATTGCCCCTAACTGCCTCTGCCTACTGGCCTGATCGCCCCCTAAGCACTCCCCTGCCAGTCTGATTGCCACCTAACTGCTCTCCTGCCAGCCTGATCGCTCCTAACAGCCTCTGCCTTGGCCCCCACCACCATGGCTTTGTCCGGAAGGATGTCCAGAAGATGTCTGGTCTAATTAGCATATTACCCTTTTATTAGTATAGATTTCTGCAATAGTCTTGAATCCATCCATGCTCACAATTCTCACTGTCATTGCCTTCATCCAGACCTCATATCTTCCTGCTGCAGTATAGCAGTCTCTTAACTGATCATCTTGCCACCAGCCTTTCCCATCTCCAACCACTTGGCATCATGCTCAAGAGATCATATCACTCTCCTGCTTAAAAATCCTGCAGTGTCTGCCTCACTGTTGCATCTGAAATAAAATTCTCAGAACAACTCAAAGTCATTCGTGATCTAGTTTATGTTGACTCTCTAGTTTCACCTTGCAATTTCTCCATCATTCCCCACTCTCCCTATACCCCAGGGCACAGCCAACCAGAATGACTCATAGTTTCCTAAGCTTGCTGTTCCTCTCATGCCCTGGGGTCACTGTTCAGAAGGTTCTGTCTTTCTGGAATATTCTCTTCACCTTCTTCTTCTCTTGGCTAAATCCCACTGGTTTTTAAGAAGCTTCTTTGAAGCACCTGGTCTAGGTCAAGTGCCTCTCCTCTTTGCTCTCATAGCACGCCAGGTGTAGACCTCAGTCACTACTCTTATTACACTGTATTAAAATCACCTCCTTGCTTGTCTACACTAGACTGTGATCTCTTCAACATCATCTTAGCACCCAGCCACATGCTGACAGACGAGTGGTGCTTATTATGGTTTACAATAAAAGGAGTCCAAAGAAATCCCCAAATGCATTTATTATTGTTCACTGCCTTCTGGAAAAATGGGCAACTGGAGTAGTTGGTGTGCCTGGACACTAAGACAAAAAATCCTAGTGCTAAGTGGCAACTGATTTCCCTCTATGCTAATAATTTCATGAGAAAATTGGAACGTATCAAGTAAGTGCTGAATGATCAGCACTATGGGGAATAAACAAAAAATAAGACAGTTAATTCTGCTCAGGCAAATACCATTCCAATGCCAAAGGTGCTCCGTGGATACATCCCTTCATTCTCCCAGAAGAGTTGGCACCTGAGCATGCATGTGCCTTTATACCGCCACACTGAGCAGCTGGAGGGCCAGAATCACACTTCATGATCCCTCCATGGCCCAACTTGCCTGGGGCAGTGTTCGGGAAATGCCCCAATCCTGAATTATGACAAACTAAGGATATGGGACACATTCTGAAATGTTTGCCATGGGGTCAAAAAATTAAAACTTTCACCTCTGATGATGATGCTTTAAATCCTTTCTGGAATAAGGCAAGCAATAAATAAAGAAATGCAGCAAGATATGGAAGCTACCTAAGTGTCTATTGATAGACTAATGGATAATGAAGTACATGTAAACAGTAGAATACTACTCAGCCATTAAAAAGAGAATGCAATCTTGCCATTTGCAACAACATGAATGAGCCTAGAGGGCAGTATGCTCAGTGAAATAACTCAAACAAAGACAAATACCATATTATTTCACTTATATGTGGAATCTAAAAAACAAAATAAACAAACAAACAACATAGATACAGAAAACATTTTGACGGTTGCCAGATGGGAAGAGGGTTGGGGTAGGTGGGTGAAGGGATTAAGATGTGCAAACTTCCAGTTATAAAAACAGTAACAGATTGTAAAACACAGCATAGGGAATATAGTCAATAATATCGGATTAACTATGTATGGTGTCAGATGGGTACTAGACTTATTGGGGTGAGATCACCTCATAAGTTATAATAAATGTCTAATCACTGAAACGAATGTTGTCAACCTGAAACTAATATAATTATTATATGTCAACTGTAATTTAAAAATAAAAAAATATTTTAAAATAATAAATTAATAAATGAAGGAGAATAAAAATATGCATAAAATAAATAAATGACTATTCATAACATGAATAATATACATATGAGTAAGTAAGGAAATGAAAAAATTTTATGAAACCCACTATCTCTTACTTGTTCATTTGCTCACTCATTTATTCGCCAACCCACCCTTCATTCAACCAACCATCCCCCATTGAACAAATATGGATATGCCTGGGGCTGTGCCCAGGACTGGGCTCAGAGTGACAAGTAAGACAGGAACAGTCTTTGCACTCATGCATGAGCTTACATTCTGACAGGGAAACAGACATTTAATAATGCCAAGCATCACTGGGAGAATAAGAAAGGTGGTATGGAAGTGCACCCTAGACAGAATTTGGCACTCGTTCGCTCACTCCCTCACTCACTAACACACTAACTCACTCACTGGTTTGCTCACTCACTCACTGGTTCATGCCCAGTTCCTAGAACAGAGCCTGGACCTTTAGAAGCACCACCGCATGTTTATTGAATGAAAAATGAATGAATGAATGAATGAATGAATGAATGCTGCTGCCTGTCTACTGTGCAATTAACAAAGGAGGGTTTATCTGAAAGTTTTACTTAGAAACCCCCAAATTTAAATTTACATATTTTTTAAATCTTCTGCTTTCCTCAGATCTCTGCAGTAAGAAGGAACACAAGCATGTATAATGTCGGAGTTGTTATAATGTCCTAGTCATTATGACCTAGGGATCAGACAGTCATGTCACTGCTGCAAAAGAGCACATTTGGCCAGAGATGCAAGTGTTCAATAACACAGTCCCCAGTGCTTAGCTAAAGGAAGTTTAACTTTCTTTTTTTTGTTTTTTTTTGTTTTTTTGTTTTTGTGATTAATCACTATGCTTTAATTATGTTCAATTTATAACAATGAAAATACATCCTACATATCAGATATTTACATTACGATTCATAACAGTAGCAAAATTACAGTTATGAAGTAGTAATGAAAATAATTTTATGGTTGGGGGTCACCACAACAAAGTTTAACTTTCAATGACAAAGAAATGACATTTCCACCACCTGCCCCCCAACTCCCCCCCACCACCCCCTGCACCGAGAGAAAAAACAAAAAACAAATCAGGGTATGAAATTTTTAAAAGTAAATAGGATCCAGCTTGAACTGAAAATGCTGCCTCTTCCCAGCCTGTGACTTTTCAGTTGGCAAGCCCTGCGCAGTGAAGCCTCTCCTAGCCCTGGGAGCCCCAGGGAGTCCAGCCAGAGCCCAGAGGGCCCTGAGTGATTTTACAAAAGGACTGGGTTTTGTGTTTTCTAGGGAAACTTGAGAGGAGAAAGACAGCACGGGCAGGCTTTGGGATGTCAGTATGACCTTGGCCAGGGCTCATTCCACTGCCACAGTGAGTCACCTGGCAGACAGACTCAGCCAGTTGTGAGTTGGGTTTTACAATACTTGACCTAACTTGAGTTCTGTCGCAGGTGTGGTGAGCTGTCTCTTCCCATTCCTACTTCACTCTGGCTCTGTCAAAGCATCAGTGGGTCCAGAAGCGGAGGCTGGCTCTATGCATTTCTGCCTTCACTGGTCCAGGTGCTGAAGAAAGGACCCAGGCCATGGGTTGGGAATGTGCTTCTAGTCCCAGATGTACCACAGACTCTCTGTGATCTTGGACAAGTGACTTTGTCCTCCTGCGTGTCACTTTCCTCACCTGTAAAATGGGAGTTGGTCTCATCCAGAAGTCTAACTTTCCGGTTCCCAATCTACCAGAAGTTCTTAAAGGCAGTCCATGTCTGTGATTTCAAAAGGCCTGATAGACATTTCACAGGAAAGGAGCTAACTGGAAGTATTGAATTGTTTGCCTTTGACCAGCATTATATCAATGTTTTGGGGTGCTGAATAGAAATCCCTATCCGTAGTCATAAATTTATTTAATAAATAACAGGGAAATCAATTAATTTAACTTAATATGTTTAGTTTGTTTAGTACATAAAATCTTTGTAAATGTGAGGCTAGGATGAAGGACATCTTTGGAAAGTATTTTTGGTGCCTAAGAAGCTCTTCTTCCCACTCCCTCTCTCCGCAGCCGACATCAGCCACCTGTCCCTCGAATCAGGCTGCAAGCTCATTTCAGACAAGAACACAAGCCCAGCTGCATTCTCAGAAAAAGTTCGAGAACTTGGCAATTTGAGATTCTGATTCCTGCTAACCAGCGTATCTCTCAATAACCACTAGCAATTTGCTTTTATCGTTGCCCCAGTTTCCTTTTCTGCAAAATAATGTCTATTTTTGTTTATTCCAGATAAAACATTTAACTGTTGGATATGGTATGGGAAGAGGCAGCTGGTGGAACAAGAAGTTCAGTTCTTGAAGTGTGCCCACCATATGTGTGCACATGCACAGACACACACTAAGACATAATCTCCTACAAGGTATAGCCCTGACCCACCTAGCCCTCTCTTTGTGTCCTTAATTTCTGACATGGGTAAGAGTTAGCAGTCATGGTGTCAGAAGAATTTGCTAGGTTTAGAAACTGGGACCCTGAAAGGCTTTGAAGATCATCAACCTGTCCCTTCTTCCAGGTAAAACTAGAGAGAGCTTGACCTCTGTGTGGGTACTGAGCTCCAAGTCCCTGATGCCCCCGAGAGGATACCTAGGAAGGGTCACTGGACTTGACCATAGGGGTGGGGAGTAGAAGAGAAAGATGCTCTCAGACATTCCACCCAAACTCCTCACAGAGCTAAAAATGATTCTTTGGAGCCGGGGTGAGAACCCAGAGATAAATGAGATGGATAAAGTAAGGCCATTAAAATCAGGACTTCATCTCTTGGTGCGATATTTATAGAAACTGTGCATAAAAAGTAGCTCAGCCACCATTCCCATCATTGCCATCATCACCATTACACCAAGGGGGAGCATCTGCTCAGTGCCCTGAATGTAAAGAGCAGCTTTCGCATCTATTCCCTTATTTGAGCTTGCTGATCACCCTGTAAAGTGGGCAGGGCAAGGACTATTTCTTGCTCCCACCCCTTTGAAGGCTGAGCATCAGCAACTCCAGAAGAAGTAACTTGCTCTGGGGCACCCAGCAGTCAGTACCAGAGACGGGACTAGAGCCAAGGCCACCTGACTCCAGTCCAGTGTTCTTTCCTCTGCAAGCTGTTGCCTTACTAAAAGCGCCTTGGGGAATGGTGGGAGCTGGGAAGGAGCCCTCCTGGGTGGACCAGGCCCTCACTCATGCTGAGGACAGAAGAGCAGGGTCCCTGTGCCCTGATGGAGGCCTGCGCACTCTTTGGCTCCTTCGGAGTCACCGATGGTGCTCCTTGCTCCGAGGGAAGCAAGTGATTTTCTGCTTCACTTACTTTGTTGATTGCAATTGAGCTGAATCTTCAAATTGAGTTTGTCAGAAAAAATTGGCACAAATTAAAGACGAGCCTTCTGTTCTCCATGGCTGGTTGGAGCTTAGAAGCCTCAGGGAGGTCCACAGTTGGGGGTGTCTCCCTGTGAGGTCCAGCCCTCATCCCTTGGCTCCCAAGATTTGTTTATACTCTAAGGAGCCACCCCTCACCATGAGTGTCCCTTGCTCTCCTCAGCAACACCTACCTGTGCACGTTCTCCTCCTGCAACCTCTCCTTTGTGCCTCCCTATCTCCTTTAAATCTGTGCAGCCTAGTCTCAGAAATGTGCCAGAAGCACCTAGAAGTCCGACAAGGACGCTCCAGTGACAGGAGCCCAGGCCTTCAGCCAACCTCTTGGACACACCGTTCCTACATCCCCTCTCTGCTTTCCAGCTCTCTGCCTGCGGCCTGGAGAGGCTCCCACTCTGCCGATCCCAGCCATGTCCCTGGCAGGGCAGGCTCTCACTCTGCAGTTTGAATCCTTGCACAGTTCCTTCTCATGACTCCCCGACCCACCCCAGGAAACCACTCAGTCTTCTTAGCTTTGAACCATTTCTGCCACATACTCCATGTATCCTCGACTGTAAGTGACCTTTTTATTTGCTATTCAAAATTTTGAGTAAGACTTCCCGGCTAATTTACTTTGGCTTTGGAGCATGGAGTATGTTAGCGACTGTATTAATATCATTAGTATTGATTTCTGAATCCCTCAGGGCCTAACATGGAGACTGGTCCAAACAATCATGTTGGTTGAGCCAAGGGGAATCACTCAGCGAATGATGGAGTAAGGCTTTCCAGGGGCTGCCTTCCAAGCAGGGCTTTCCTTCCAAGGGTGGGACCAGTGTAGCTCCCCCAGTGTAGGGCCACCCAAGTGTTGCACTTAAAGGAAGCTGCACCATCAGCTTCTTCACAGGCTCCCTGGGATATCAGTTGTGACAGATATTTCAAATTGAGCTTCATAGGGGTCAGAAAAGAGGCATAGGGTACACTGCCCCATGCCCCAAGCAATACCCCTTCAAGGGCAGGGCCCAGCTCTGCTTCCCCACATAAGAGACGAACTGGTTTCTAAACTCCACTTTAAGGAGGAGGGAAGACTCTTCCAGTTGGCCACCAAGCTCTCAGGAACAAACTTGGGAGGGCATTACCCGCTTTGCCCTAAGAAGTCTTCCTTGATTCCTCTTCCCCAGTTTTTCCCTCACTCTCTCGGAGGCCAGAGTTTATACTTTTGATGGGTAGTAAATCTTTCCCATGAATTATGCTTATTAAGCCTTAAGCAGGTAACAAAATGGACTTTCTCTTTCAGGTGAGTGTAGAATGAAGGGAAGGTTCCGGTGCTATGATGTTTAGGAAGGAGAGAAGACATTCTCTTTTCAAAACTAGAGAGTCTTCTGAGTTGGTATGTTCTGAGCATGTGTTCTCATCATCTACTGGTCCTTAGGCTTATAAGCAAGCAAAAATGGAGATGTGACCATCAGTTCATTACTGCCCTTTCAATAGTTATTACTGATTGGATTTAAGGTTATGTAATGAATACTCTTCAACTTAAAAAAATTGCTTAATCTTTTCATTAAAAAGATGATTAAAGGTCTTTACATAGACATACTGACGTGACTTGTCCACATAACATTCATTTTTAGGAAGGATTTTGTATCAATTTAAAAAATTAATAGATTTACATAACAGTAGGTGTGTTGGGTTGAAATTAATCTAATGCTGTAATGGTTAATTTGATTGCATGTTAGAACTCATTACTGCAGGTTTATCTTTGACTCAAACTCTTTATCACAAAAAAGACTTTGGATTCTAAATACTGGCCACTCATGTGAAGCAATGAGCAATTCAATGCTATTTAAAGCACAAGAACATTGGGAATTTGTTACCTCAAAGACATTTTGGAATAAGGTGAGGGAGAAAGGAAGGAAAGAAGGAAGGAAGGAAGGAAGGAAGGAAGGAAGGAAGGAAGGAAGGAAGGAAGGAAGGAAGGGGAATTCTAGTGGTCTTTTTACAATTTATTTTTAAGAGATCTGACCTGTTGAACACTTCTAGTGTTCTCTGAAAGGAAGACTATGGAAAACAAGATTAAGAAGTGTTTTACTAAAACAAAGTCTCTTTAGGAATTTTCCTGCCATCAGTGTCACCATTTTGTTATTGAGATGGTCTACTACCTGGTTGGCCCACACTCTGGTCCTATACATCCTGCCCCAAAGTCCTCAAAAGAAAATTTCCAATTGAGTTATTGTTTCTCAGTCTCCTTGCTTTATTCTGATCTATACTTAAAGGGGAAAAAAGGGGGGCAACTGAATTTGGTGCTGACCTTCTGTTTTTCTACAAACCAGAAGCAGCACACTCTGTTCAATCTCTCAGTCTCTTGTTGACATGATTTGAGCAAGTGTGTGTATGAATTTGACTCTCACCAATTATTTCTGCACCACTGGAGAGACGTGAAAGTATGTATTCTTGCTGAGATGCAGCAAAGGGTCGGGTCAGTACCAACATGACTACTCATTTCTATTTCACCTTGTGGAGAATGTTCTTTCAAGAGCATTTAAAAACAGTAGCCTTGTTGGGACAAGTGAAAACGGTGTCAGAGCTGAGGCCATTTAGTCTGGCAAAAGAAGACTCAAGAGGACAAGAGAACTGTCCCCAAACATTTGAAGACTTCTCTGGGGAAGAGGAAGCAGATTGTTCTGTGCAACCCCCAAGGATAGAATTGAGTTCCAAAGGTGGAAGGGAATCTGAGGAAAGTGTCCCCCAAGGACAGTGGTACAAACTCCCCATCAATGTTATTCAAGCCAAGGCAGGATGTCTTCTTGGCAGGTGGACTGTAGAAGGGAGAGCAGCCTTAGATGAGAGACTACTTTCAGCTCCCCACTTATGAGATCTTATGACCATCTTGCCCAACCCTGTCTTCATCAGTAGAAGAAACCTCCTCCATAACAGTATGATGAGCAAGGGAATGTTGTGCCAGGGCTACAATAGGAGAGACAAGTAGGTACTTGCCAAGAGCCCTGGAGGGGAGGTCCTGGGACAGGTAGACAGCAAGTTTCTAGCCTCTGAGCTTAGAGAGTGGCTTCTTGGAAAGTTGGACTGAAATCCTTCTGAGCCAAGTTAAACTCCTGGCTATATTTCCTTTTATTCTAAAATTCAATTTATCCAGTTCTCTTCCTGTCTTGGCCAGGCCGTGGGGGTGGCAGTGGGATTGGTGTGAGGTAGGACAAAGATGAATCAGACACACTCCCGACCACCAGGTCCTACAGTCTGGTCATGAGTAAAGCAGTAGAGGACAGTAAGTTGTGAGTGCCATAGCAAAGGCCCAGTGTGTGGGGCTCTCAGGACAGAGCAATATGACCGGGGATCAAACTTGCTTTCATGCATAGGTAGTGTTTGAAATGTGGGTTGAGTGATGGGTAGGATTTCTGAATGAAGGAAAGGAGGTAAATATGAGTCTATTATAATTCTCTGGCAAAAACATTTTCTTTCCTGAGTGGGTGGATAAGTAGGAATATAAGAATGGTTTTACTAGGCTTTTTTTCTTTCATGTCTCCAGGAACCCACCCTTCACCCTAAAAGATGTATGTGTGTGTAATGTCCCCCTTTAAGTCTAGAACCAAAGTCATCTCTTGATGGACTCCAGGAAAGGGACCAGCAGAGCAACTAATAGAAAGGAGATGAGGAGGGTCCAAGGGCCATTGGAAGGAAGGAGACTGGAGAAGTCTTAAATGTGATTCATTTACATGACAAATACTGGTCTCACTGACACCGTATTACTTGCAACAGGCACTGTGTTGGGAACTTGATATCTTAAGTTGAAGACAACAGTGTCTGCCCCAGAGAGCCCTCATGCTGAGATGCTGTGTAGGAAATAGTAGTTAATATTATATAACACAGCAATTCTTCACAACGTTCTAGTCTCATGCTCACCTAGCCCCTGTTATCACTTTCATTATTGGGTGACTGGTGGACAGAGGTGTTTCTTCATTTTAGAGCTGAGTCAACCTTCTGGATTTCCCACCTGCTGTGAGAAGTGGACCTGACCTTCAGAAATAATCAGCAACCAAGTAAGAGCCTTACTCCTCAGGAAACACAATCATGTGTACACTTGATCTCTAAGCAGGGCAAACACGGCAGCTCATGAGTTAGACACAGATCTGTTTGCAAGCAGATTCCCATTTAATCACATGCTGTCTCAGACTTCCTTCGTGATCTAGTAGAAGCTCCAGCTTCTTACTCTATTAACCACAGCTATAGGCTTCTGCTATAGACTGAATGCGCCCCATACCCCCACCCACCAATTCATATGTTGAACCCTAACCCCCAGGGTGATGGTATTTGGAGGTGGGACCTTTGGAGGTAATTAGATCATGAAAGTGGAGCCATCATCAACTGGGATTAGTGTCCTTATAAAAGGGACCCCAGGAAGGTCCTTAACTGCTTCAACTGTGTGAGGACATAATGAGAAGATGGCCTTCTAGGAACCAGGAAGAGAGACCTCACCAGATACCAAATCTGCTGGTAACTTGATCTTGGACTCCCTGCCTTCAGAGCTATAAGAAATAAACTTGTTGTTTAAGGTTCCTAGTCTATGGAATTCTGTTACAGCAGCTGAGCTGACCAGGCAGTTCCTCATTCCTCTTTACACTCATCTGGGAAATGGCAGGTGGGACAGCTCTATTCCCACGTTCACTGCAACACTCTGTAAAGTCATTTTCGGGAAACAGTAAGATTGCCTACACCAATCCGTCCTCCACTGCACTGCTGTGGGTCACTTCAGGGCTCCCAGAAACCACTTTACTCCTCAAGTGCCAGCATTTTTCCTCTCTGTGGGTCTGAACTTCCTCTTTTCTTACTTGTTTTCTTCCATTTACATTCTCTCCTCTTCCTACAGAGCAAGAGTAGATGCTTTCAGTGTATCACACATCACAGTTCCAGATAACCTGGAGAGAGCAGTTGGTATTTAGGTATTTATTCCTATTTTTATATCACCATATGCAAATAAAACTGTTGATATTATACACCACAGTAATTACCATGCACTGCTTCAAATAACAACCTTTAAATTTTTGTTTTTGCAATAAGAACAGATTCAGGCAATAGTACCAAATGGCACTTTAAAGAAGTATTTTCTAACTTCCGATGTTAACAGGGTTAAAGACCTGCTGCGAGTGTACAGATCACAGACACCGCTGCGTGTAAAGCAGAAAGGAAGGAAACCAAGGCAGGAGGATGAGTGTCGCCACCACACTACTTAGTCATCAATTCGGCCTTTAACTGACAGCTGAGTGAAGGCAAAACCGGAAGGCAGTAACATGAGGATTTTGTAACAGTTGTGCTGTGATTGTCTGTGGATGCCAGAGGGATCGCTGATTCTGTCTGAAGATCAGGAAAGCTTTTTGGAGGAGGTGGCATTGTCCTTTGAGGAGTGGGCCATTTGGAGAAACTGAAAATGGTGATGGGAGAGAGAAAAAGAGGCATGAAAGTGGAGAAGGCGATACTTCTGGTGCACTGGCCATCGCCTCCTGGCAGTCACCATTCCCGTGCAAGCTGGACTCGAATGCTTCAGAGTCAATACCTCCCAGTTCCCCTGCAGAACCCCACCACTGGTGACTGATGGGAGTTGGTGGATAAACGCCCCAGTTCCCTCTCTCTCAGGTGGAGACAACTCTGAAGTGGGTTCTACACTGTCTCCCAGGGTTCCCCAGTAGAATCAAACCTTGCTGCCCCCAATGGGAACCTACTCAATAATGTTCCCTTTATTACTTTCCATCCTCCCTGACTATCCTACTGGTATTTTCTTGATCATCTCCCCTAGTCCCTCTGCACAAAATACTTGTACTTGAATATTTTTTACTGATTTTTTACAGAGAAGATGGGAGAGGGATAGAGAGTTAGAAACATCGATGAGAGAGAAACATTGATCAGCTGCCTCTTGCACACCCCCCAATGGGGATGTGCCCGCAACCAAGGTACATGCCCTTAGCCGGAATCGAACCTGGGACCCTTCAGTCTACAGGCCGACGCTCTATCCACTGAGCCAAACCCGTTAGGGCAGTACTTGAATTTTTATCTCAGGGTCTGAGAATCTATCCTAAGACCAATCATGTTTCAGTAGTTGGAACAAAGACCTGCAGGTGGGGTGAGCTGGGTATATTTGAGGAGCACAAATGCTCCAAGATGGCTAGGGGTTTGAAGGTCTAGCAGAAAATGAGACTAGACCAGCCGTGGGCAAACTACGGCCCGCGGGCCGGATCCGGCCCATTTGAAATGAATAAAACTAAAAAAAAAAAAGACCGTACCCTTTTATGTAATGATGTTTACTTTGAATTTATATTAGTTCACACAAACACTCCATCCATGCTTTTGTTCCGGCCCTCTGGTCCAGTTTAAGAACCCATTGTGGCCCTCGAGTCAAAAAGTTTGCCCACCCCTGGACTAGACTTATTGGGGTCATGATGTAAAGTACCTGAATTCTGGACAAAATAATCTGACCTTTCTGTAGACAATGGGAAACCATGGGGTGGTAGGGGTGTTGAAACTTTCTTCCTAGGTCTTCAAGCATCTGCTTCTCTGGCTCAGGACCTAGCAGTGACATGCTCTCTTCCAGCCCCTCCTTTCTGGATCACCTGTTTGCTAGGGATTCCACAGGATGCACCGGAGATCCACTGAGCTGATGTCTGCTTTTGAGGAGAATATTGGATTTCCTCTTGGGCTTCTTGAACTTCTTTGTGGAAAAGGCTGGGATTTGAGAAAGGGGCCAGATTCTTGGAACAATATCGGCTGGCATTAACAGGATTTTTCTTCAGAGGCAGAAGAGGGTGAGTGGTTTTAGCCAGATTAGAGTTTCTGTAATCTGAGAGGGAATGTTTGATATAAAATAGTCCCCTCTAGTATTAAAGAGCCCTAAGAAAAGCCTCAAGCAGTGCGTGAGTTGGTGGATCATGGTCTCAGGGAGTCTTCAGAGTGGAGCTAAAGGAGTTCATCAGGCTGGTGCAGATTCAGATTTGGCCATGTGGTAGAAGGGCTCCGATTCAGGAATAATGGTGACTGTCTTTCCAGCCCTCACCTGGAAGCCACACAACTCAGTTTCTCCCTATATGTCTCCGGTGGCCCTGACACACTGCC
Source organism: Myotis daubentonii (assembly GCF_963259705.1). Classification (NCBI taxonomy): domain Eukaryota; kingdom Metazoa; phylum Chordata; class Mammalia; order Chiroptera; family Vespertilionidae; genus Myotis; species Myotis daubentonii. The sequence continues at coordinate 52,730,958 of NC_081842.1, read as the reverse complement.
CTTCTGCCACTGTCCTTTCGCCAGAGCCCAGAGTGAGTGCCTGCAAGCGAGAGTCCTGTGTGGACCTTTTTAGAGGACACCTGTATTTCCAGTAGCCTTTCGTCTCACCTGGATGGACAGATCCCCGCTGATTTTTCACAGCTAGGTGTTTTGTGGGTTCCTCTTCCCAGCATAAGGCTGAGATCCCTCACTCCCCAGGGGGGACCTCTGAAGCTGTGGTATCCCTCTCCATTCTTAACCACCACACATGGGTTTGGGGTCAGCCCATCTTGCATGTCCACCCTTCCTACTAGTCTCAACATGCCTTTTTCTTTATATTTTTAGTTATAGGACTTTTGTTCAGCTAATCTTCAGATGGTTCTCCAGGTTGGTTGTTCTATAATTTAGTTGCAATCTGATGTAGTCATGGAAGGAGGTAAGCACAGTGTCCACCTACTCTGCATCTTGAACAGAACTCTCAGTTTTGACATATTGATAAGGGGGTTGCTCTCTGGAGGTGTTTTGTTCTCAGGGACAGTACTGGGAGGGGTCAGAAGAGCCACTCCAGGCCTCATTACTAGGATGGGTCCTCTGCTCACAGCAGTGGTGCCATCTGGAGCCACCTTCCACTGGTGTGAGCATCTCTTCCCTCTGTCACTCCTGGCACTCAGGTCCAAGAGCAGACCTGTCTCTAGTCCTGGAACATTGTGGTATTTATGGAGGCTATAAATACATTCTGGGGCACTGTTCTACCACTTAAAACACAGGGAAGTTGGGCTGATCAAAGAGTATCAGTATTAGAGAAGGGTGGGGTCTACAGGACTGTCTTAATTACCCCACCCACCCTAAGGGAGAAGCCTTCCTCGGCTGAGCTACTGGTTTCTGACAGGAGGGAGTATGGCCCATTCAACAGGGGTGTGCAGGTGTGTGTATAAGGAAATTTACTGAAATGGCCCTCCCTAACATTTTAGAATTCCTTCACACTTGCCCAGTCATCTTCCCCTCCCACACCTTCCACCCCCAATCTAATCACACACTAGTTGGCCCCTGGTACACAATGTGCCAGTGCCCAGCCAACTCTCAGGGAATTGGCCAGGGGTCAATTTCAGCACAGGCTGCCTCATGAGGAAAGCTGCTCCTGAAAACCCTTTATTTGTGAGGCCTGGGATACAAACTCCTGGTGCCAAGGGGCAACGTAAGTCTAATGAAGGAATTATTAATGTGCAAACCTTAAATATAAACAAACTAAGCAAAATCACTCTCTCAGACACTAACCAGAAGACTGATTCACTGCCAGATGGTGTGTCTCACTCCTCTTCTTGCCAGCCCACTCTAACCTGGACTGTTCTCCTACAGGAAGTTCTTTCTTGGATGCAGTTGAGGACTATCTTTTCATGAATTTGACCTCTGGTTCAAGATGTGTTTTCTGGCAAGCCCAAAGCCCTACCCCTCATTCAGTGGGCAGACTTTTGCTGCTCTTCTGAGTTCCTCTCTGAAGGGTGTTTCTTGGCTCGGTTGCAATGTCTTCTTCTGTGATCTTTGAATTGTTCAGCACTGACCTCCTTAGGTCAAGAGGATATCTTGCTGGGCACTGTGGAGGGAGACAAAGAATGAATCCACACAAGGATCCAGCCCTCTGGTGGCTCACAGTCTAAGAAAGGAGATAAGATCCATCCGTAAATAAGTACAATGCACTAAGTACCTGAAGAGAGGCACAGAGGGGGCTCTAGAGATTGTAGGCAGAAATTCATAGTCACGTCCAGCTTGGTGGTGGTGAGGATGGTGGTGGTGGTGGTGGTGTCTGTGTGTATGTATGTCTGTGTGTGTAGTGGGGGGGAGGGATGAGGATGAGAATCAGGAAAGACCTCTGGGAGCAGTGGCTTTAAATGAGGTTAAGGAGGATGTAGAGCATGTGATCAGATAAAGATGGGGGATGGGGACCCTGGTGTGCGGTGAGAGTTATCTGGCTTCATATCCTGAGATGGAGCAGGTGCTGAAGAGCTGGGTACAGCAGATGAAGAATTGGGGCATGTGGATTTGAGACCTTGGTAGTTGTTCAGGTGGAGGTGTGGAGCAGGCAGTGGACACCTGAGTGACCACGTCCTCCTTGGTCTGGGCGCAGCAGTCTGGACTCCTGGAGCACACCATGTTTTCTGAGCAGGCTATCCCCACCGTCAACCAGCAATGTCACCTTTGCCCTCATGCCCATGGTGATTTACACCAACTACTCCCAGCCCTTCTGGCTGGGGGAGCGCAGCTTTAGCTGGCAGTATGCCCACATTATACCACCCACCTCATCCAAATGAGGCCTTTCCTGGTGAATCGGGCCCAGCAGCAGTGGGGAAATGTTCTTCCTCACCTTCAATGCAGCGAGCATCTCCATGCAGCAGGCCCCGCGGCAGTCCCCTGGAGCTGAGTCCTAGAGGCCAGAAGTCTGACATGAAGGTGTCAGCAGGCCTATGCTCCCTCTGGAGGCTCCAGGGGATGGTCCTTCCCACCTCTTCCAGCTCCTGGCGACTGCTGGTGCTCCAAGCTTGTGGCCACATCGTTGCAGTCTGTGCCCTGACTTCACATTGCCTTCTCTGCATGTCTACCTTCTTTAAAAGACCCATCCAGAGCCCATCCACATCCTGAATCCCTTTGTCCTCCTGGAGCCAAGTGATTGTTTAGGTCTAAGTGGTCCTTGCCCTCAATGGTCCCTCCCTCCTGGCAGAGGCAGGGCCCCTGGGCTGCTGTGCTCAACAGTGAAGTCCAACTAAAGAAGCAGTGTGAGCTGCAGCCCAGGGAGAGGTGCTGTGTGGTGGGAACCCTCCTCAAGGCCATGGAGCTCTGGCCCTCTAACCTGCAAGAGGTCAGCAAGGAGCACAGTCTGCTCCCCACACCTCCTTGGAGCAAGTACATCCACACCGATGATGAGCTGGTCTTGGAAGAAGAATTACAGTGGATCAAACTGGAAGTTATCACTGATATGTTCAGCCTGGCCACAGGGATGTTGCTGACCGTGCTGGGCTCCGTGAGAGATGATGGCAAGTTCTTGGTGGAAGACCATTGCTTCCCAGGGTTTGCTTATCAGATGCCTGCACCACCACTTGACCTGGACAGGTTTGTGCTGCGGATGTCTGGTCTGGACCTGGGTGAAGGCAGAGGAGAGAGCCTGCAAGGCACCTAGCCACTGGTGGACATGGTGATGGGGCAGCTGGGGGATGAGGGTGAGCAGGCAGTGCCACCCACGTCTCCCAGGTCATCCTGCTGGGAACTCTGGGAACTTCCTCGGCCATAGCACCCAGAGCAGGGATTTTATCACAAGGCTGAGTATCTGGCCAAGAAAACCCAGGAAGCCAATGTGGAAGCCATCAAGATGCTGGATGAGATCCTCCTGCCACTGAGTCCCTTGGTACCCGTTGACTATTAAAAAAAAAAAATGATGGGGGGATAATCCAGAGAAGAGTGAGCAGGAAAAGCCAGGGAAGGTCCCTGAAACTGGGAAGAGCCCAGGTTGGCAGGTGTGTAGTTGCAGGATAAATTGAGTTGATATTGGAGAGATATGTGGGACCCATTCTCAAGAGGCTTGAGTGCTGCATTATGAAATTTAAACTTGTGAGCTGCATCTTTCATTTATCTCTCAAGATCTACTAGTACTCTCTACTTCGCTGTGGAAGGTAAATTACTAAAACAATCATCAATTATTCCATCCCTGTATTCATGTCCCCTTGCCATCTACCTTTCACTGTTCTCCTGCTCTGATTCTGAGCCCAGCCATTAACTTGCTTCGCCAATGGGATGTTAGCAATGGCATATAAGTAAAGGCTTGATTGCACATTGGGGTTTGTTTTCTGTTGCTGCTCTTGGAATCCTGCCACCATGTGGATGAGCATGCCAAAGGACCCAAGGTCATGTGGAGGAGCGAGGAGTACTGACCAAAGATGCATGGGTGAACACTTGCAGAGATCAGAATTGCCCAGCTGTACCCAGCCCAAATTGTCAGCTTATAGAACTGTGAGCTAAACAAATGGTTATTGTTTTAAGCTCCTAAGTGTTGGGGTCATTTGTTATGCAGCCAAAGCCAAATGCTACAGGAACAAGCCCAGATTGGAAGGATCCAGTTTTGGAGGTCCTGGGATATGGGAGAGCATATTTTGCATGTGGAAGGAATATGAATAATTGTGGCGGGAGCACAGACTATAGTAGGTTGCAAAAATACAGCCACACATTCTTCCTGTCCCCTTAGGGATGGAATATATTTTTCCTCCCCTTGAATCAGGATGGCCATGTGACTTGTTTTGACCAAAGGTGCAGACGCAAATGCAATGTAAGCAGAAGGCTGAGAAGCACTTGCACTTTGGAGTTTGCCCACCTACTGCTCTTGGGCCCTTTTTCTGCTTTGTGCACAAGGCTAGCAACCTGGAAGGAAAGAGATCCAGGTCAAGAGAGGTCGGTGTCTTTCTAACTGACTCAGACAAGGCCATTTTAAACATAGTCCTGGACAACCCAATTGACATCAGACACATGAGTAAGTCTCATTGAGATAGCCAAGCAAGGTATATTTCAGACCAGAACTACCCAACTGAGTCCCTTTAATGCTAATCTATAAAGTCAAGGGCTAAATTTATATTTATTGTCTTAAGGTACTAATTTTCAGAGTGGTTTGTAAAAATTCCCTCCTCTGCTGGGCCAGTAGGCTGGATCAGTGAGTTCCCAGGCTCCTTGCCTTCCAGCAACAAGAGGAGGTTGAGATGAAGCGTGTATCCCCAGTTCTCAGCCTGTATCCCCGGTTCTCAGCCTGTGGGCTATATGATTTGGCTGTGACCAATGACCCTCCCCTACGTCCAGGGTTCTGGCAATCGCTCCCTCCCATGCCCAACTGCTCTTGATGCTGCCACCCTGGGGTTCTTCAACCTTCCTTATCATTGCCCACACCTTTGTCTCTGCCCCCACCCCATTTGGGTGGCCACCTGTTTCCTGAAAGGACTCTCTCTGGGACAACTTGTTCTCTGGACAGGTATGATCTACTGACTTTTTCAGTAAACAGACATCCAGTTTGGGAAGAGTGGGACAAACCTCCTGCTTTAAGGGATTCTGCTCTGAACCTCCCACAAAAGCTGCTTTTGACTTGGATGTTTGGAAAGTCGTGCTGGCCAAGGACACTGCCAAGGAGCAGCCTTCCCAGGCTGGCTCTGGAGCCATTTGGAGCGTTGTTTTCTGCAGGGAATAGTCACTGTCCTTTTTCCTGCCAACTCCCTGAGTCAAAGAATGAAAAATGAGCCCTTCCAGTGCCCCCTGGCACTGTTCCTCCTCTCGAGAGAATTTCTCTCTCAAGCACTTTTAATCAAGCATTAGGCCACTCATTAAGCACATCAGAAAGTCGGTTTGCCAAGGACCTTTGTTAGTGGGAACATGGCCCTGCCCCATATTTTCCTAACTATCACCCATGCTGCCAGGATCTTCCATGGACATAACTCCCACCAATTTGAGGGTCTGTGCAAGGCCTGTACCATTGATAATAGTAAGAATTGACAGTAATGATGAGGATGATGTAAAAGGCAAGGCAAACTGAGGACCGCATGGTACTGTCCTGGTCTTTAATGGAGAGGCGTTTGGACTTCTGTCGAGTTCATATAGGAAGTTTTGTTACATACTAGTAAGTCTGAGGGTGATGGGACTGGGGTTAGTAGGAGTAATATGTATTTCTCATCCAGAAGGGTGGCGCTTAGACGGGTGTTTATCCTCTCACTGGTGAGAAATGTTTGAGAATAGGTACTCCAGGAAAGAACTAACTACGACGCTCTGCTAGTAAGTCCTTACCACCATTTTCTCCACTGGCCCTGGTACAGGACCAGAGCTGTTCCCTCCGTCTGGGGGAGCTGCCCTGCCTGTCTAGATGGAGCAGTAGTAATTGCTTAGAGACAGGGGCTGTTAAGTTTGTAAGATAGACAGTGAGGACTTTGGGAGACTGGGGCTCAATTATTTCTAAAGAGGCGGGTGACAGAACCTAGCTAGGGAAAAGGGGATTTGGTGATATTTGAGGGGATATTGAGGGATTAGTGTCTGCATTTACCTTTTGGGCAGGATAATCCTTTATTGTATGGAACTGTCTTGTGCATCATCGGATGATTAGCCTCCCTGGCCCCAGCCCACGAAATGCCAGTAGCACCTCTCAGTCATTGTGACCATCAAAAATGGCCCCTTCCCATTCCAACCATTCCTGAGTGAAGGTGGAGGGGCAATATGGCACCTGGCTGAGAAACCTTGCAAAGGACAGGGCTGCAGGAAGGGAGAGAGAAGGCAGAGAGTTAGGGTAGAAGGGAGATCCTTGTGGGCAACTTCCAAAAGCCTGGTGTATCCACATGGGACAACCTTCCCCAGGAACTCTCACTCTCCTTTGACTCTGTGTGCACATGCATGTTAACAATGACCCTGAAGTAAAGAAACAATTAAGCCTTCTCTGAAGACCAGAGTAGGTGAGGCATTGAGGCAGGTGAGGCAGGATTTGGAACAGGTAGGGGATGCCTGCAGTCTTCCCCGGTCAGTGATGGCCAGCAACCGCCATGGCCATGGGTTCCTGAACAGTGGGGACCATCTCTCTGAGGCAAAGGCCTCCTGGAGTGAAGGTAAGGCCCATCTCCTCAACTTTCTCAACCATGTGTGGGGTAGAGAAAGGTACCTGGCCACTGGGTTATAAGTTGAGACTTATTTCTTCTGGTCTCTGCCAAGAATGAGCTTTCCCCAGGTCTTGCATGAGCAGCTTCTTCTCTTAATTCTTGTCTTTGCCAAACTAGTTCTCTCCTCCCTACCTCAGTATTATCTATCCCTTAAACTAGCTCATTTTCTTCAAAGCACTTGTCAGCACCTTATGTTGCATTACTTATTCATTTGCCTACACGAGCTTTCATGAATGGAGGCACATTAGAGCAGTAACGTGGTCTGAATCATTCACTGCTGTCTCCCCAGTGCCTGGCACATAACAGCTGCTCAATATTTATTTGTTGAGTAGACTAATGGCACATTTAGGTGCTGTGCTAAGTAATTTGCATATATTGTTTCATGTAAAGTTCAAAGATTCTTTATGGTAAACACTATATCATCCCCATGTTTTGCAAGAACTAAGACCTGGTGAAGTTAAATACCTGCTTGGAGAAAAATGGTGATAAGGTTTTTCAAGCTAGGCTGTGTTGGGGCTCATTCTCCCCTGGGTTTCCTAAAGCCAAACACTCTCTCCAGTGAGAGGGGGAATGTCCTCCCAAGCCCCACCCTTCTAAATGAGAAACACATATGACCTCAAATGCAAGGTCATATGTCTATTTATTAAACGGTGCAGTAAGGATGTGATTGACTTCAGGGTCTGGAGTCTTGTAACAAAAAGCAAACACAGATACAAATCACCATCCTGGAGGGAAGCAAGTACTAAACGCCCAAGAGCGGCGTGGCTGTGTGCAGCACTGTGGGACTTAGGAGGGAGGACAACTTTTCTAGTTGGAAGTGGGAATGGGCCCAAGGAGAAGGCTGCAGTGGCCGAGCCTGAAGGATGGGCAGTATGTAGGTGTGTGAACACGGAGCAGGGGATGGGATGTGAGCCAGACCCGGAGGCATGTCCAGTTCTCTTGTGATTTTGTGGCTATGGAGTGAAGGACCCAGGAAAGGGGTAGAGGGAAATGAATGGCCCTGGACAGGAAGCTGGGAGCCAGTGGGGAGGGAAGTGAACACCAGAATGAGGTTTCAGACTTTGTCTTAGGCAATAGGAGGTCCTTGAGGGACAAGGATGATAGGTAAGATGGCAGGAATCACCCCCACCAAAGGCCACCGATGCTTCAGGTCAGTAGGAAATCTCCAGTGAGAGGCCTGGAGAGAAAGCAGCGCTGCCAGGACTTGCTGGAGGGAGTCCCAGAAAGGAAGGAGCACCTAGAGAAGTCAGGGGATGTTTCTTGGACATCTGCGCCCCTAATCCAAATCACTTCCCTCGGAGCAGTTGGCAGCTTCAGGCAGGATCCAGAGAGCTTCCTGGGCTGATCTGTTCAAAAAAATGGGATTCAGTCTGGCCCCAACCACACTTCCAGCCTCAGCTGCACAGTGCACCCCCCACAGCGCACCATAGCTCACCCGCCTCTGCCTCCCACCCTGTCCACTCGGCAATCGCCTGCCCCCACTCCACACTCCCGCCTTGGCTGCCTCCCTCTCCTCCCCCCCCCCCAAACCCCTCTGAGCTCAGAGCCAGCTGCACAGACCCATGTTAGACCCCTGTAAGAGCCTGGCACCGGTTCCCCGCTGGCTCCCCATTGGTCCTGGAGCTCATCATACCCCCGTGACAACGTGGCCTGTGCCCAGCTCAGCATCTGGTGCCAACGGGGTTATTTGAATGCATTAAAGTCTTCTCTCCGGGATGCCCTTTCAAGTTGCTTTTCTCTCTGTAACCAGGGACAGTGACTGGAATGGTTGGAATGTGCCTTTGGTTTTCCCTTTCATGTTTTATTCCATCTCAGCATTAGTCAGACTCCCTTCTCATTTCTGGTCCTAGAGGTCCTCACATTTCAATTCCCCCCAGAGTGTGTCACTTCCAGGGGGGCTGAGCTGCCTCCCATATCTTTCCTCTCCATCCTGACCTGATCTCCTCTCGCTTCCTCACTGCAACATTGCAGGATCGTCAGGCACCATGAGCCAAACCTCTGATCACTCTCCCCATATCCACTTAGCCAAATGTGAGAGAAACAGCAGCTCTATTTTCTCTGGGGGGAAAAAAAATGAAGAAAGATTTTCACCACAAAGCAACTTCCTGCTCAAGGAAGCTGAAACCTCACACGATGTCACATTGCCATCCAGGTTTCCTTGACCTCCTGCCTCCCTGGCCCCTCACTAAGATGAGGGCTTTGAATCATCCAACTCATTTGTGAAAAGAGGAGGGAGTCGGGTTGAAGGGGTCTTTACTGAGTGACCTTTTCAAATGATGAGACCATTTTTGTTTGGTTTTGCCTTAATGCATCTACAATCTGTTGAATTTAAAACCCCATTACTCAGTCACAATGCTTATTTTCAAAATGCCACGGCAGTTTCTCCACTGGTTACGAATGAGCTGGTGGCATTGTTAGCTAAAGCTGATGGCCCCAGGAGTCCCCTTTAGGCCCTAACTGGGGGCACAGTACTGGGCGAGGAAACCTACTCAACTCAGATGTGTCCTTGTCCCAGGGCCCTAGCTCCAGACCTCCACTTGGTCACAAGCTGACTGGGGTCCCCCAAAGAGTGATAATTAGGGTCACTTGTCTCAGGATCTTAGCCTCAGAGACATGGGCAAGACTCACCTGGACACAGTCACCTTTGAGGGTTGCTCAAAGGGACCCACTCACTCTCCATAGAGATTCTCCTTATACCCACCAACACTGGAAACTCCTTCCCTACAGAGCAGAGCCCAGACAAGGCATTCTGTCTTTGAAGGACGTTTTTCCAACCTGCCCTTCCAGCCTCCACATCCTGGGACTCACCTCGCGGATGTGCTCCAGCCACACAGGACAAGCAGAATGTCCCAGTGTTCAGAGGCCTTTCCACCTCCAGGCCTTTGCTTCTGCTGTTTTCTCTGCCAATGACACTATGCTAGTTATCTATTAACATAACAATATTACCACACACTCAGAGGCTTAACACAATATACATTTATTATGTCATCATGTCTGTGGTCTCACCTCAGGGTTCAACCAGAGAGGGATCATCTACTTCCCAGCTTACACGGTTGTTGGCAGGATTCGGGCCCTTGCACGTGGTCAGACCAAGGACCTGCTTCTTGTTGACTGTCAGCCAAAGGCTGCCCTCATTCCTAGCCGGTTGTTGCCAGAGCCTGCCCTTGGTTCCCCGCCACATGTCTTCCCCAACCTGACTGCTGTTTTTTTAAAACCAGCAAGGGAGAGGGTCTTCTATTAAGACAGGCATTAGAATCTTATGTCAGGTAATCATGCATAGACATCAGTTATCTGCATATTTCATTGGTTAGAAGTAAGTCACAAGTCCTGCCCACACTCAAGGGGAGGAGATGACACAAGGGCATGAACACCAGGAGGAGGGGATCATGGGGCCAGTTTAGCATCTGTCTGCCAATCATGCCCTGCTCTCAATCTCCCTATCTACTTTATGAGCCTGAGCCTAAACAAGATTTCATGAAAGCTGCCTTTATCTGTCTCAGTCAGAATTCCCTATCTTTTCTGAGCTCCCACAGGGCTTTGCTTAAAATATTATTTGGCATTTCAGTCATTCATTCAGCCATTTAACGAATAGATTTTAATTATTTAGTATATGCCTGGTGCTAGGTGTGGTGTAGCATAATGGTTAAGGCTGCAAGTTCTGGAATCAGAGGCTCTCAGCCCAAATCCTGTGTCTGCTACTTCATGCTGGGCCTCAGTTTACTCACCTGTAAATAACATCTCTAGCCCTAACGAGTTTGGCTCAGTGGATAGAGCAATGGCCTGCGGACTGAAGGGTCACAGGTTTGATTCTGGTCAAGGGCATGTACCTTGATTGCAGGCACATCCCCAGTGGGGGGTGTGCAGGAGGCAGCTGATCCATGTTTCTCTCTCATCAATGTTTCTAACTCTCTATCCCTCTCCCCTCCTCTCTGTAAAAAATCAATAAAATATACTTTTTAAAAAATAAAAAAATAACATCCCCAGATGCCTAGAGTTGTGGGTAAAGTTTAAATGAAATCACACATGTAAGAAACTTAACATAGAGCTGGACTCGTGGTAAGAAATCAATAATGATTAAATTTAATGTTAAGTCCATGTAGGAGCCCACGCAGCCTGCCTTTTTTCATGAGGGTTTGTGTGTGTGCCTTACCTCCAGCAAGCTGCCTTCGCCTTCCCGAGGGCAGATCACAGACTCAGCCCCTCTGTTACCTGGACTGCACTTAATTCAGAGTCTGGAACATGCGAGTCTTCAGTGGCTGAGTGAGGGATGGGTGGTCTTCAACCAGTGCCCACGGTCAGCATATCATCGGCAACATGACCAGTCCATCTGGTCTGCCTGCAGCTTTGGGTTTCCAACTTCCACGTTTGCCCTGTGCAGTGTGTTCAAATGCAAAATTATGTAATTACAAGAGGCTGGGCCTTCTGCCTTCCTCCTCCCCTGCTTGCTGCGTGGCAAACACAGGTTACCAGCATGTCCTGCATTTCTCAGCATTAGAACATGGGGAGCTGGGCCTGAGAGCGGGTGGGCAGAAGGTGAAGGGCAGTGGCTGGGTGGGGAGAAAATCGGAGTCTCTGAAACCACACGGGAGACATTGGCTTTTCCTTTCCTCTTTTGCAAGAATCCCCCCTATGTGGGTCTCACTGGGAGAAAGGCTCTGTCTCACACAGAGAAACTCAAAGGCCCAGCCACCCTTTCCATGTCCTGGATTTCAGGGCCTGAACACTAGGGTAGAAGTTGGCTTTCATCTGCTGGCTTGGAGTAGTTCAGGACAACCATGGTATCTCGATTATTTTGGGAGTCCTAGACAGAGAAGAGAGACCAGCCCATCAAGCACATTTCCACCCCATGTCAGCCTCTGAGATGTCAGCCTCTGAGATGTCAGCCTGTCTTGGGTTCGTGAAGGACCTGGTTCAGAGCAGAATCCCTGAGGATGTGTCCTATGCACTTACTCAACTCATGCTTTGCTTCCCAATCTCCTCTTTCTATTTGTTCTCCTCTTTTGTTTTGTTTTTTTTTGAATGTTCTTTCTTAAGCTAAACTGAGGCTTGTTCATCTGTGTCTCTTATCCATTGGTTCAAATTCTACCTTCCAGGCCCCTAGAAACCAGTACAACTGCCTCAACCCCACAGTAGACCTTTGCCATGGGGCTGGTCCCAGACTTTTCATTTCTCCCAGCTGAATGCCCGACTTCTTCTGGTTCCCATAGGACTTGGCTTCATTGTCTTGGTCATTAACTTTGGGACATGCCCCAATATGTTAATATATATATTTTTTTTAACCCTAATTTCTTTTTTTTAATCTTTAATTTCTTTATTGGTTTAGGTATTACAAATGTGTTCTCATCCCCCCATTAACCCCCAACTTCCCCCCTCCCCGCCCCCCGCTCATGCTCTCATCCCCCTGTTGTCCATGTCCATTGGTTTGGCTTATATGCATGCATACAAGTCCTTTAGTTGATCTCTTCCCCTTACCCCCGCCCTCCCCTACTTTCCCTCTGGGGATTGATAGTCTGATCGCTGTTTCTCTGTCTTTGGATCTGTCCATCTTCATCAGTCTATGTTGTTCTCTATATTCCACAAATGAGTGAGATCATGTGGTATTTATCTTTCTCTGACTGGCTTATTTCATTTAGCATAATGCTCTCCAGTTCCATCCATGCTGTTGCAAATGGCAATAGTTCCCTCTTTTTTTTTTTTTTTGGTTAATATATTTTTAAATATTTTTATTGAGTTTTAGAGAGAGAGGAAGGTAGAGGGAGATAGAGAAACATCAATGTGAGAGAGAAACATCGATCGGCTGCTTCATGCACACCTCATATTAGGGATCAAACCTACAACTCAGGCATGTGCCCTGAACAGGAATCGAACCTGCAACCTTTCAGTGCATGAGACAATGCCCAACCAACAGAGCCACACCAGCCAGGACTATGTTAACATTTCTTAAAGTTGGTTGCCCAGAACTGAGCATAACACTCCAGGGTGGTCTTCGCAATGAGAATGGAAACTCTCTAGACCCACACAGCTTGCAGTCTACATTATTTATTCTTTCTTCATCAACATAACTTTACCATTCTAGAAAATTCTTTCCAAACAAGATAAAAGTTACAAATGATTTTATTGTTTATTCCAAATGCTTCCTGGTATATCAACTCTTTAATAGAAAACACCAAATGACAGTATACACACCAATATTCTTTAACCCTTTGTCTCAAAATTCTTACCTTGCTGTGCCCACCAATCCTAAAGCATTGTCATGAGCCTTACCCAGTCCTAATCAAACACTGCCTCTCCCGACCCCTCTTGTTGAAAGACTCATTTTAAACCAGACTTCAAAACCCAGTAAGTATCTTGACTTTGTCAGACTCCCTCCTGGACACTTCTAAGACTCAATTGAAATAGCACTTACCCATATTGTGGTAAGAAAAACCTGAATTTTTTCTTATCAGCAGGTTGCTTTAGTGGTGTGGTATCTTAGGGAGCCAGCATTCAGCACCAGCCAACAGTAGAAAAAGAAGGATCCTCATCTCCCTGTCTTACTCTAGCTTACGGGGGAGGCATCACCTTCCAGCCCTCTGACCTCCCAAGTCCCCTCACCCATGGACTTTGAGGAAGCCCCTCCGCTCAGGATTTTCAAAGGGCTCCAGGGGCCATCTCTTTCCACACTCTCTCCTCTTCTTGCAACTTGGGTTTTTCTCCCTGGAGACTGAGAAAGAAGGAGCCATTAAATTGCCTGACCTGCTCCACCAGTCACCCATTTCCCACCTCCCTACCTTTATTTCACTCAATCACTTTGTCTGTCTCCCAGTATACAGATAAAGGAACAAAGAAATATCGGTTGTCAGGGAGACAGTGCTCTTTAGTCTCAGCGGCCTCCTTTGCCCTGTTCATATTCTCTCATCATTTTCTCACTCAATTTTGAGCTTTAACAAGCCCACCTCCAGAATGGTCACTCTCGTTTTCTTTTGGCATGCCCCTAACTGCCCTTTCTTTTTTCTTGGGGAAATTTCAGGCTACATGTTCTGTAGCAGCCCATGAACCCATTGGATTCGCTGTGGAATAATTGGTTTTATAAATGTATATGTCTAGGGATGTATTCCAAGGCCTCCTGTTGGGTGTGTGACCTTGAGTTGAGTGACCTTGGACAAGTCTCTCCCTTTTGCTCATCTAGTTTCAGCTTCTTTCGAGGAAGGGGCTGGACTGGATGATTTCCTGCAGTTTCCTGATTAAATGTCTAAAGGAAAAGCATTTGGAGGACATTTTTTCTGTTTCTAATTATAAACACAAAACATACTTGTAAAACATAGAACAAGACAAAAATATGCAAAACCTAAAATGCAGGTGTTTCTTTCATCAATTGCCCTGGAGAGAGTATTCTGGGGCAGTATTTGCCAAGCACACTCAATGCATGCCTTTTAATGATATTGACCCCAGTGACCCCCGATTCACTGGGATAACTAAAGGCTATTCTAAGAAGGAACTGTGAGTGTTCTTACAGTTTCTCTTTTCCCTCGAGGAAAATTGCAGAATCTTTTGTGTTGCTTAAGAGGCATGGAGCTCTGCCGCCCGTGACCTCACCTATGTGTTTGTCAGGAAATAAAACACAGACTCCTGGCCATAGCCCAAGACTCAGATCTACAGAAGAGTTGGGGACCAAGGGGCTGACAATTCCACAGCGTCATGGCCGATATTCAGGTCCAGAGACTAGCACCCAGGAAAATAATATTGACCCAGTACTTTAGTCTTCCACAAACATGAAATTGCCTTCTTCAGTGTGTCTAAAGTTTGAATGAACTAGAGTTGGACCTATAGCAGACAATACAGATTGCTGGAGAACAACATAGAAATGCATTTTTGTTATCAGAAGCCCACTAGGGAGAGAAATTTCAAGAGTATGAACTACCGACGTTCTTGGCCACATTCTTAATGGCTGAGCTTACACCCCACACCTGCCTCAAGGAGGGTCAGATTTTAGGGAGGAGGAGTAAATAGAGCTCAGTGTAACCCCAGGAGGGAGTTATGGACAAATCCACGCAGATGTGGGTGTGAGGTGTGACTCAGTGGTGGGGAAGCAGCAAGTGCTGGAAAAGAAGTTCAAGGGAGGGGGACGCCCTGGGGTGTTCCTAAGGCAGAGATGGAACTGTGAGGGTTAATTCATTCTCAGTGTTTTCTTCTCAACAATGACTTGAGATAACCAAAGTTAGGAATTAAATTTGGAAGGGAAGACTTAGGGGCTCTTCCTTAAAGGGAAAGTAGGGTAAAGTCAACGGGAGGCCAGGGTTCCAGGAGAGATAGGGAGTGAGACAGTACAAAGAATTTAACAACCCCATGGAAAAATACATTCTTTCAGTGATCTTACCTGGCAATGGGTGTTGTTTGTGCTCAGTTTTCTCACCTGTCAAATGGAGACAGTCATCTCCCAGGACTGTGTTGAGAAATAAACCAAAGGAGGTATGGTATAGCCCCAAGCACTGCCCTGAAGTGCAGCAGGTACTTGATAAATGATAGCTTCCATCCTTCACCCTTGGCCTCAACCAGCCCTGTGGAATGGAAGATATTATAGACTGCCCCTATTATATTTACCAGGAGGATCAAGTGAGGCAAGGATGTTGAAGTTCTTGATGACCTGCACAGTATTATGCAAACAGAGGTATAATTACCATCAAGATGATGGTGATTCATGATAATCATTATAATGAAATGTGACCTGGAGGTCAGTAGGCTTGTAAACAGCAGGGATAGCTTAGAGTCCCTGTAGCAACTATTGTCTCTATGCAACAGCTGTGGGTGGGAATGGCGTGGCTGGTGGAAAGAGTTTGGTATGTGGTCAGAGGACTTGGAATGAAATCTTGACTCTGCCGATACTAGCTATGTGACCACATGAAACTCTCTGGGTCTTATCTCCTCATATGAACAATATGGGTAATGCTCTCTAGCTCACAGGATTGTCACTAGCAAGTGAGCTAACAGGTAGAGCTCCTGTCAGCTACAGGTAAAGGAGTAACCTGACCTCACAGTGCCTTAGGCTCCTCATCTGTGAAATGTGGATGTTAATAATACCTAATTCCTAAGGTTTTAATTAAATCATATAATGTGAGGAAAGACCACAGACCAATGTCTGACCTAATCAATGTTAATTATTACCAAATAGGCCTCCTCTGACTCTTACCTGTGGCACTTACCTGTAGGAATGAGGCCCCTTTAGCACAGGAGGGCTCTGGTTTCCAGAGAGTTTTGTGCCATCTCATAGTTCTTGTAGGGGGCAGCCTGGAAGTCATTTGGGAGATATGGCTGGATTCAGACTCTTTTAGTAACCTTGGCAGAGCTTACGATGCTTTTAACCTCTGGTCTAAGGCCTATCCTCCTTCTGTAGGCAGTAGGAATAGATCGGTTCTATACTAATCAAGGTTCTCCAGAGAAACAAAATCAACAGAAGAGATGATAGATAGATAGATAGATAGATAGATAGATAGATAGATAGATAGATAGATTTTAAGAAACTGGCTTATGTAATCATGGAGGCTTGATAAATACAAAATCTGCAGGGTAGGCTTGAGACCCAGGAAAGAATTGCAGGTTAAGTCCAAAGGCAGTCTGCTGGTAGAATTTTTTTCTTGCACAGGAAGGATCAGTCTTTGGTCCATTTGATCCTTCAACTGATTAGATGAGGCCCAGTTACATTACGGAGGGCAATCTGCTTTACTCAAAGGCCATCTATTAAAATGTTAATCTCACCTAAAAACATTCTCATAGAAACATCCAGAGTAACATTTGACCAAATATCTGGGCACCATGGCCCAGCCAAGCTGACAAACACATAAAATTAGCCATCACAGCCCCATGCTTCCTCTTTTTTTCTATGTTCTGAATTCAAACTAAGATTTTGGAGGAAAACAGAGACATCCTTTAGTTTCCATGGGCCTAGAACAGACCCTAGGGCTCTATAAGCTCACTTACTTTTCCTGAGATGACTTAGTACCAGCCTACAGATCAATGACTCCGACTAGAGATAAAATAGCAGGCCCGGAGAGGGAGTAACTTGCCCCAGGTCAAAACGCAAAGCCAACCCACAGCCTGGGGCTCCCAACAAGCTCCAAGTTCTCAGAATGTACCTGACTCCACTCTCCTGTCACCCAAATGCCGAGGAGAGGAACTCTTTGATGAATGCCAGTGACGGCGAACCTTTTGAGCTCGGCGTGTCAGTATTTTGAAAAGCCCTAACTTAACTCTGGTGCCGTATCACATATAGAAATTTTTTGATATTTGCAACCATAGTAAAACAAAGACTTATATTTTTGATATTTATTTTATATATTTAAATGCCATTTAACAAAGAAAAATCAACCAAAAAAAATGAGTTTGCGTGTCACCTCTGACACGCGTGTCATAGGTTCGCCATCACTGATGTATACAGAGGCCTCTGGCTGCTCACAGCCCTGCTCTAAAAGATCAGCTGTTTCTAAACAGAATCCTTCTAGCCTTTTATTTCCAGCACATTCTCATTCTCCCCCCCCCCGCCCCCCGCCCCCACTCTCCACTCCCAAACATATTGCCTTCTGCTTAGCCAGACTGGACTGAACAGATCAATGACACTAATTTGCACTGAAGAAAAGTTAGTGATTTCCTCCCTTCAGATGTAATGAGGTTGCCTCAGGCTTGTGGTCAAATTAGGATCCCAGCATTTTTATCTCCTTTGTAGAAGGTTTCTCAGAAGAATCACAAAATCCAGGGGCTTCTAGAAGAGTTTATTTTATCCAATTCCTTCATTTTATAGATGAAGGCACAAAGGACACGAGTAGGGAAGTAATGTTCTCTAGATACCAGAAAACTCAAGTAATCAGTTGAAGAGGATCCTGGAGATTGGCTGAGGCAGAGGAGAGGTGGTGAGGGAGACTTCGTGATAAGTCACTCTCAGAGTCCAGGCTACATGTGATGAAGACCTAGACTGGGCAGTGCAGGATAAGTGGGAAGGATGAGGACAAAACATTGTATCCAAACACAATTCTGAGAGAGAACTTAGAGAGGACTTAGCGATATGAGTTGAGGAAGAATGGAGTTCAGGGTCCTGTCTTGGTTGCTGGGTGGATGGAGATTAACCAGGATTAGGAATGGGTAGGAGGTGGGAGTTTT
This sequence comes from Myotis daubentonii, assembly GCF_963259705.1. Classification (NCBI taxonomy): domain Eukaryota; kingdom Metazoa; phylum Chordata; class Mammalia; order Chiroptera; family Vespertilionidae; genus Myotis; species Myotis daubentonii. Next base: position 52,713,193 of record NC_081842.1, on the reverse strand, counting down.
AGAAGAATGACCAATGAGATTTGTACAGGTCAGGAGGTATTTGTGGGATGTCCAGGGGAGAATGCTTGGTAAGCAGTGGGACGTGTGGGTCTGAAGCTCAGAATATAGGATTAACTGTGAGACGTGGGATTCTACCACCATGTTCTGAAAGCTGAACCCATGAAAGGGAGTATCTGCCGGGGGAGCGCATGGCCAGTTGGACTTCCAGGTCTGTGCTTGTTTCGTGAAGCCACATTCCCCAAAGGAGGATGACGGAGGGTCACAGACACTTCCCCAAAGAGGGTTTGTGTTCCACATTTTTAGTTATCCCCTTCTTGACCAACATCTTGTATGTTTGTAGGTATGACACTGTCCCTCCTTGCCCAAAGAGGCAAATGCCCCTGGGTTCTCAGGAGCAGTGCCTCTTTGTTGCTTTCTGGGCTGGGTGAAGAGTGTCCTTGGAGTTCATGGGGGAGCTTGGACAAGGAGGGTACAGGTGTGAGTGGCACTTCAGTCTCCCCACCACCCAAGGTGTTGAGTTCTCTGACCCCTCTCCACCCCAAGCAGAACCCGAGCTACACAGGAGGGACAAAGCCAGCCACTGAGAAGCTAAGTGGCTTTCTCTGGTGCCCTGAGTGCAGCATTAAGAACCAGTGTCGCCCTGACTGGTTTGGCTCAGTGGATAGAGCATCGGCCTGCGGACTGAAAGGTCCCAGGTTCGATTCCGGTCAAGGGCATGTGCCTTGGTTGCGGGCACATCCCCAGTGTGGTGTGTGCAGGAGGCAGCTGATCGATGTTTCTCTCTCATCGATGTTTCTAACTCTCTATCCCTCTCCCTTCCTCTCTGTAAAAAATCAATAAAATATATTTAAAAAAAAAAGAACCAGTGTCAGTAATTTGTCACCTTGAGTTCTCTCCAGCTACTTGGTAATTCATATTAAGTCCCAAATGAGTATGTGTGCTGCTTCCTGGAAGGTTTCAAAAAATAGAGGTCAAGAGAAAATGAAGTATCTCTGGGATTTCTTTGATCAGTTGGCTTATAAAATTATTTTAAAATAACTCACTCTAGAGTTAGCAGAAATTCCATTCAGAAGGACTCTAGCATAGCAGCATGAGTTGACAACTCTTCTTCCAAATTATATATTATTTATGCAGTTGCCAACATCAAAATTAGCAGGTGACATGCTAAACTAAACTTCCTGGCACACACACACAGACACACACACACAGCTCAGAAACAACAGTGTGATGGCAGTCTAGTTTCAGGTGGCCCCTCCAAGAAGGAGGACGAGGTATTGGTGGGGAGGATCTCTCCCTGCTCTAAATGGAGCAGGAACTTTGGTACACACCAGTGTGCCAGGCACTGTGCTAGGAGCTTTCCATGTAGGCTGACATTTGCTCTCCACCACAATCTGTGAGGTGTGAATCATTATCTCCATCTTTCAGATAAGCAAATGGGGACTTTGAGGGTGGTAGTAATTTACCTACAACCACCTTGAACCTAAGTCTCCAATGCAAAAGCAAGAGCTCTTTTCAATATCGAATTAGAAGACGCAGATGGCTGTTGTGGTGGCTAAGCTTCAAGCGGGCCCCAATGAACTATTCTCAGAGTGGACACCCCTGTGTGGGTGCCTCCCACACTGAATTCAGGTTGGCCCTATATAACCAAATGATTGTGGCAGAAGTGACTTCCGAAGCTAGGTCATGAGAAACCTTACAGCTTCTTGATCCCTTAGAATGTTTGCTCTGAAGGAAGCCAGCTGCCATGTAAGAAGTCTGACTTCTCTGAGATTGCCATGCTGCAAGGAAGCCCAAGCCGGCCACATGAAGAGTCTACCTGGAGAAAGAGAGATGCTCATTCAGCCCTCAGCTGTTCAAACCATTCCAGCTGGAGCGCAAAATATGTGAGTAAAGAAACCATCTGGAATGTTCCCACCCAGTGGTGTCTTCAGATGACTCCAGGCTCAGCTGCTATCTGGCTGCAGGGTCTGAGGAACTCCAGGCAAGAACTGCCCAGTTGAGACCAGTTAATCTTCAGAATCTGGGAAATAATAATAAATTTTTGCTTTAAATTACTAAGTTTTCGAGTGGTTTCTTGCACAGTGATAACTGAAACAGGTTTCAGGACTATTTTATGTATAACAGTTATGATCAATTTTTATTAACCACTTCCTCTGTGTCAGGTATGGTACTAAGCATTCTACATGTATTATTCTACTAGGGGCCCAGCTTGTGATTCGAAATCATGCAGCACCGCCCACCCTCAAGTCACCGGTCCAGCCCTGCCTCCCTCTCTGGCCCTTGAAGCAGCTGGGCCGCTGCTGATCAGGCCCTCCCCCAGCACAGGTGTATGGAGCCCCTGCTGCCGGCCCCTGATGCTGCGCACACAACCTCCTCTTGTCTGGTCGACCCATTACGGCGTCCTGGTTAATTAGCATATTTCTCTATTTTCTATATAGAGAGATAGATAGATTTTATTTCCACAATAACCCCATGCGACAGTGTTTATTGTTATTCACTATACTTGCTTTACATAGGAGAAAGGTTCAGAGGTAAGTCCAAGGTCACATAGCTAGTAAGTGGAAAGGCCAGGATTCAAACCCCAACAATCAATCCTAAACCTTGTACAATCACACATTTCTCTGCTCTAGATGCAAGTGACTCAGAGACTAATCCCCAGGTAGATGAGCTCATATCTGGGGGGTTGCCTTGGAAAGTCTGACTGTGCCCAGAGAGACTGTTCTGGAAGGTCTGGAGCAGCCATCTAGGGTCATGCCAAGAGTCTTCTGGGGATGAGCAGCCAGGGCTTTGTGATTCATTCACATGGAGAAACTAATGGTTCTGACCTTTTCTTTTAAAAATGCTTTCTGAGGGAAGTCAGTGCTACCAGCAGGGTCTAGATTGATGGCATCGGAGGCTGAGAAGTAGAGCCTCCACCCTGTGTCACTTCACTTGGTACCTTGGGTCAGCCAGAGACAGCGGGGCTGGGAAATGTCACGTCCATTGCCTACTCAGATACAGCCTCCCTCCTTTTCTCCACAGCTTTATTGCTTTTCTCTGTGGGACATTGAGGGATGCTTTAGATGCTCCGTCCTCAGAGCAAGAGATCAGAAAAGGGGGAATCCAGTCACATGAAATTAGAGGGCCGAGATGAGAACAGGAAGTAAAGGGTAAGGGTAGAGGACCACATCTCTGCGTGAACACACATGAACTAACTACTGCATCCTCCAGGCTGAGCCCAGGAAGGCACCAGGTCAGAGCGATACAGTCCCCTGCTCTCCTCTGACATGGCCCTTCATAGGCAGCTGGGGACAGAACACAGGGCACAGGGGACTGCTGCTTTGATTTGCTTTGGCAGCTCTCATTCTGGGCATAAGTACTGGAAGGCGCTGAGCTCCAGCACGTGCTGCTGGTTCTTCACTCTTTCTTTCACTTGACCTTTCCATGGTGCCTTCCCCCACATACACAACCCTGTCGCCAGAGCACAGAAGGGTGAGGGGTGCGGATCAGGAACGTCATGGGGAAGTGTTGGGGAGCACTAGATCTCCTTGGCTCACAGGGAGAAGTGGTAGCCTGGTGAGAAAGTCCTCCACATTGCAGCCTCCTGAAAGCCTCCAGCCTGCTCCCCTGCCTCTCCATTCCCATCTGGGTCCTGCCCGCTGCCCAGGAACCCTCTGCCTGCACGGCTTTCATCATGGTTGGGAAGTCTCTTCTCCACACCCACTGTCATTTATGTTTCCCAAACATCAGTCCTTTAAGTACCACTTTCACCACTTTTCCCGTGTTCACACCACATGAACTATTATTTACTCACTAGTTTCCTTTAAATAGACTCTTTTATACTGAAATTAATTGATTTTAAAAGTGAAAGTACATGATAGAAGACAGAATCACATACCATAAATAGAAGATGCCTGTACAAGTAAATACAGTAAATACAGTAAAAATGAAGGTAGTATCATTAAATTTTAGCTAAATATTGTCTGCCAAGATCTAGGCTTAGGACTTGTGCTCATTAAAAGGAATGTTACTCTCTATTAAAGATGCACCAATGGAAACTCCCTCCTTAATGTAAACTAAAAAAGCCAAAGGGAGTGGGGGGGGAGGGAAAGAGCAATTTTTCTTGCTATGCAATTTAATGCTCCTCAGTGTTTGTGTCTTTATCTACCTAAATCATTTCTTCTCCCACCCATGGTCTGGATTTCATGTTTTGACAGTCATTGTCCCACCCCATCTTGAAGTGTCTGTAAAGACCAGCTCAACAGCTCTACTGTCTCTAAAACAGTCTTTTCGTCCCACTCCTGCCTATAACTTTCCCTTCTTCCTCTAAATAGTTATAGTAACAGATACCATTTTTATAGTAAACAGGTACCATTTATTATGATAACACTTCTTGTAACTTAATTGTCACCTATTGTTCTGGGGCTCCATGCTCTATTTTTCTGGTGTGTCACAATCTTAGAAGCCGGTGACTGTAACTCTTTTTTAGGGGTGTGCGTATGAAGGAAGATTGGTGAGGATTTCACAGAGTATCTTTCAAGCTGCTGAGCACAGTGTCACTTGATTTACCTGCTGAATTAAATGAAATGTCTTGTGGCTGCTACTGTGCTGCTCTGAAGTTGATTGTATATCATATCAAATAATATGTATAAACTAACACAAAGTTTCCCAGCTCAGCCCATCTATTTCATGCAATGTGCAATTCAGCTCAATTCTGGAACAACAAAAAGACTTTGCAAAATCACCTCCATTTTGTGCAAAGGCTGTGCTGTCTAAAGTTAGCGTTATATACATCAGAAAGGAAAAGCATTTGAGATTTATTAACTGACTACATTTTTCCCTTCCTCTCTTACTTATCCATTTGGCAAAACTTGACAGAGTGCCTACCACACAGCAAGCAGTAGTAAACTCTAGGGGAATAAAGATGAAAAATAAGTTGTGTTTCTGATGTGGAGTTCATAATTTAGAATGAGAGAGGGCATGAGAACCAGTCATTACAATTCAACACAAATGCAGTCATGCAGGTGCACGCAAAGTGCTGTGGGAACCAGGAGAGGGATTTCGATTCTGCTTAGGGGAGCTGGAAAAGGTAACACAAACAAGATGACCTTTAAATTAAGCTTTGAAAATGAGCCAGACTTATTTGAGAGAGAACATTCCAGGCTAAAAATGAGCAGAAGCAAAGGCATGGAGGCTTGCATCTGGGTGTTTCTGAAGTGGTCAGTGGCAAGGGGTGGCTATGGTATAGAATGTCTGGGCAGAGGAACAGGAACAAGGACTGGAATGGGACACAGTGGCCTAATTGTGAAGGGCATGAGGTGCCGCACAGTGGGCAGTTGTTGAAGGTCTTAAAATAGGGACGCATAACAGAGATGGCTCGTTACCTACTCTACTGTTTATCCTCCCCTTCCTTCTTTTTTTTACAGAACTCTGCTATTTAGCTGGGCCTATTAATGCTCAGAACAAAAGACGACATTTCTCAGCTTCCCGCACAGTTAAGGGTAGCTAGGTGAATAAGTTCTGATTGAACAGTATAAGCAGCGTGTTGTGGAACTTCTAGGAAGGCTGCTTAAAGGGAGATGCGTTAGCTGGGTAAGACCCCATTTCCCTTCTGCATTTCCTCTTTTGGTTTGCAACTTGTCCATGCTACATGGAGTGCAGAAGCCCTTTTAGACTACAAAGTCATCTTGATGATGAAAGCCAGAACTGCAAATGACAAAGTAGATAGAGGAGCCACCAACCCTATGCATCATTTTCTCTTTTATGGAAATAAATTATTGATATGGGGGGGGTGTCTTATAATATTCAGCCAAACCTAATCTTAACAAATACAGGGAGTCAGGGGGTCTTTGACTTAGACCATGTCTGATAATTCCAATATTTGGTTATTCTTTGGATCTATTACGTCTATTTGTTTTCTCTTGGTTTTCAGTCTTTTGATCTTGCCTTCTGATGTCCCTGGTAATTATTTTTATTGAAAGCAAGACATTATATAGAGCAGCATTATCCAATACATTAGTTATGAGCCATGTGTATAGCTGTTTAAATTAAAATTAAATTTAAAAAATCAGTTTCTTAGTTGTGCTAGCCACATTTCAAGGGCTCAATAGCCACATATGGCTGGTGGCTACTATGTTGGCCAGTGCATGTGTAGTACAGAACATTTCCATCACCATGGAAAATGAGTACTGCTGGTATAGATTATCAATCAGGGTGCTCTGGAGGATACTCTCATTTCTGACCAGTAGCTAGGCTAGGGGATCCTTTGTCTTGATAGGCCCTACACTCCAACTTTGGTCTCTCTCTGGCCCTGTGAGATTGTTGAATACTCTTCTCAGCTTCTCAGACTCCAGCCTGCCACTTACAAAAAGGCAAATACCTCAAGAAGGCCTATGTTTCAGGCTTACTTCTCTGTATATCCCTTCTTTCCAAGATCTCGCCCCTTCACATTTTTAGTATTGGTAGCTCTCCAATGACTTCAAATAGGTTTTTAACAAGAAAATATACTTTATATAATTTTCTAGTCATCATTGGCAGGAAGGCTGGTCTGCTACAAGCTAGTCCACCATAGCTGGAAGCAGAAGTCACACCTCTGTTTTAGGTATGTGGCTCTGGGGGCGATGCAGAGAGAGTCTGGCAGAATATTCCAGACAAGAGACAATGAGGACTTGAACTAAGGACAAGCAGAGAGAGAGGGGGGACAGATTTGAGAAATCTGAGCAACTGAGGAAAGTGGAGCTAGCTGGAATCAGTCTCAGATTAGATGTGGGGTGTGAGAGAGATGGAGAGGGAGAGGAAGAATTCAAGGATGGCTTTTGGGTCATGGCCCTCAGATGTCTTGGGCAATAGGGTGGATGCACCCTTCTAATGTGATCTAAAGGAGTGGGGTCTGGGACAATTCTTTCTGTTGGCTTTGGAGGTGACCGCACCAAGTGTCCTGGATACAATGCTCTGTGCCAATGATACAGAGATGTTATGTCTGGTGGTCAGTGGTAGGTTGGGCAGAAGAACCTTCCCCAAGCTACTTCTGTGACATGGTTTTAGTGTGATTCTGGCTGCTTTTCCTCTTCCTCCTTTTCCCCCTCTTCTTCTTTATCCTATCCCAACTCTTCCTCCTACACTTCCTTCTCCTCCTCTCTTTTTTTCTCCCTACTCTTTTTCCCCTTGCTTCTTCAGCTCTTGGGGGCAATTCTGATATCCTTTGAATAAACTCATTTTCTATTTTCCATTTCTTTGGCTTGCAACCCAGAACTCTGATAGATGAAGAAGTGTGCACTTATAACATCCAATGTGCACATTAGAGAGGGTTTCTCCCCATGGATTAAGGTTTTTAATATAACTTATAAGCACACTCATCTTGTTTTTCACATATTCTCAAAAGTGATGGGAAAAGGCCAGAACGCAGAGATGGAGGGTGGAGCTGAGTGGCTATTTCAAGGAGTAGCCAGATAATAAATATCTATGGCTTAGTTGAAGCCATGAGAATGGCCTGTATTTCCCAGACATTATGTAGCCTGAAAAAGAAAGAGTTTATGAGTTTTTATTTAGTCTATCCCCTTCATTTATCAAGATGAGCTGTTCCCTTCTAGGGATGCTGAGTTAACTCCAGTGACTCAGAATGTATGACTTCTTCCTAGAATGCTTCTGTGCTGGTCAAGCAGAGGCCAGCCCAGCATTTACCCTTCAGCTGGGAGGAGCAGGGTCTCTGATAAACCTGAGTGAAACTTCCTCCTCCTGAGCCTGACTGGTCTGACCTGAGTCCTAATGGCTGCCTGGGGAGCAAACCATCCCATGTCCCTAGGGCAGGTGGCCTGAGCTGGGTGTTTTGTGCCAGTCTCAGTCCATTAGTGGCGATGTTATCATCTAGAAGTGCATGGGGACACTCACTTGGACCCAGGTTCCACTTTCTTAAATCAGTGTTGTAGCTAGACTGACCCTCGAGGTTCTCATTATGATTGTAAGACACCCTTAGCAATAACCATCAGGAAACTTTGAAAGAGATAAGATTTTTTACTCACAGATCCTGGAGGGTATATGACACACTTGGGACCACACCTGGGGTCAGTAAGGTTGTGGAAGGGAGGTAGAGGGGAGAGAGAGAGAGAGAGAGAGAGAGAGAGAGAGAGAGAGAGAGAGACCAGGCTCTTTGGAAGCCATGGGCTTCTGTGCAGGCATGGCCAAGTCCAAGAACAACATCATGCACAACCAGTCCCTAAAATGGCACAGAAATAGCATCAAGAAACCCTGATCACAGAGATAGGAATCTCTTAAGAAGGTGGACCCCAAGTTCCTGAAAAACATGCACTTTGCCAAGAAGCATAACAAGAAAGGCCTGAAGAACATGCTAGCCAACTATGTCAAGGCCATAGGTGCACATGCTGAGGCTATTAAGGCCCTCATAGAACCCAAGATCCCAAAGGGTGGCAGTGGCAAGCTCAGTCAACTTGCCTGCTGCATCAAGGGTCTCAGGCTCTGCCAGCCAAAGTCCAAGGCCAAGCTCAAACTAAAGCTCAGCTCTGACTCCAGTTCAGGCTCAGGCTCCCACAGGTGCCCAGGTCTCCACGAAGGTTCCAGAGTAGAGGCCTTGGTTTGCCAATGTGAGGATGGAAGGATTGGTGTGACCCCTGAGCTGCTGTCTTCATGGGACTGGTGTCCTCTTGCGCTGTTTGTACAAATAAAGCTGAGGCAGGATCTATGAGAGAGAGGGGTGGGGGGGGGGGGGGGAGAGAGAGAGAGAGAGAGAGAGAGAGAGAGAGAGAGAGAGAGAATCTAGGGCTCTCTTTTTATTAGGGTCAAGGGTGGGGGTCTAGGGTTTCCCAGATTTACTCTTCTTATTTTTTTTTTTGACAGACAACTGTTTAGTTTTTATTTCATAATCGTAAACTTAACTCTGCAATCCAGCTAGCCTGGGAAGGGGTAAGGAAATTATGGAACCCAATAAACTGGCAAGAGCACAAAGATTATAGAACATTTCAAGCAAATCGAGGTGAAGGGGTGCTCTCCTGAGCTACAGAAGGAATGGTCTGGTGGTTAAGATAAAGCACAAATTAAATGTATTAGAGTTGCCCACAGTCAGCAATGGTGATCTTCTTGCTGGTCTTGCCATTCCTGGACCCAAAGCGCTCCATGACTGTCACAATATCCATGCCTTCTTTCCCCTGGCCGAACCCACATGCTTGCCATCCAACCACTCAATCTTGGCAGTGCAGATGAAAAACTGGGAACCATTTGTGTTAGGTCCAGCATTTGCCATGGACAAGATGCCAGGACCTGTATGTTTCAGGATGAAGTTCTCATCCTCCCCAGGTTCATTCTTTATTGCTTAATTTAAAACATAAAAGTGGGCCCTGGCAGGTGTTGCTTAGTTGGTTGGGCACCGTCCCATGCACCAAAAGGTTTGATTCTCAGTCAGGGCACAAACCGGAATTGTGGGCTCCATTCTTGGTAGGGGGCACACAGGAGGCAGCTCTGACCAACGTTACATTCTCACATCGGTGTTTCTCTCTCCCTTCTCTACCTCTCTCTCTAAAAGTCAATAAACACTATTAAAAATTAAAATAAAAACATAAGCGTGGGATTAAGCTTGGGAAGTGGGGGGAGTGGCCAAATAGTCAATTATCTAAATCAACCAAAGATCTTTAGACAAAGGAACTTAGAGGGTGACTGCTTGGCTCTTTATCTAGCCCTGTGGCTGGCAATGTGTTTAGCTAGCTGTTTGTTGTTGGTTTTGTGTTTTTGTGTTTGTTTTTTTTTTTTTTTTTTTTTTTGTGTGTGTGTGTGTGTGTGTGTGTGTTTTGGGGGGGGGCGGGGGCGTTGTGTAAGTAGATGCCTTAGCAGTCAAAGCTTAAGTCAGGTGTTTGCATCACAAAAAAGAAAAACCAACTCTAGGGCTTACACTATATAGGGTGTCACTACATCAGTGTGGCCCTTGAAACCCAGCAGACCACAAGGGAGATGGAGGACACTTGATAATTGGGCTCCTAGTCATCAGAGATCAGCAGAGGTCAGGCCATGGAGGACTCTGCTGGCCAAGTTTATGTGTTAGGACTTCACTCTGCGGCCAGTAAGTATTTTGCACTTTGGAAAACTGACTCCAAATGAAAATAGATGGGAGGGGAAGTGACTACCTGTTGTGAGACCAGTTAGATCTGCTGGCTAGCAGACCATTTGAGAGATGATGCAGATTTGCACAGGTCACTGGAGTAGGGATGTTGGAACAGGGAGCTGGCAGACATTTTAGAGGCAGAAATGATAAAATGTGGGCAAGAACTAGGGTGACCACTAGATGTTTTCTCTAAGGTGGATCCTCAGGAAGAACCACAAAATGCGGGGGAAAGATGATGAATTCTGTTTGGCATGGTGGTTTGAGGTGTCTATAGGACATTCAAGGCAGAGGGACAGGCTGTGAGTCTAAGGATCAAGGGCAAGTTCAAGGGGGGAGGTTTGGATTTTGGGTTCCTTTGTCAGAGCTGGCCTCTGTCTGAACCACCCCTTCCCTAGACTCCCTGGTGATGGCCTAGGTGTCTGAATATGAACTGCCCCGGGCCCTCTGAGGGTGCATTCCTTTCACACTTCCTCATGTCATCCTCTGCTAGGACCTCCCAGATGACCCACCCTTGCCCTGTGACTAGCCATATCTGTGGGCCCCAGCCCTCACCATCCATCCCACCTTTGCTCTTGGGAGCTGGGTTCTTACAGGGACAGGCCCAGCTGTCTCAGTCCTCTAACTGGGAGAGACCAGGGCTCACAGCCTGATGGGGCTTCTAACTACACAGAGCTGATTGTGTAGGCAGACTCACAGCACATGGAAAAGCCACCCAAGAAGACTACAAAGGCTTATGCAATTGGAGGAGCAATTGTCAAGGCAAATCCATGCGTGCTGGAAGAATTCTGAGGAAAGTAAAATCAACTTAGGCTGCAATGCATGGGCCATGTCTCATGACTTGGCTACTGCCAATGCCTAATTCATGATTTACCCTTCTCTTCCCCTGCCAGTACCCAGAGCCACTGAGGCGATCTCAGGGGGCACTCCTGAGCACGTGTTACTCATGCAGCCTTTTCTCACTGGGATAGGCTACCCACACCTCCTTCCCAATGAACTAGGACACATCCTTGTGCCAGTTCCACTGTCACCTCCTCTCCCAATCAGTCCCAAGACCAGCCCTCCTTGGGGCTCCCACAATGCTCTAGGCAGCCTAAAACCTGGTACCCTTTAAAACATTACCTGAAATGATGTGTTTGCAGGTCTGTCTCAACTGCCAATTTGAAACTCTTCAAAGGTCCTTTTCTTCTTTCTATATCTGGTACCTAGTCCAGGAGCTGGCACATAGGAACTTAGTAACTTTTTGACAAATGTATATATGAATAAAATAATTACACAAAGTAATTACAAAGAGCCTCGGCCTGGTCAGTAGCAGACCTGAGTCCCCCAACCCCCTCACTCCCTGAATCACCTTGAATATATCTTTCTCCCCTCTTCAGCAGCCTCATCTGTAAACTAAAGGAAGTGGACCCAGTTGTAAGGGGTTGTCCTACTCTGACGTTCTGTAACCTATGAATTAACCTCATCCTCCTGTCTGCAAATAAATGGATCCCAAAGACACAAAGCCCTAATTAGAACTCAAAGGCTTAAAGACCTTAAAATCTTAGCAAATCAATAGCCACAGAATTCAGAGGAAGGTTCAGGGCAGAGGTGTTAGGAGCAGCAGAGGGAGAGGGAGGATTGTAGGTGCAAGAAGCACGTGTATAGAAGGCAAAACCCTTACGGTGGGTATTAAGGTGCAGTGAGGAACTGGGGGAGCCAGGCAGGTCTTTACTCTCCCATCATAAATTGGAATTGCATGTCACGTTCTGTGTAGCCTTTCAGGAGGCTGAAAAGAAGGATCTTTAGGGATGAATAACTGAGTCCCCTCGTCTTTCAGCTGAGGAAACAAAGGATAATGGGGCTGGTCTAAGGCCTCATGGAAGATCTCCCAACTCTGAATCTGGAACTCATTTTGTCTCCCAGGTTTGTTTGTGAATCTTTAGAGGATTGGCATGTCTATCTTTCATATCTCCCAAATGCCTCATGCAGGGTCCTGTACACAGTAGGTATTTCATAAATGCTCAGCAGGGAACTAGCAAACAGCTGAAGAACCTTGAAGGATTCTGTTCAGTGTGCTGAACAATTGCAGTCATTTCAAGGTGGGTGGGGAGCTTGGGTAATTTTCCAAAGCTTTGGGAGCCTGATGCAGCTCATGGTGAACCTGTAGGAGTAAATTACTTGCCTCTGTGAAGTGAATTAACTCTCCCAGAGCACCAAGTGGTTAGAGAAAGAAGTAATTTGCTCAATGGCCCCTTCCTGCCACAGAGGCACCAGTGTGCTTCACATGGGCATGGAAATTACTTATCACAGGAACGTTTCTGAAGAGAATCATTTCGTCGGGGGTGTGGGAATCACCACTGCAACCAGAACTGTGACGCCACTGCCAGCCAGTCCTTGAGAGAGGTAACACCTCTCTTTATTTTTAGTAGCAGGAACTTACGATAGACCCGGGTAGAGGGAGACAATGCTTGTTACAATGAAATACCATCTTTTCCCATCCATTCTCAAGATGTGGAAACTAAGGCCCAGAGAAAGGAGGCAACTCCTAGAGTCTTTTAGGATGGGGCTGGACAAAAGGACCCCTGACTCCCAGTGTAGGCTCAGCCCTCAGATGACCTCTCAGAGCTCTGGCTAGTCCTCCCCAAGGTGACTGGGTACAAGGTCACCGGGTTAGTGACCGGATCCCCCATGCTCCTTAATGGCTTCTCACTTTTCATCACAGGTGCTTTCCCTGTGACCACAGGGCCCAGTCAGGGAACCCAGAAGCATAACAATCCTTCCTTGCCCTCCCCAGGGAAATGAATCTGATCTTCTTTGTTTCTGAGCTAAGACAGCTTGTCTTTGGCTGAGAAGAATCTGAACTTATCATCCTTTTGGATGAGAATTTTGAACAAAAAACTAGGAACATGAGTCCAGCCTCTGTGGCTCAGTGGTTGAGCATTGGCCTATGAACCAGGACGTCAGTTAGATTGCAGGTCAGGACACATGCCTGGGTTGTGAACTCGATCCCCAGTAGGGAGTGTGCAGGAGGCAGATGATCAATGATTTTCATCATTGATGTTTCTATTTCTCCCTCTCCCTTCCTCTCTGAAATCATTTTTTTTAAATGGAACATTAGGTAAAAGAAAAGGAACTGTGTGTGCCTGGAGTGGGACCTATTAGCTTAGGCCACCTTATATATAAAATATAGGTTAAAATACCCTGTTGAGGTAGATATTGAAAACATTAATTTACAGATGAGAAATCTAAAACTCAGAAACATTTTAAAAATCTCCACGTTCATCATCTATCAAGTGAGACCTCAAGTCAGGAAATTCTAGAACCTCAGAGTTGGAACCCTTCTTAAGTTTTTCTGGCCCAATTGTTCCCCATCCTCTCAATGTTTAATTTGTGTTTCCATTCCATCATTTGGTTGATTTTCTCCTATCAACAATAATCACACTTTGCTCAAACCTTTTGGTGAGGCTGCTAATGACAGGATGGGGGCAACATGATGTGTCCTTCCATGTGGAAAATGATGATAGCTCTAGCCTCTCCTTCCCAGGGGAGGAGGAAGAAATTAATATGGTTATTGGAAAGTAAACACTGGTCAGGCCTTGCCCATTTCTTCTCACATCCTCTTAGCTCTCTGCAGGAAGCCCATATTCTGCTCTGCAGGAACCAGGACTAACCCTGGTCCAGCGCTACAAGGTGCACCTATTACTGGGGTTCTGTGTGAGGGAGCATACTTGCTTACATCACATGCTCCAATAAAAGACTTCTCCATAATACAGACAATATTTTGGTCTTCATTGGCTTGATTCCTTTGTCTTATTCTCAGTTGGTTCAGAACACAGGTGGAGCAGATGAGCGGTATTTTAAGATATGGTGAGGAATCTTGACCTGAGCTAGGTCAATAGGATTCTCTCTCCTGGGAGTTTGAGTCTTTAGTCACTGAGGTACCAAATCTGATTGGAGCAGGGTTTTCTGTAGGCTGTGCCCTGGACCTACCATGGCTCTATCGTGCCAAGGCCTCAGTGCTCAGCTCTTTGTTTCAGAGAGGCACTAAAATCACTATAGCCTTTTGATTGGATCTTGAAGAATAAACAAGCCTGGCTGGTGTTGCTCAGTAGTTGAGTGTCGATCAATGAACCAGGAGGTCACAGTTCAATTCCCGGTCAGGGCACATGCCCGGGTTGTGGGCTCGATCGATCCTCAGTGTGGGGCATACAGGAGGCAGCTAATCAATGATTCTGCCTCATCATTGCTGTTTCTATCTCTCTCTCTCTCTCCTTTCCTCTCTGAAAGCAATATATATATATGGAATAAACAGGATTTTATGTGGGGGTGGACTATAGGAGAAGAGTTTCTTCCTTTCACTGGTGCAGCTGTAGCCATGCGTATGCTCTGGTTTCAGGAGAGGCTTGTCTCCAGTGTCTTCTGCTGTGGCAGAAAGGTCTGGTTGAACCCCAATGAAATCACCAATGCTGACTCCCATCAGCAGATTTGGAAATCGGTCAAAGATGGGCTGATCATCTGGAAGCCTGTGACTGTTGATTCCCAGGCTCCATGCTGGAAAAACACTTGGCCCGTAGGAAGGGCAGGCATATGGGCAAAGATAAGCAGGAGGGCACTGCCAATGCTCAAATGCCTGAGAAAGTAACCTGGGTGAGGGGGATGAGAATTCTTCACCCGCTGCTCAGGAGGTACCATGAATCTTAGAAGACTGGCTGTCACATGTCCTACAGCCTGTATTTTGTATAAGTTATATACGTTACTCTGTGACTTGCTTTTCTCACTTACCAACATTCAGCCAACATTTCCCAAGTCACTGCACACATATTTAACTCAGTTTTTTAAAAATGGTTGCATTTTAATCTATGTATGGATCTCCCATAATGTATTCAACCAATTGCATGTTGATAGATATTCATATTGTTTCAAGCTTTTGCTAATACAAAAGATAGTATCATTAATATCCTTAAAATTTACATTTATATACTTGGCTTACTAACTTGTTTTTTCAGAATACATGCTCAAAAGTAGTACTGCTAAATTGAAGAACTAGTCCATTTACAATTTTAATAAGTATTCCCAGATTCTTTTCCAAAGATGTTGTAGCAGTTAATTCCCACTGCTACATGCACTTATTTGATGGCAAAAATTAAGAAGTCTGATGATATCAAATGTGAAGGAATATGTCCATTATCTTGTTCTCTTATACTTTCCTGGTAGAAATACAAATTGGTGCAATTATTTTTGCAAGTAGTTTAGCATTATCTTATGAAGGTGCACATTCATATACCCTGTGACCCAACAATTTCACTATTAGATGTATACATAAGAAAACTCACATCTATACTAGCACACTCAAACAACAATGTTCCAACAGCATCATTTATATCAACAAATATGACACAAATGCCCTTTGACAGGATATTGGACATATAAATTGTGGCACTGACACACAAAGGCAGTAAAAATGAATGAAATATAACTGCATCCTAGAATATAGTTTGTACATATTATGTAGTATATAAAATACATGTATAAAATATTAAGTGAAAAATTAAGAACCAGAAAATATTATTTACTATTGTTTAGAAACAGCTGGGCATATAATAAAATAAATAAAACTATATACATATAATAAAACTGTTTTCAAAAAAATCAAGGTAATAATAGACAAGTGGTTGCCTTGGATTGGGGGAGGAAGAGGGATTAGATGGAGAAGAAGCACATAGGCAGATAGATGTATGTCACTGTTGATGTGCTGGTTCTTTGAAGTGGTTCATCAATGCTAATTAAATCATGAATGGGTGATAATTCATTACCTAACTAACTAATTAAAAGGGGCCATTCATGAAAGTGGATCAGGAACCAAGGCAATAATAAGAAAAAGAAGACAGAGAAAAAATAGAACAAATGCCAAGGAATAAGAGAGGAGACTTCTGCCCCGGGGGCCAGGTTTCTGTCTGATGACAAGTCAGGGGTCTCAGCCTCCTGGGTTTGGATCAGAGCACTTGTGGGTGATGTTGACACACTCAATACAGAGACCCTGCAGAAGTCTTAGTTGCTTAGTGATAGCAAACGCCATGGATTCCTAGTCATGGAAATTCTCTTTGTGTATGGATGTCAACAGGGTCTGTCATTCTGAAGGTCTGGTGATAATTGGTTTCTTCCTATCTCATGTCTTTTATCCTTTGGTGAAAAATATTGTTTGGAAATTTGCATCTTGCCTTGGAGTGACCCACCCATTAGTGGAAGTGAATCAGCAGTAAGCAGCCATATAATTTTTGTTTGGGATTTGATGTGAAGTTCCCCAGAGTGGGGTGAGTTGCCCCAGAGGGAAGCCCTGTTCTCTGGCCACTCACTTCTCTGCTGTCTTAGTCAGTTGTCAATACCTCCAAGCCCAGGAAGGGTGTGAAAGAAAGGGCATAGCAGATTGGAATTGGGAAGGCTGGCATCAGGATGAATTATCAGGGACCTTATTGGCTTCATTGCAGGGTCATCTGGGTCCCTCCCTGAAGGGTTGGTGGACTAACACAATCACCTTCCCTCCTGAAATGGCTTGGTTGTCAACCTTTTTCAATAAGAACAAGACAAGTTGCTTCTTGTGATTGAGTCCCAGTTAGGTGGGTCAGGATGGGGGCACAGACTTTTCATCCAATTCTGTATCCTGGGGTTTGGAATGGAGTCTGGGGCAACAGCTGTAATTGTATAATGACAGATGAAATACTTGCTCTCTCCAGCAGGATGAGAAGATGGTGAGCTGTTATTGTTATTATTTTTGATTTACAAAAAGAGCAAGTCATGAAGCCCCAGGGCCACTTAGCTAATGGACACATAATTCACCAGGCACTCTCTAATGCAGCATGCTATGCGCATTACAGCCAGCTCTCTGCTCCTCTCTGAGCCCCTGTCTGGCTGAACAGTTGGAGCCCAAACCAACACAATCTGGACTGCCCCAATAGTCCAGGACGTTTGCATTAGGCCTCAACCCACCTCCAGGTCTGTGTTCCACAACCTGGACCCTCAGAGGTTCTTAGATCAGCAAATCTGAATTTGTCAACAATAAGAAAACTATTATCTACTCAAGATAGAACGCTGTTGCTAGGCATTTCCCTGACCTGTCGTCATTGTAGGAAGTGCAGATATAGGGACCTACTCTCCTTCCCAGACTATTCTTCCTCTCAATAAATAAGACCCAGATATGTGGGTCTATTTGGTCTCGAATGAATCTTTCCCATTTAGCAGTATACTCTGTCCACAATGGCCAGATTCCTCTTCTCATCCTGCTTAAAGTGCTGCTCCTTCTTCAAGCCTCAAGTCAAGTGCTGCCTCCTCTTTAGAACATGCTTTGTTTGTCTTAGTTGGAATTAAATTCTTCTCTTTCTGCACTTGCCCCTTTCATGGCATCTAAAGTTCTACCTTTTCTGCTTGCATAGAAGTCCCATGAGGACAGGAAATGGGGCCATGAGAGATAAAACCTGTGAAGTGTTCAGCAGAGTGAGAACACGGCAGGTACTGCAGGCATGTTCGCTCCCACATTCTCCGCACAGAACCTTGGAACAAAGTAGTCTTCAGGGTTTAGTTGAATGTACATGGAACTGAGAGTAGAATGACAAACTAGCCAAAGCAATAAGTCATAGGATAAAAGTTTTGTGGCACTTCTGAATTATTTGTTTTGAGTGGGGAGAGATAGGAAATAAGCCAATTTTGTTACAATTCAATTTGGAGGGAGCTGTTCCAGATTTAGCTTCACTGAGCACAGGAAATAAATAAGATTGTGTCTGATTTAAGTTTCTTGGTTTTGAATATTTGAGATGGGTTCCACCTGTTGTCCTCATCCAGCCTCAGGTGTATCTGAACTACGTGTACCGTCACGAGGATGAGAAAAGGGGGCTGTGTCTTTAATTATGATGTACCCCACACATGTGGCTCTCCTGTTTCAACCAAAGTGAGTGAGAGAGTCATCTTTGAGATTGGAAATACTTTGTTATACAGAAGTTTAATTATCATAGTTGTCATAATGGAATTTGGCCTCCAAATCTAGCTGAGCAATTAGAATATTTTACTGCAAAGACAATCTGTTGCGATTATTTTTGTTTAGTTTTTCAATAGTCTGGATCTTATTGTTTATCTTTGCATAGAACAATGTCAGGGGAAATAAGCGTGGACCATCTGGAAGAGGATTAATAACAGCTGCTGCCCCCACCACCACCAGCATCCCCATCTGCACCACTTAATGCCGCCACTATCACTAAGCCACCCAAGAACCCTGGAAGTAATATTCCTCCATTTAGGATAAAGAAACTAAAGCCCACAAAGGATAAGTCATTTCACCGTGAGGCTGAAACTAGAATTCAAAATCAGGCCCACCAGGCTTTGAAGCTTGTCTTATTCTGGCCATCTCGCACCCCAGGCCTTCTCTTTCCATGAAGCCTGCTGGCTTTAGTGTGTGAGCACATGGCAGCGGTGACCGCCCCTGAGCCTAAGAGGAGCACCACTTGCATTAGCATGCATCCGGAGACCTTGTGGAGAGTTTATGCAGGGCTGGGGCTCCTCATAGCTGAAAGACTCTGATCTTTCGATATCATGCAAAGAGTTCCCTCATCCCACTCCACAGCCCAAGTTGTGGTCATTAAAAGGCAAGTCTGGACAGTGGACTGGACGGTGACCCCCATAGTTTGAGCCCTGGTTTCTTTCTGAGCCCGTGCAATTGCTCGGAGATGTAGTAAAAAGCTCACCCAGGCTGTGAACTCAAAGCTGTTTACCTTGAGCAAGTTACTTAGTGTCTCTGGGCTTCAGCTTCCTTAAAATGAAGCCCCTAACGTCCCCTTCTTGGGAGGATATAATCATAAAATGACTTGTTGAACAGTGGCACCTAGAACAGTGCATGGAACACACTAAGCACCCCATGAATGAGGGTATTAACAGAGTTAAGGCGTACAACCATGCCCCCCTTAGAGGCTTGGTATAAATACTGAATTAAATATAATGAAGACCAAATGGCTATGATAATGTACCACACTGGATGCATACATAGAATTATGGCAGGTGATTTTATAGAATACGGATGCTGAGTCCTGGAGCAAGTAAATGATTTGTCCTTTTGCTCGATGACAGAGTATGTTGTTTGCCCCCTGAACCAGGCAGCCCACTTCTCAGTGCCCCGAGCAGGGTAGGAAATGCTGGGCATCCGGTAGGAAGGCTGGCTTGAGCTCAGCACCTCCAAAGACAGAGGAGATGAGAAAAAGAAGGTCCCGCTCAGGAGGTAAAAGTCTCCAATGTTCACTCTGCAGTTGGACCCCAAGCAGCCTCCTCACTTTAAAGCACTGAAAAGGTAAATAATCCAAATCCTGTATCAGGAGAGACACAAAAGTCGTTAAAGCTCAGCTAACACTTGTCAGTCCCAGAAGCACCTCCAGTGTTCACTCGGGCAGCTTGGAAGGCGGCTGTTCAGTGGGAATGGTGATTAATGGGTGTAATATGCTAGAGAGGCTCCAGGCTGGGCCTTGATCGCATTAGCTCCCACGCCCTGAAGAGTGATGCATTGATTCAATTCACTGCACATGGTGCATGGACCTGCTCTGACATGAGGACGCCTCTCTCCAGACACATTTGAGGGCCAGGGAGGGGATCATGAGGAAGGATGCAGGGTGATGGGGGAGGGCGAGGGCGTAGGCTGGACTGCTGGCACCCATGCTTACACAGATCACCTAGGCCTGGAGGGCCACAAGGCAAATGGACTTTTCGGTTAAAAACAGACAATTCCTTCGCCTGGTTGGACACATGTGTCCACTTTAGATGCAGTGGGTGAGGTGGTCATGGGATAAGCAGCGTCATGGATTTCTGGAACCTGCTCTCTTTATTATTTAAAACTTGTTTTCTTTTATGCTTCTGGCTTGTTTTTCTTGGGAGTTTTGAAATTAGTAAAATCTGCTTACTTACTGTTTTCAAAAGCTTTGACTCACTCAAAGGGAGCTTGGATTCGTGGAGAGACCATGTGATTAGGAGCCTGGTGACCAAACTAGCTGTGTGCTTTGGGGGGCGATTTCACTCTTTCACAAACATTTAGGGCCCTCATTATGTGCAGGGAGTCCTGCCACCTGCATAGAAGGCGCTGAGAGGTACAGAACAGCCTCTGTCTACCCCTGGTGCCCACAGCCTCATCCTGTGTCTCCCTTGTTTCATCTGAATATTGAGAACCACGGGTGCACCCAACTTCCTCCATCAGCTGTGTTTAGGGTCGCGTGGGAAGCACTGAGCCCGGCGTCCGGCGCGCACAAGGTGCCCAGCATCTGGCAATGATGTGGAGGGTGACTGTGCTTTCGTCTGTCCTTGTGTATGGAGTGACTCATCGGCCAAAGTGCCATCAAGATGTGACCACTAACTTTCCATTTTTATTTTAAAAAGCAAGGCATTAATTATAACCCTTTTTGTTTATCCAAGTATATGGAATTTAAGAACCAAATAAATCAGTGATGGCAAACCCACGCGAACTCATTTTTTTTTTTGGTTGATTTTTCTTTGTTAAATGGCATTTAAATATATAAGATAAATATCAAAAATATAAGTCTTTGTTTTACTATGGTTGCAAATATCAAAAAATTTCTATATGTGACACGGCACCAGAGTTAAGTTAGGGTTTTTCAAAATGCTGACACGCCAAGCTCAAAAGGTTCGCCATCCCTGAAATAGATCAACTCAACGTCAAAGTCTGAGGAAGTTGGCAATGAGGGCAGAAAGGAGCTGGCAGCTCCCTCAGTCTGCAGGTGCAGAGGCCTGACTGCCAGTGTTACCCTGCTTTCATGACGTTAAAAATATATAGCGTCCCAAGAAATGAAGAAAAAATGTAGCCTTAATTTATCCTAAGGGGGGGAAAAATGTAGGTCATGGAGAGACCTTTGGGGAAAATCACTACCACCTGCCAACCTCTTTTCATCATCTGGAGAGGAAGGGAAGGGTCTGCAGAGCCGTGCAGTGGGTGGCCGAGGCTCTGAGTCCCTCCATGACTCATCAATGAGGAAGAGCAGATGTCGAGTCCTCATAAGCAGGATCAAGGCACTGAAGGGCAATAGCTGGGCCCATGCCTCGGGACCAGGGTGAAAATGGCTCGCACAAATGGTTTCTCAGCCACGATCGATTGCCCAGTGGATGTGAGAGAAAATCTCGGCAGTGTCCTCTGAGGAAGAAGGGGAACTCCCTGGACTCAGAGGCTCTGGCTTGTTGGGCACGAGATGAAAGGGCAAAGCCCAGGAAATGGCTGCTTCCCATGTCAATCCCAGTCACACCTGTGCATGAGTTCCCTGGCCGACCCCTCCTGCCCGGCCACCACAGGTTAGTTCAGGAGGAGGCTGAGAGCCACCGAGTCTGTCCTCAAAGGACATGTGACCCAGGTGGAGTGGGAGCTCCGTGCTGCAAGGGCCAGGAGAGGAGGCTGCGTTTGCTGATGTCTGACCTCTGCTCTGCCTCTGCAGCTTCACAGACAGCACTGCGGCCCCTGAACCGCAGGCCAGGATGGAGTGGCAGTCAAGGGCCTTAACCTGCAGAGTGATGGAGATGCAGTTAACAGAAGGTGGCTGCTTTAGGTCAGGATGTGGGTGGCAAACAAGGGTATTAATCAATCTGCACAACAAAAAGAAATTCAAGATGAATGATGAGGAGGCTGAGGGCAGCTGCCCCAATAAAAAAAAGGCCGTGATCCTAGCTTGGAGCCACATTAGACAGAACGTGGAAAATGTATTCGTGGTTACAGTCCAGAATACTAATGTGATCAACCTTGAAAATACAAAAATAAACGGGCAGATGACATGAGAGGACAGATGGAAGGGACGGACGGAGGAGGGAAGTTCTGGTGTCCTTATCTGCCACAGTGAGACGAGAGGAGCTAGTCCCCAGAGTGGAAGAACAAGAAATAAGGGTCAAATATATTAGTTACATCTACTGGTAGAGGACCAAATCTATCACTTTTGATATATTGGGAGGAGGCAGTGGGTGGTAGGAGGAGTAGGTGAGCTAAATCTCCACTTCTCAAAGCAATAAACAATATCTAAATTTAATGACTGAAGAATTAATTGTATAAGCTGTGTAGTTAGAGGCATGGAGGTAACTAGTAGAAAAGTAACTGAAAACAATAGTCCTCCCAACCAAATGGGTATAAATGGTTGTGTTTAGATTGTGGAACTGGGTGGAGAGAGACAGAACAGAGGCTCAGCCTATTGTTTTTCTTTCCTATGCGCTTATATACTCTTATTTGTAATTAATTGTATGCATCATTTCGTCGCATGTTTAAATAACAGTTAAAAAAGAAAAAAGAAAAGAAAAAAAATGAAAGCCCTCATCTTGCCAAGTCATGGCTGCTTAGTCCTGCAACAACAATTAAATGATCACATGGAATTTGTTAATTGTTCAATTGTCTTCTATAAGCGTTCTTGTAAAAGGGCTGGATAGAGAACCATGAAGCACTGGATTTCAAATTCAAAAAGAAAGGGTGAATGTCGAATTGAAATGTCATTGCCACCAGAATTATTACCTGTTGGGTAAGCGCTGCTGCAGGTCCATTCTTGGGGTAAAAGCTCAGGAACCAGTTGTTGGGCTGGAATTGGCCCTTGAGCGAATGGTCCAGCACACGGTGGGTTCACTGGGCATGCCCTGGCCTTCAGAGAGGACACAGTTTCTGTAAAAGGAGACCAGGAGCTGGTAAAGTTTTAGGATCTTCTTTCCTCAGTCTCCAGGGAGCACTTTCATGGTGAAATGGGAGGCACAGACCCCCATCCGACAGCCCTGGCCAGGCGGGGATGGGATCTTTTTTTTTTTTTCAGCCCCTTGCAGGTTATGTGACCCCCAGCCAGTTACTTAGCTGCAGTGACCCTCAATTTCCCAACCTGTAAAATAAGGTTAGTAAAACCTCCTCCCAGGGGAGCTTAAAGAATAATACAGCAAAAGCACACAAGGCATAGTATCATGCCTGCTATGGCGTGGAGTGGGAGAGAGAGTGGAGAGGGCAGGGGTCTCCCATCACCCAGCCCAGAAGGGCCCAAAGGCTGGCTTTCTGGCCCCTGGGGCCCAGAACACCACCATGAGTATCAGGAAGAGAGGTCCTGACCAGCTGGGAGAAGGCAAGGGATGGAGTCTGATTGGCCAAAGAGCAAGAGTGTCCATCTAACGGCATCCATGTATCCAGGCAGCATTCTGTCAGTCAGCTGGCTGGGATGCCTCACAACGTTGTAAATAATCAAAGAGCACCGAATCACAGAGAATCATAGAGAATGGTTTTTTTGTGCTAATTTTATTTCCCAGGACAGCCCAGCTTGACTCTCCATCTGTTTCCAGCATGACCCTGATTTCTATCTAATTTCTCAGTTGGATGCTAGAGGCAGAGAGAGGTTAAGTGATTTTCCCACAAGCCTTTGGTGTGGTTACTTTTTATAGGGGTGAAGTCTCGGTGGCTGTGTCAAGGCCTCCTCCGTGGTAACCCTTTAGCAAGGTTCAGGGGAAACTGGGAGGTTTGAAGACGCACAGACTTGGTGTTATGTTCCCCCTCTGAATGAAAAGCCCAGCTGCTTATGCTCTAAGCCTCAGTTTCTCCACCTGTCAAATGGGTTAAGTGACATCTAGCCTGTTGAACTGTTGATGGCATATAGCAAATGTGTGTCAGTTCTCAACAATGCCTGGCACACCATAGGGACACAATATGAGGTACTGTTATTTTTTATTATCTCCATACGGACCCTTACAATTAGCAAACCCTTTGAAATTCCTCTTCTTGATGGTTTCTTTATAGACTTGATTTCATGGACCAGTAAAATTTCAAAAAACAAGAGACCAATATAGGGTTGACAACTTGTATTTTGCTGAGTGAGGCCATTAAAAACAAACAAACAAATTATGCCGTCCATTAGCAACATACTTTCATAAAAGAAGAGCTATTTTAGCATACACACAAAGAATAGAAATAACATAACATCAGAATAAAGGGCAGTCTTTTAAAATTGGAAATGATTCTACTTGTAAAACATTCACTATGTTATTATTTTTCCTCATTTCTCCATAGATTGGTGGAATCTTTGTCATAAACTGATAACTCTCTACAGATATGCGGTTGGGAATGACCGCCTCATGAAAACAAATGAGGAAGATGAGGAAAGGCTTGCAGCATTATCTCCATTTTACAGATGGGCAAACTGAGTCAAGGAGAGGCAAACTAACTTCTGATGTTCCTTAGAGTTCTAAGTATCTGTTCTATTACTACCATAATTTTCATAATCATCAGAACCCTTAATGGAGTCTATTTCCTCAGAGCCAATCACTGTGCTAAGTACCTTACAAGCATTCCTTCATCTTATCCTCACGGCAACCCCATGACAGAAGGTGCTGTTAGCCCCGTTTTGATAAAGAGTGAAGTGTAGGTTAGAAAGATCACACACATAGTAAGTAGCAGAGCCAGAATTCAAGGTCACACACAGTAAGTAGCAGAGCCAGAATTCAAACCCAAGTTTAGACAGCCCCAAAGCTGCTGCATGTTACAGATTATATCTTCCCAAGGTCAGCATCTGGTGAGAGGGAGAATTGGCTCCCAGTCCTAAGCCTTCTGCCTCCGGACCCACTGCTCTTCCTCATCGTGAAAGGCCTGAGGAACCCACTGCAGAAAGCAGGGCCTGCCTCTCCTGCTGCTCGATCTGTCTGGACACACCATCACTTTGGCTCCATTGCCCTTGATGGTGGGAACCCAGGGCTGGGAGTCAGAAGCCGGGTGAAGAATGCAGAGGAACTGCCCCTGACCTTGCCTGCCAGATTTTCATTATCAACAAGGAACTAAGGGCGTTGCCGCTTCTGCCTGTGCAACATTCAGCCAGGCGAGGCGCAGAAGCTCTTGGCACACTACTCTGAACAGAGTAAGACTCCGGCTGATTCTGGGCGAGGTGGAGCTCCAGCGCTACTAGATGCAATCTGTCGTGTGACCCAGGAGCCAACACTGCATCCATGTCCTCTGGATGGCAGTTCCCATTTTACACGTAAAGAATGAAGTAGAGCCCTAACCAGTCTGGCTCAGTGGATAGAGCAGCGGCCTTTGGACTCAAGGGCCCCGGGTTCGATTCCGATCAAGGACATGTACCTTGGTTGCGGGCACATCCCCAGTGGGGAGTGTGCAGGAGGCAGCTGATCGGTGTTTCTCTCTCATCGATGTTTCTAACTCTCTATCCCTCTCCCTTCCTCTCTGTAAAAAATCAATAAAATATATTTTTTTAAAAAAAGAATGAAGTAGAAAGAGTGAGCTGTGTGTAACCTTCTACTTAACTGAATATTAATTAGATGTAGTAACCCCATGAGAGCCAGGCAATGCAAGTCTCTGCCCTTCACCCCACAGTTTAGACGGCCCCAGTGTGGGCCTTCCTATAGCCACAGGGTGAGGGGTCCATTGGCCAAGGGCATGCCCAGCAGGAGCCCACACGCTCCCATCTAGACCTTGTTCCTGGTACATGGACGACAGAATTCCCTGCTCAAACAGCCTGGAGCCACCTCCAGGGCCTGAACTGGCCTTTTACCCACCCTGCAGAGGTCAGGGTGTGGCTCAGACTTGACAAAAAGGTCATTATTTTAAAGTCTGTCTGTGGATTGAAGATCTGTGTTCCTTACCCACTGCACACAGTCAGGAATTTATATCCCTTCTGCTCCCAGCCTTTCCCCATTGACACCAGCAGGAATATGGAGATTTGTTCTCTAAATAAATTTAACTGAATGAATTTGGGCTTCAGGGTCACTAGGCTCAGTGGAAGGTAGTGGGGAAGGGCTTGACACATGGGCTGTTAAAATAGGAAGATTCAGTGAAATCTTCACAGTGAGACGCATCCCTGGCCCCTCCCTGCCACAGAATGACTGTGGCCTGGCATTTGCCTTGTAAAGCAGAGATGGACTCTTCCTCTCTGGAGAAACTGAACAGATGCCAAGAACAGACCTTAGAGACAGACATCTGGGGTCCTTCAGTGAAGCGGTTGGCTGCCCTCTGATCGTCCGTGCTGCGGCAGCATTTCTCGGGCAGGAAGCTGGTGCTGCAATCACTCACCTGGACATGCCCTCGACTCCTTCCCCTCTTTCCTCCGTGCACACTCAATTACACATCTCTGTGTTATCTTGCAGGCCTCCAAAGTTCTGCTGGAAAGCTTGTTCTTTAATTTGTCCTCTGCAAGAGGACAATCGCGTGCTTTGTCCTTTAATTTCAAACTCCATCACTTTCACACAATGACCTTGCTCCATTTGTCTTTAATAGAAGTCACCTAATAGAAGCCACCCTCATCTCCCTCTGAGTCCCCAAAGCTAGAACTACCCTGCATCTGCACCAGCTCATTCCCTCTGCTGTGATGGACAAGGCATCCTTCCTCCTGCTTGAGGCCCTCTTCCTTCTCTCCTCTTCTCACCCAGCCAGGACTTCACTCCTACAATGATCTCCTCTCTCATATCTTCAGCCTGTCTCTCTGCTCAGTCATCCCTATCAACAGTTTTCCATCTTTCAATGCCATTTGTTCCCTCTCCCATTCTTGACCAACTACAGCCTTTTCTGTTCCTCTTCACAAGACTTACTAAAAATGTCAGCCACACTCAACCATGCCCCTTTTATCACCTCCCATTCACTCTTTTAAACTTAATTATTTAAAATATCTTTCAGGTTATTGTCTCATTTGTTGTGGCCTCGGATACTCCAATTTTTTTTATTCTTGTATTATTTATTAATTATTGCATTACTTTCCACATGAACAACTATAAATCTACAAGGGAAATGTAAGGGAATTTTACAACCAGCCTGGTATTTTTTTTAATTAATCTTTATTGTTGAGGTTATTACAGATGTCCCTTTTTTCCCCCCAGTAGCTCCCCTCCACCTGGTTCCCACCCCACCCCAGGCCCTTCCCACCCTATTGTCTGTGACCATAGGTAATGCAAAAATGCATATAAGATCTTTGTCTAATCTCTTCCCGAACCTCCGCACACACCCTTCCCTCTGAGAATCGTCAGTCTATTCCATTTCCATGCCCTTGATTCTATTCCATCCACCAATTTATTCTGTACATCAGATTTTTTATTCATTTGATTTTTAGATTCAAATTGTTGATAGATATGTATTTGTTGCCACTTTGTTGTTCATATTTTTTAGCTTTACCTTTTTCTTCTTCATCCTCTTCTTAAAGAATACCCTTCAGCATTTCATATAATACTGGTTTGGTGGTGATGAACTCCTTTAGCTTTTTCTTGTCTGTGGAGCTCTTTATCTGACCTTCAATTCTAAATGATAGCTTTGCTGGATAGAGTAATCTTGGGTGTAGATCTTCGTTATTCATCACTTTGAATATTTCTTGACACTCCCTTCTGGCCTGCATAGTTTCTGTTGAGAAATCAGCTGACAGTTGTATGGGCATTTCCTTGTAGGTAACTAACTGTATTTCTCTTACTGCTTTTAAGATTCTCTCTTTGTCTTTTGCCCTTGACATTTTAATTATGATGTGTCTTAGTGTGGTCCTCTTTGGGTTCCTCTTGTTTGGGGTTTTCTGTGCTTCCTGGACTTATAAGTCTATTTCTTTCACCAGGTAGGGGAAGTTTTCTGTCATTTTTTCTTCAAATAGGTTTTCAATATCTTGCTCTCTCTCTCTTTTTCTGGCACCCCCATAATCCAGATGTTGGTATGCTGGAAGTTGTCCCAGAGGCTCCTTACACTATCTTCATATTTTGGGATTCTTATTTCTTTTTGCTCTTCTGGTTAGGTGTTTTTTGCTTCCTCATATTTCAAATCAATGATTTGATTTTCAGGATCCTCTAGTCCACTGTTGAATACCTTTACTTCAGTCAGTGTATGCTTAATTTCTGATTGGTCCTTTTCAAATTTTTTTTTTTCACTCTCACTAAGATCCTTGAAAGTCTCACTAAGTTCCTCGGAGGTTTCCAGAAGATTCTTGAGTAACCTTATAACTGTGGTTTTGAACTCTATGTTCAGTAGTTTGCTTTCCTCCATTTCTTTCATTTGTGACATGTTTCTTTGTCTCCACATTTTGGCTGCTTTCCTATTTTTCTTTCTATGTATTGGGTAGCTGCTAAGTCTCCTTAAGTTGATAGAGTGGCCTTGTGTAGTAGGTGTCCTATAGGGCCATCCAGCAGGAGCTACAGAGAGATCTGTAGATTCCTCCTCTTTGTATCAGGTTTGGAAGTGGCCAGATGAGGCCCAGCTGTAAAGCAAGGCAGTTTGGTACTGGTGCCAGTTCTTGGACCTTTTATTGATAGGTTTGGGGCTCCTTGGGTTGGCTGCAGCTCTTTGACCGGTTTTTAGCCTGAGAACGGACAGGGCATTCATATGCAAAAGCTGCTGCACACAGCTTGGGTGGGGTTGTAAATTAGGTGGGGCAGGGTCTCAGGGAATCACCAGGGTGGCGCAAACAGAGATAGCTTAACCCTGCAGCCGGTGAGGTCCCAGCACAGGAACAATGCAAGCACCTCCATCTGGAAGAAAGCCACCCCCAAGTTCCTGCCCCAGTACCAGACAGCCCAGTTTCTCCCTGTATGTGTCTGGGTCCCCCAGAGCCTTGCCCTCCACTGAAGCTCAGAGGAAGTGTGAGCTTGTAAGTTCAGTTTGTGTGCCAACCTTTTAAGAGGAGCAGCTGGGTCTCCAGCAGCCTCTCCAGCAGCTGTGTCACTCAGCCACAATCTGCACTGGTTTTTACAGCCTGTAGTTCTTACTGCACGTAGGGGCACTTTTCCCCAGCTCTAGAACCCTGGGCTGGAGGTCTGGTGTGGGGCTGGGACCCCTTGTCCCTTCGGGCAGTCTCCACAGAGGCAATCTCCCTCCCGATTAAAAATGTGGCACACCCCAGTGCCAGACCAGCCCATTCCGTGCCTCTGCACCTCCTACCAGTCTCCATGTGCTTTCTTCTTTACCTCTCTAGTTGCAGTGCTTCCATTCAGCCAGTTTTCCAGCAGTTCTGGATGATAGTTGTTCTGTATTTCAGTTGTAATTTTGATGTGGTTGTGGGAGGCAGCAAGTACAGGCATTTACCTATGCTGCTATCTTGGTTCTCCTGATACTCCGAATTTTTAATGTATTTTTCTCATTTTATTATGGAGTTGTTTTTGCTTCGTTCTGTTTTAACTGTAAGCCTATCTTCATCAGGGGTCATTGCCTGGAGCATTCCATGTGCCTTGGTGATGAAGATGTGTTTACAGCATGGTTCTCTACACGCCTGTGCTAGAGCTGTTGGGCTTTGCTGGTTCTGAACTGGTTTTGATAAGAATTTCTTGGTTTGGGTTTCTGCATGTCGTGGACACATGTGTGGTCCAAGCACAGGTTTGGTTTCTCCATTTCTTTCACATGGCTCTTTCCCCACCCAGGGTAGATGGTCAGCTTCCCGGCTATAACCCAGGACTGAGTAGCTTCTCTGGTTTGTTTCCAGGACAGCAGAGCTCTTTGTTTATGGCGTCCTTTATTTGCATACCAGTGAATGGAGGCCAGGAGAGCCGGTTGTTCCTTTAAGGCTTGATAGCAACCAGAGTGACACAGCACAGAATTTTCTTAAAGAAATAATTACTTAATTTCTGATCACCCTGTTTTTCTCCCTCCCATCTTCCTTCGTCCCTCCTTTTATTTTTCCTTCTCTTCTCTCTCTATATTTCCTCTTCCTGGGGCTTAGTAGTGTTACAGTAAGCTCTATCTTGATTGACATTAATTTTCTCTGGCAAGCCCTCTGCTTTTCTAAAAGCTTGAGGGTATATTTGTAATTCATGCAGATCAGTATCTTTAACCAGTTGCCTCTTTCCTACACATCTTTCTTCCCTCTTTCCCTTCCTTTTTTTACACAGAATTACTCCCCACCCCCACCCCAAAAAAATGAACAACAAGCCAAATAATCTATTTATTTATTTATTTGGAGATCAGAAAAAGTGCTGATTGTGACACGTGGCCCTCCTGTGTCCCTTTTCTCTCACCCCATTAGCCAGTGGGGCTGTTTCTCCTTTGGTTTCCATCACAGTACACATACTTTGGCTACATTTTAAGGGCCTCAGGAGACGGAAATGCCTGAGTTTTCTAAATTTCCCATAAATGCGTTGTTTTGGGATGAAACCGTCTTCATTGCTCAGCTTCTATGCTTTGGACTGCTCTCAGTTATCCTCTTCCATCTGGGATCAATGCCCACTCAATGGCCGGGGGGGAGGGGGGAATACTGGTACATCCCTTTCTCCACATGTTTCGTGGAAAAGGTTCCATTTCCCCTGTGTCCCTTCCATATTATTTTATTTCTCTTCAGGAGATGACCCCTGCCTTCTTCTTCATCAATGGTCATAAATAGCTTTGGCCCTAGGAATTAGGTGTGAGGAGTCCTGACAAAAGGAGGGAAGAGATGGATAATTCTTGACTCTTGTAAAGCCTTCCCTAAGATGTTATGAAAAGGCAGGGCCTTTCTTGGAGAGGTGGCTTGTGGGAACTGAGGTGGGAGTGTCCTCCCCAGCAGGTGTGAGGCTCCCAAGTCCACACCCCTGGCCGTGTGGGAAGTGGATATTGCCACCTCCCCAGTCACATGCAGAGTACTACCTTTTTAAACCAGAGGTTATAGACATGACCTGGGAGCCCAACTATCCTTCCTTCTCTTTTTACCCGTGGGAACACTGACGCCTGGGAGGTGATGCAAGCACAGTTAGGTGGTGACTCAGTGGCACAGTCTCTTCTGACATCTCTTGCCTGTCTAACTCACATTACTTCTGAATTCCTGACCAAAGACGTAAGGTCTAAGACCACCCAGAATATTTTGTTGTCCCCCCAAATCTCACAAAATGTGTGGAAACAAAAGGCATTTTAATTTGCTTGGTTTGCACGTGCACCTGCGTGCCTCCAACTACTACAAAAAGTATTTTTAGGAATGGGTGGGAGGACGATTACAAAATCAAACCAGCAACTCCCCAAAGTTTGATCATCACTAATCCATGTGGCCTATGATGAAAGAAAAGAATGTAGGAAACTAAAAATTCTGTGGCTAGAGACTAAAATTATGTGTCACCAAACACCATTTTAAGAAATATGTTAAATAAATAAAAAAAACTTGGTTTACAAATGTTAAATTAGGCAGAGTAGTAAATATTTACACTACTCTCTTGCCTAGGAATGCCTTTTAAAATCAGCATGGGGGTAAAAAAAGGAAAAGGATTAAGATGTACAAATTGCCAGTTATAAAAACAGTGCTGGGGATAAAAAGTACAGCATATGGAATATAGTCAATAACATTATAATAACTGTATATGGTGTCAGATGGGTATTAGATTTTTCAAGGTGATCACTTTATAAATTATATAAATGTTTAATCACTATGTTATACACCTGATATTGTATGTCAACTGTAATTGAAAAAAAAATTTATTTAATTAATTTAAAAAATCAGCATGGCCCACTGGCCAGGAGCATGGGCCAGATTTCCACTTAGCAGCTAGTTACATAACTTCTGTAAGCCTTGCATTCTTCATTAGTAAAATAAAGCTATTAGTACTTTTCTCATATGGTCAAAGCCAGGACATTGGCTTATAACTCAGCATTGGTGTGGGCCCTAGTCACTTTTAATGAACTAAAGTCATAGGCCAGACAGGGAGAGGGTGTGCTCACCAGAGGACCACCACTAAGGCTATCCAGTCTTGAGTGTCTTGGGCGAGCCTTGTCCAGACAACACAAAGGAGACCCAGTGAGAAGACAGGAGATTGGACCAAGCTTAGGCTCTGCAGGAGTGACCACAAAGGTCTAATGAACAGTGATCCATGTGGGATATCCATGACAAATGGTCCCAGGCCCTCGGCTTGGATTTCCCCAACATGGGGAACTCTCCACCTCCCACAGCAGCTATACCAGTGTTCTTGTTTTTGATGACGTGGAACCTGCTACCTTCTCTCCTCTGATCTCCCAAGGAGTGAGCTGCCCCCCTTCCACACAGAAGGCAGCTCTTCAGAGTCCCCATGTCTCCCCTTGTCTTCTCTGTTCCCGGATCCCTCCTCCTTCAGCTGCTCCTTGTGTAACCTCATTTCAAGCATGAACAAAATAGGAATTGGGTGTTCCCCATCTGGCATCTGTTATGAAACTAGTGAAACTGACACTATTAATGAGTGCTCATCTTGAGTGAGTGATGATAAAGCCTCTTCACGGAAGAATGGGCTCCTGTCCATGCTCCTGTCTATAGGACCCAGTCCCCAGCCAAGGGCTGCAGCTGCAGGATGGAGTGACAGTCAAGATCTCCCCGTGTCGAGGCCTGTGTTCTGACAGATTATCCCAGCGCATTCCAGATTAAAAGTGACGTCAGTGCTAGAAAGACTTTGTGGTTCTACTCCTTCCTTTCTTCCTTCCTTCCTTCCTTCCTTCCTTCCTTCCTTCCTTCCTTCCATCTTTCCTTCCATCTTTCCTTCCTTCCTTCCTTCCTTCCTTCCTTCCTTCCTTCCTTCCTTCCTTCCTTCCTTCCTTCCTTCCTTCCATCTTTTCTTCCTCTCTCCTTCCCTTCCACACTGTAGACACTTTGAACTCCCCCAGCTTCCTTCTGAGGCCCAGTCAGGCTCCCTATTCTTATTTCCTCATATAAGCCCTGGCCTTCAACTTGTATTCCTCTCTTCTGGATCGCTGCCACTGCCACTCTATCCCTAGCATTCTGTTCCCCATCCAGACCCCACCATTTTCTATCCACTCACCTTCATGCAAGGACACAGGCTTTGAGGCCTACACGTCCTAATTGCTCAACAACTCAGGAAACCAGCAGTGTGGGAGAATGGCAGAGGGTAGATGGCAGGAAGATCTCACAGTTCTAGAAACATCTGTTTCCAGATGCCCTTCTGAGACAGAAAATGGTAACTCCATTGTTCTTCTGTCCTCTGACTCTGAGGGGAGAAATCCTCCCTGACTACCCAAGCAGTCGGCGTTAGAAGAGTAGTGGAGACAGGAAATTGGTAACCTGGGAGCATGGAAACCTTCCATAGCGCAGGGTGGCTAGCCGTTTCAGGGGTCCTATCTGAGGCCAAGCAAAGCAGGGGGTGGAATGGTGTGGGGGACCCAAATGATCTCAGTAAAACCGAAGCATCTCATATCAATGGTTCTAACTTGAAGAAACTCAGCCTCACGCTGACCTGGCTCAAGTTCACATATTTCACACATCACTGTACAGTGTGTGTGTGTGTGTGTGTGTGTGTGTGTGTGTGTGTTGGGGGGGGTCTAGTGTGTGTTGGGGGGGTCTAGATTATCATATGCATGATGATATAGACATGCTCTTCTCACTGTCCCTCATAGACAGAGGAACAGTATCTCTTTTCTCAATCAAACTCTTCATACAAGGTGGAAAAAAACCTTCATAATCTCATGATAGCATGTCATCCATGTACTTATTATTTTTTATCTAGCATTAAGAAGCTTTGGGACTTAAAGAGAGCAATTTGTGTGTTAGAAAATTTTTTGAATGTATTTAAATAAAATATACTGAATTTGGATTTAAACATATACATATACCCTAACATTTGCTAGCTGAAACAAGAATTACGGTTGGAAGCTTGAAAATATTGATGCCGGCTTTGCTGGACATGCTTTTATCGCTCTTATAAACTGGGAGCTAAAACTGCAAGTTGAAATTGAGTCACTCCTTCTGCCATATGCTTCTGGAGCAAACTGGGAATGAGGACAAGGGCTGGAAGACCTCCTCCTGTTATCTTCCTGGAAGCCATTTACCACTAAAACAGAAAATGAGCCTGTGGCGCATGCATTCCATAAAGGGTGGCAAGTGTCCCTCCCTTTAACCATATGTCAGAAGTGCTCATATTCCAGAATTTGAAGGTGACCTGTAACGTTTCCTAAACTAGAGCAAATGTATCCAGGAAATGTGAATGAGCCAGGCCTCTGTCTACACAGGGCTTCTTTCCAGGATGTGGGAGCACGTCACAGAGAGAGGCAGTGGGTCCTGCAGGGAGATTTGGTGAGCCCCCATGTGCCAGATGAGACCATACCCTGTGATGAGCATGCACAATTAGGCACATAAATATATAAATGTATTTATGTCAGTGCTTTATGTTTAAGTATGTGTGTGGGCATATATTTACACAACAAATGTTTATTAAAAGCCTACCATATGTTAGTACCAAGTGCTTCAGGGAAATGTTGAGTTCCTGCTTTTAAGGCATTCACAGCCTACTTACCAGTTGGTAAAACACACACACACACACATGCACACACACACACACACACACAAACATTCTGGGAGTTCCCAGCTGGCTTGGCTCAGTGGTTGAGCATCTGCCTATGAACCAGGAGGTAATGGTTTGATTCCCAGTCAGGCATATGCCCGGGTTGCGGACTCAATTCCCAGTATGGGGTGTTCAGGAGGCAACCAATCAATGATTCTCTCTCATCGTTGATGTTTCTCTCTCTCCCTGTCCTTTCCTCTCTGAAATCAATAAAAATATATTTAAAAAGAAACATTCTGGCTGAGGAGTGGGCAGAGGAGGTAGGAGTCACCTGTATCAGGTACGGATGGGCCTCTCCAACCAGAACTGCGAGAAGAGGACGTGAAGGGGGAGCATGAGAAGGAAGGGCTGGAGGTGGGCCTGCGGGGAGGACAGAAGCAGCACTGCCAGCCTGCCCATCAGCACACATTCTGGAACAGGTGCAGATGCCGAGCTCTGTGGAGGCAGGTGACACCATAGTGTGTCTTTGCTACCCCAGATGGAGGAGCATCCTTTTCCTAGGGCTGAGCTCTGCACCACAGCCCCTCTATTAATTTAATTTTCCCCTATCATTCAGGGCAATGTCGCTGGTCCTTCTTGCTTCCTCTGCCTGAGACAAACTACCTCAACTCTGTTTGATCATGCCTTTAGCTGTTTTCTCTGCTTTCATTTACAGCCACATTTCTTTCTTTTTTTAAATATGTATTTTTATAGAGAGAAGAAGGGAGAGGCGGGAAAACACTGATGTGAGAAATGGGGGGCAACTGTATACACCCTGACCTGGGATGGAACCCGCAGCCTGGGTATGTGCTCTGACTGGGAATCAAACCAGCGACCTTTCAGTGCACAGGATGATGCTCCAACCCACTGAGCCCACTGGCCAGGGCTATAGCCACATTTCTTAACAGAGTTGCCCACCTTTGGTGGTCTTCCCTTCCCCCGCTCCACTCTCTTTGAGTCTGGTCTGATCTGACTCTGCAAGCCCCCTGCCCAAGTCTGCTCTGCCCAGGGCAACCCCTGGACAACCTCCAGCTGTCACGCTGGCCCCTCCTGCGCATCTGTGCACTGGGCCTCCTTCTTAGTACCTGCCCTTCTTTGGCTGGTGAGGTGATGCTCTCCTGGGGGCCTCCTCCCTAACCCTCCAGGCTGATTTCGGGCCATCCGTCCACCCTGCCCCTTCCATGTTGGTGTGCACAACAGGCCTGTCCATCTGCCATCTGTCCGGGCCATCTCCTCCATCATCACATCTCCATGGCCGTGTTTCCCAGCCCTGGCTACTCATCAGAAGGAGTACCTGGCAACTCTTTTAATACACTGCTGCCAGGGCCCATTATGTAGTAATCAAATCAGAATTTCTGGGGACGGGGCCCAGATACTAGTATCTCTGTTTTTTAAAGCTATCCACTTGACTTCGTTGAAAGTGAGGGTTGAGATCCACATGCTTCATCAACTTCCCACCCCCTTCCATACTGTTACGTCAGAGCCTGATTTTTCCTCTGAGCACCCAGTTGTGTATCTGACTTTCTGCTTATTTGGGCTACTTGGATCTCCAACTGGCTCCTCGCCATGACACATTCAAAACAAGCCCACCTTTCCCCTCCACCTGCTCCCCCTTCGTGTTTGCCTGCTCATTGAATGGCACCAACCTGCTCCCAGTCACCCAGGGCTAACCCCTATACCCAGACTCTCCTGTTCTCCCATCCCTACACACCCAACTGATCACTAAGCTCTGTGACTGGTTTTTAGCCTTTTAATTACTTTTAAGTACTTCTAGAATGGGATCCTTCTTTTCATCCTCTCTGACTGCCTGCCTCAGTCCAGGCCCGCATCCTGTCTCATCTGAATTAGTTTAACAACCTCCAGTGTGCCCTTCTCCCTCCTGTCCCTCCACACAGCCTCACAGGGATGCTTCTAACACCTACATATGATCATGTAGTTCTTGGCTGAAAACCTCCAGCCACTCTCAGGCCCTTCAGGCAGCCCTTGGGCCTCCTGCTCTGACCCTGTTAACAATCCAGTCTCATGATCCCTGCCTCCTGCCTGCACCCACTCTGACCGGCTGTCGGCTCCCACATGCTCCCTGCTTTCCCACATCTTCTGCTAGACCAGGTTCCTCCCCTGATCTGGGAGCTTCTCTTCTAGTTCCTACTCAGTCTTCAGACCCCCAAACGGGTGACCTCTTCCTGAAGCCTTTCATAACTTCTCCCTCCCACTACCCTGTGCCTACCATGCACTGTGGACTTGTGTCCTGTCACCGTTACCTCCCCGGGGGCAGGGATGACATCATTTATCTCCAAGCCTAGCACAGTGATGTCCTGGCTCAGAGTGGGCTCTCAGGAAATGTTTGTCAAGTGAGTGAATGAATGAATGAATGAATGAATAAAGATGAGCAGTCTGACTACAGTGGAGGGTAGGTGTAGCCACTGTGTAGGTGACTGAGAAGGAAGACGCCGAACCCATGTCAGGATACCTGAGGTCATCCGCCTTCAGACACCCATTTGCATTCTATTGCCTAACAGCGGTGTTGTAAGAGCACAAACATTCCTAATCTATAAAGTAGGGATAATAATACCCATTTAGCAGGAGTATCACAAAAATCAGAGAAGGCAATAGATGTGAATATGCTTTGAAAATTATAAATGACTGTTTAAACATGAGGGATGTATAGGCCATGTCCTTGCCTCGCAGAGCCTCTGTGCTGGGGGTGCAGAAGATGCCCGGTGTGGAAAGGTTGCACACAGCTGGCAAGTGGTCCACACACAGCTGGCGTAATGGTGGACCTCTATGCCTGAGAGGGGCCAGGCTGCACTTGCGGTGTGGGCCTTAGCCCAGTGAGCAATCCCTGTGGTCAGAAAGATGCGAGGGTTAAGAAGTTCAGCTCCTTAACTGACCCCAGGGCTCACCTAGGGATCAACCTAGTGCCTTTTGCGTGAGCACAGTGAGAAGTTCCGCTGTCTTGGCCTGTGGAGAGCAGCTTTCAAGGCCTTAAAAATAGCACTGGGAAGATATTTTTAGTGCACTATCCTGAGGCGTGACTGGAGCCCCTGGCCTCCTGTGACGCATGAAAATTGTTTTGGCTCTGTTTGCAAGTGATTCAGACAGCTGGTTTTCAGCCTCGGGGGTATAAAAATAAAAACAAGGTGGGGGGAGGTGGGTTCCAGCCACAGGGCATCCCCACCCCCAAACATGTAAATAATTGCCCATGAGAAAGTTTAATGTGAACCTCAGTTCTCTGGAGGGTACACAAACCACAGTTCCTCCTGGAGGGTTTCAGGCTGGTCAGCAGAATAACCCCATTCTACAGGTCAGAAACTGAGGCTGTGAGAGTTGCTTAACTCTCCCAAAGTCTCATAGTCACTGTGTGGTGGGCTGCATTCAGATGCATGTCTAACTCTAAGCCCCTGCCATCTAGCCAATATCCCACCTATAAGACTACCTTTTTTTGTTTGGGGTTTTGGGTTTTTTTGTTGTTGTTGTTAATCCTCACCTGAGGATATTTTTCCATTGGTTTTTGATTTTTTTTTTTTTTTTGAGAGAGAGAGAGAGTGGAAGGGAGCGAAACAGAGAGAGAGAAACATCTATGCGAGAGAGACATATCAATTTGTTGCCTTCACACACGCCCTAACCAGGGCCAGGGATTGAGCCTGCAACCGAGAGACATGCCCCTGACCAGAATCGAACCTGGGACCTTTTAGTCTGCAGGCTGACACTCTTTCCACCGAGCCAAACCCGCCAGGCTTAAGACCATCTTAAAGTCTACAAAGCGCTTCTATACACATCATCCCATTTGATCCTCATATGAGGCAGCATTATTTTTCCAATCTTACAGGTGAAGAAAGCAGTCACTACCCACCATCTCCCACTTAGGGAGCCTTCAGGCCCTCAGACTCCTAATTCCCTGCACTGGTCAGGGTAAGGACCCACGGGAGACTAATGTGACCAGCCAGTGGCCTTGTGGGGGTGGAGGCAGGGACACAAACTCTGGGACACCTGGCAGGCTGGGACCATCGGCCCACCCTCGTGAGTGGCCCTGGGGAACAGGGAAAGAAACACAGAGAACCAGGGCTTGGCCTCTGAGGGAGAGGCCAACAGGACAGGCTACGGGCTCACGCACTGGCTGGGTTCCTGCTGCTCCTGGGAAACCTGCTGGGCAGCCCTCAGAGAAGCTGTGCGCACTGTGCCCTGAGCCATGCTGTGGTGGCCAGGTCACTTCTGCTCCCGCCGCAGCTCTCCACAGGCTGGTCAAGACTCAGTATCCTTAGTTATCAAAACAGCTGAGGGTGTCCAGTCAGCTAGGATGTTATGCAAGGAACAGCTAATAAAAACTGCTGTCCGTGGTGATATGTCATCCTCTCTGGGACCGGTAATGCAAGTGGACTTGGAGACCCCACCAGTCCAGCACCCACATGCATAGTGAGAACAAGACAGAACAGGGAAGTCAAAAGCACATGCAATTGTGCTGTGCAGAGCGACTCAGTGTTGGGTGACGATCACTTATCCCGGGTGTCTCTTTGCACTTGTGAGACTGTGTACAATTTCACACTTACGCTGACAATTTTACCTGTCAGGGTGTGTGCAATTTTATATTTAAATACTTTACACTAGACGCTGACCTTTAAGTAGTCAACTATATGTTTCTAGTGCCCCAGAACTTTGCTCATTTCTTTTCTATACACTATTGAAGTTTTAACAATAAAAAGTGATCATCAAAATAAATAAGTAAATACGGTAAATAATGTTACCACATATCAATAAACTTAAACCTATACCATTTTAACTACTACACCCAATTTCATGTATGAATGTACCTTTTTAAAAATCAGTATTATTCTGATTGGCATTCGCATTGTGTTTCATATCTCAACCATCTTTTATGATACTTCAAGCTTGCACCTCAATCAAAATGCACAAAAATACACACTTTAAATTACATAACAGAGTAACCTTCATTTTGCCCCTACCATTATGTTCCTGTTTAATGGCAGGAAAGAGGGAAACAATAGAGATAGAGAAGGAAGGAGAGCCTCCGGCCTGCAATTTCTCAGGCAACCACCCCAGCTCCGTTTTCCTTTCAAAGGCGGGAAGCCCTGTACTGCCTTTGTAATCCTTACGGTAACTAAACCAAGTTGATGAAATGCCAGTCTTACTTGGGGGCCTTATCTTACCCAGACGTCACACCTCTGAGCCCTGCCAGAGCGACAGAGGAGCGACAGTCTTCTGCGCATGGCTGTGACCTTCCAGCGTGCAGGTGAAACCCTGGCTCCTCCCCTTGTTGCTTGCAGCTCCCCCTGCTCCCCTTGCAGGCAGCCTCTGAGGTCCCTGTCCTCACAAGGTCATTGTTTAAGGCCAAATGCAGTGACGTATGGGAAAGCAATTCTTTTATTTTAAGTTGCAAAGAGCTATAATAAAACACAAAAATATTGTTTTATTAATTATCCTGATTAGCCACCTAATATTTTCAAGTATAAGTCTGTCTTTTTAAAGTAAAACGATTTCCCTGAATCCTAACAAATATCTTTTAAGCCCCTAGTATACACCTGGCCTTGAAAGAAGTGCTTTGGAGTACAGCATCAAGATAGGTGTGGATCCATCTCTCTCACAGCCGGCAGTCCTGTAACTGGGGGTCCTTGTGGTATTCCTTGTGGCATTCACTGAGCAAGGAAAGCATGTGTGAATTTAGTGTGAATTTAGAGCTACTTTTAAATGAATGCTTACTTCATTTGTCACAATGGCAGCTTAGTTATACATTTAAAACTACATATATTTGCATGACATTGTACTCATTTAGTCAGAGACAATGCTAGATTCATAAAGGGACTTGTGGAGCCCTTGCAATAATTTTGAGCCTTCTACTCACTGCCCTCCACTCCAGCCTAGGATGCTGTGGTCTCAGGCCTGGGGTCTGGAGGGTGACACTAAATTTCTAGACACGGTATCCTGATTCATGGAATCTGACACCTCTTCTACCTCTTCTTAGGTCCTGATGCTGAGCCATGCCCCCACCCCCAATCTTTGGAATTCAGCAAATGTATCATCTCTGCAGGGAAAAGATGGTGCAGTCTTCAATAAAGAAGCCTCCGCAGGCCAATTAGGAGAAAATAAAGGCAGGGGCTCCTCAATTCCAGGAAGAAATTAGCAGGAAATGTTGACAATTGGGCTTCAAGGACTGAGTCTCATTGCGACCAAACAAGCCCCTGTTTCTAATTTTGTCCTTAATGCTATTTATGGACTTTTAAAAGGGTCCTTCTGGACATGATGGTCTTCTGAGCATCCCCGTGTAGGCAACCCAGAGTAATTCTTAAAGAAAACGTATGATTCAGCACCATGGACCACAAGCAGTTGAAAAGGACCTCTGAGATCTGGATTTCAGGGTTTTATACATGGGAAAACTGAAGTTTTGTACAGAGAGAAGTGGCTTGTTCAAATTTATCGGTTCCAGCAAATATATTCATGAATGAATTAATTCAACAAACACATCGATTTCTTCCCCACTATGCGCTGGGAACTATGCTAGCTACTGGGGATATAATAATGAGTAGGAGAGAGTATGGGTCTCAAGGGTCTTATATTCCCAGGTAAGGGGAACAGACAACAAGCAGGAAACTAGTGTATATCATGTTAATGACCCGACAGAGGGGACCAGGAGGCTCTGGCAACAACTGCAGGGCCTCCTAGTCCAGCTGCTGGGAAAGGGGTGGGGTCATTGAGTGTTCTACCCTGGGATTCACTGCCCTCCCATTTAGGTGGTGTCTGACGGGGTCTTTAAGATTGACTAGGAATTAGGGAAGGGAGGGCAGAAGTGCAGCATGTGCAAACACACAGAAGCAAGAGCAAGCATAGGATGCAAGGGGTTGGAGCCTTAGTACAGGGAGCCAGTGCTAATGAGGATGTAGCTAGAGGTCAATAGGGGTCAAGTTGGGAGGATTCTGGGGACCAGGTTAAAGGAGCTTGGATGTTAAAGGTCTGGGAAGCCTTGGAGATGACCCAGTCAGATCTGTGGTTGAAAAGATGGCTCTAGATGCTGTGTGAAGAACAAATGAGAGGGGAGCCAGAGGGGAGTCAGGAAAGCTGGTCGTGGGGCCATGCACTGTCCAGGCGGGAGGTGATGGGGGCAGAGAGTGGAGAGAAGTGGATGTGACCAAGAGATATACTAGTATAGGAGGAAGAGTCAAAGGTCTTAGTGGGTTACTGAAAGTCCATGTTCATTAGAGCAGTCCCATAATTCCTTGCCCATGAAACTTAAAATCCCTAATTAGTAAGACAGGCTTAGTGGTTGGCCTAGAAACCTAACACAGAAAACTAGGCATCTCGTTGCTATACCTGTCAGCCTAGTCCCACTCCATTCAGGCCTTAGACCCTTGGGGTTCTGCATGCCTGAACATTTTCACATCAATTCAGCTCCCAGAGCACTCATCTGGAAGTCTTTTATGGAGATAACCAGTAATGAGATTGCAATGGATTGGGGAAAACTGCCAGAGGTGTGTGTGTGTGTGTGTGTGTGTGTGTGTGAGAGAGAGAGAGAGAGAGAGAGAGAGAGAGAGAGAGAGAGAGAGAGAGGACCCTTTTTATAGGGCAGCTCCTAGAAAATGAGTTCCTAACAGTGATCTGCCGTCCATCCTGAAAAACTCCTGTGGTGACCTGTAGGACAAGCCTTAGGCTAAATCTGAACATCAATCCTCCATCAAATGGTGTGGGATTTAGGGAAGGGAGGTTGTCAGAGAAGGAGGGGCCTGGCAGTTGAGCCAAGAAAAACAAATAATGTAGCAAGATATCTATAATTCAGGAAGGGTGTTTCCAAGATAGGTGAACATATTGTAAACAAATTATAAGAACATAGAAGAACCCATTTAAGGGTACCTAAGGGCACCCACCCGAT
This sequence comes from Myotis daubentonii, assembly GCF_963259705.1. Classification (NCBI taxonomy): domain Eukaryota; kingdom Metazoa; phylum Chordata; class Mammalia; order Chiroptera; family Vespertilionidae; genus Myotis; species Myotis daubentonii. The sequence continues at coordinate 52,671,065 of NC_081842.1, read as the reverse complement.
ATGCAATTTGAGAAAGGGCTGTTCTTAGAAACAGGAAATTCCTGGGCAGCACAGAGCATGCCCAGTACTCTGAGAGCCGAGACCATCCTGCTGTGTTCACCACCCCAAGTAGAGTCTCCTTCCTAAATTGTGAATCAAGGCTGGCAGAAAACAAAGCCATGATTATGTCGCAAATAAGATTATGTCCTCAGTCTGCTTTGTAGTAAACATCTGCTTGCATGTATCAACATCTTGGGCATCAGAACTGGATCAATGGCTATGAGATTGACTCAAATAGTGAAATGGCCAGGAAAAGGGAATCATGGAAAAGCACTCAGAGCTGAAAGCAGAAGACCAGGGTCCAGGCTGGTAGTCTGTGATGATAGGCAAATTGCTCTTCCTCTCAGGACCTCAGTGTCTCCATTGCAAACTGATCTCTCCGAAACCCTTCCAGCTCTTACACATGATGATTCTGTGAGTGTGAAGGATTATGCAGAGGCCGGTATATGTGCCAATCACTGTCCTGACTGCTTTCATACACATGTAGACTCATTTGTTTCTCATGACAATGCTATGAAGTAGGTATTTGCTATGATCTAAATGTGTGTGTCCCTCTCATATTTATATGTTGAAATCCTAACTCTCAAGGTAGTAGTATTAGGAGGTGGGGCCTTTGGGAAGGGATTAGATCATGAGGGTGGAGTCCTTATGATTGGGATTATTGCTCTTATAAAACAGACCCCAGAGCCTGGCTGATGTCGCTCAGTGGTTGAACATCAGCCTATGAACTAGGAGGTCACAGTTCACTTCCAGGTCATGGCACATGCCTGGGTTTCGAGCTCGATCCCCAGTAAGGGTCACGCAGGAGACAGCTAATCAATGATTCTCTCTCATCATTGATGTTTCTATCTCTCTCTCTCCCCCTCTCCCTTTCTCTCTGAAATCAACAAAAAATAAAAACAGACCCCCAGAGAGTTCTCTCGTCCCTCTGCCATGTGAGGACACAGGGAGAAGATAGCTATCCATGAACCAGGCAGCAAATCCTCACCAGACCCTGAATTTACTGATACCATGATCTTGAATTTCCTGTCCCTAGAACTGTGAAAAGTAAATTATTTTTGTTTGTAAGCCACCCAGTCTATGGTGTTTTGTTAGAGCAGCCCAAACAGACTTAATACTGTTATCATCCCTGTTTTGTGAGTAAAAAAACGGAAGGCACAGAGAGGTGAATACAAGGGCAGGATTCCCACTCGAGCAGTCTGGCTTCAGAGCTCGCGCTCCTAACCATGGACTATGTGGTCCCTCCATATGGCACAGCGACACAACACTGCCCTGGGGAAGTCAGGGCCCAGCAGCCGCTAAAATGCCTCCTCACAGATGCAGGAAAACCATGCTCCAATGCCAGCACCCTCACAGGGCCTGGACCACTGGGCTCTCTTGGCTCACATTTTCCAAACATTTGGGATTCCTCAGGCCTTAGTTAAAGAAGGCCACGCCTGTTTGGAGTGTTTGCACCATCCTGGTATGTAAAAGAATGATCTCGTCTGATATTGCGGGCATGGCTAATTATCTCAAATTGTGACCCCCACCTTCTTATAGAGATTCACAGTATACAAGGCATCTTTATACAAATCATGCCATTCAGGGCTCAAAAACAACCCAGTGAGCTAGCTTAAGGCACATAACATATAGTATGCTCATTTCATAGATGAGGAAACTGAAGCTGAGAGAGATCAAATGGCTTTACTGAAGGTCACCAGCTTTCAAATACCAGGGAAACTAAGACTCTGCTCTTCGGTCTTCAACGCCAGCACTCTTCCCGCTACACACGGCATCCCAGTGGGGATGAAAAGTCAGTAGCGTCTCTAGTTCTTAATCACGTGTGATGAACATCCAGACAAGGAAATTACATCGCTGCCATCGGATTCCAGTCCTGTCGGATTCCAGAGCAATTCCCAGTGTGTTAGTGTTCTGTTGGAAATCATGCCAGATTGGCCAAGGAGGCTGAGGAAGGCACCGGGTGTGTGTTGCTGAGTTACAGTGGGGCCTTGACTTACGAGTGTCCCGACTAACGAGTTTTTTGAGATACCAGCTGTCTCTCGGCTGATTTTTTGCATTGAGTTGATAGAGTAATTTGAGTTAATGAGCTCCTTAACGAGCTCCTTAACGACTCGGGCTCAGAACGAATTAAACTCGTAAGTCAAGGCCCCACTGTATAATGTATCCCCTTTGGGGTTGCCACAGCTGCCTGCCCATCCATGAGTGAGTGCCACAGTCCACCGAGCAGTGCTGAGGGGAGCAGTGCTCTTGGCTAGAGCCTGAGACTGTAAGCCTGGAAACCTGAGTTCAAGTCCCTGCTCTGCTACTTATTAATGGGACTTTGGCCAGTCCTGAACCTCCTCTGGAATCATCGTCCTGATCTGTAAAATGGAGATAAAACCTGTACCCCGCCTGTACCATAGGGTTGTTGTCTGGATCAGATGAGATCATAGACAGTAAAGGAGCATATTTGTCTCCTGAGAAGGTAGAAGTATGTGAGGACTCACACCTCAGCCATTGGGAATCTTTCCCAGTCCAGGCTCAGGCACTGGCCCTGGGAAAATGACTTACAATTTCTAGGAACCTAATCTTGTACCTCCTCCAGCTGCTGCAACCACCAGAGGGTCTATGGCAGGGATGGGCAAACTACGGCCCGCGGGCCAGATCCGGCCCGTTTGAAATGAATAAAACTAAAAAAAAAAAAAAAAAAGACCGTACCCTTTTATGTAATGATGTTTACTTTGAATTTATATTAGTTCACACAAACACTCCATCCATGCTTTTGTTCCGGCCCTCCGGTCCAGTTTAAGAACCCATTGTGGCCCTCGAATCAAAAAGTTTGCCCACCCCTGGTATGGCCTGGAGTCTTCCTGCCAATCTGAATGAAAACATGGTCACCTATGTTTTCAAACATGTCACCAATCTACACTGAGTAGCTGGCTTCCTTCTCGGGGGGCTGTCCCACTGGAAGATGCAAGAACGGGGCCTGGAGCCTCCTTTTGTGGTGGGACAGAGATGGGCTCGGCTGCCTCGTGGACGCTGGTGTGCTGGAACCCTGAGTCATCGTTCCACTCCTTCCAGCTCCACCTGATTGGCTGACCTCTAACTTCTCTTCTCGCCCTAAGTCTCTGAATCTATGAAGCTGGTTCGCTCCACACCTGTCGCCAATTCACTTTACCTCTCTAAATGCCATGTGCCCATCTGCAGAAACCAAATCGCACTTCCTTACCCCCAGCTGCAGGTGCTGCTGCGCCGTTTAATTAGACAGTCGCTCTAAACCCGACGATCTCCTTGGAGGAGGCCTGCCTCGTTCAATCACTCAACTATAATGAGATCATCGCTGGAACTGGCAGCTCGCACCGCCTTGGAATTCAGGCAAAGCATACCAGGCTTCCCACAAAAGTTCCTTAGACCTCAGCTGCCCTGGGGTGGCTGCTGTCAGCCTTCCCACCAGCAGCCTCCCGGAGATGCATCCACCACAACGCGGCTCTGCTCGCTGCAGCTCACAGAAATCGCCCCACAGGCAGCACTCTCGGCCTCACTGCTGCTCTTCCTCAGAAATCAGGTCTCTGTGGACAGGGCTTGCAGACGCCTGGGAGGAAGATGGACGTTCCTAAAACGCTACCTCTGGTGTGGCCAGTCTCTAGCCTTTCGGAAGTGGGAACTGGGGAACGTAGCATCGTTATTACAGCAGTTCTCAAAGTGTGTAGTATGGGGTCCCTGGAGTCGCCAAGACCTTTTCAGGGATTCCATGAAGTCAAAACTATTTTCATAATGGCACAAAGACGGTATTTGCCTTTTCTCCCTCCTTTGCAATAGCGGTGCAAAAGCAGCAATGAATAAAACTGCTGGTACCTGAGCTCAAATCAAGACTGCACTGTATTGGAAATCATGTATTCTTCATGATCATGCACATGGTTAAAAAAAAAACAAACACAATTTTTTAAATGCCAGTTTCACTTAATACGGGCCTCGATGAAACAGTGACGTTATTAACTTTATTGAATCTCAGCCCTGGAGTAGCACACTGCTTTAACGTCCTGTGTGGTGTGAGCGCACGGGCACTTCCGCTGTCTGTGGGAGTACAGTGGTTGCCTCAAGGAAAAAATCATTGTGCGACTGTTTGGGCAGTGAGCTGTCCTCGTCACTTTTTCAGAAAATGTGACTTTACTTGAAAGAAGCAACTGACAGACAAACTGGTTATTCAGACTTGGGTTTTGGCAGATATTTTCTCAAGAAAGGAATCTCTTGAGGCTATCACTTTAAGGAAAACAACAGAAGGTGTTTGTTGCCAATGACAAAATCCAAGCTTTCAAGTGCGAATTTTAGGGGAATTGTGTCTGCCACTGTGAGCTTGGCAGCTTTCTAATACTTAATGACTTTTCCAATGTTATGCCAATGGTGATATTAATGAATGTGACTTTTAAATATTGGAGAATAAAATGCATCAACATTTAGAAAGTGTATATAACCAATATGTTTCAAAATATCAATATATGGTGTTAGAGAAAAGATACATTCAAAGTGCAAGATAAAGAAACAGATTTTACTGTGAGTACAAAAAGTTCATTGATATGATTTCCACAATGTAACTAACCTTAAGAAACTATCACTTCTTGAGTTTGGCTTTAGTATCAAAAAAAAACACCCATAATTATCTAAGAACACTATTAAAATACTCCCTTTTGCAACTACCTACGTGTGTAAGGCCAGGTTTTTCTCATATACTTCAACAAAACAACATAGCACAATGGACTGAAGGCAGGAACAGCAATGAGACTCCAGCTTAAACTCTTAAGCCAAATATTAAAGCAACTTGCAAAATTATGAAATGATTCCACTCTTCTCAGTAAATATTTTTGTTTTGAGAAATTACCTTCTATAAAAATACGTTACTTATATGGCATATTTATATTACTATTTTAAAATGAATTAGTAAATAAATATTTTTAAATCCCTCTATTTTAATTTCTGACAGTAAATATTAATAGCTATAACTCACATAAACATAATCTCTTTGGGATCCTCAGTAATTTTTAACAGTGGAAAAGGGTCCTGAGACCCAATAGTTTGAGAACCCCTAAATTATAATATTCTGTATGTTAGGAGTGTGGACCTGCAACAGTGAGAGAGACTGTGGTCAAGAATGGGAGCCTTGCCTGGCCGGTGTGGCTCCATGGTTAAGCATCGACCTATGAACCAGGAGGTCAGGGTTCAATTCCCTGGTCAGGGGCACATACCCGGTTGCATGCTCCATCCCATGCAGGAGGCTCAGCCAATCAATGATACTCTATCATCATTGATGTTTCTATCTACCTCCCTCTCCCTTCCTCTCTGAAATTAATACAAATATATGTTTAAAAAAAAGAAAAGAAAAAGAAAGAACGAATGGGAGTCTTCCACTGCTGGGAGAGCTAATGAAGGCCAGAGCGAAGGCAGTGGCAATGGGGCTGGCCAGAGGAGTGTTGTACGTCATTGGGAAGATTGGGGTCACTGTGTCACATTTAATTGGTTTGATTGCAACCCTTGGGTCACAAGCCCATGGCCCTGGAGTAAACATGGCCTCCTCTCAAGAGTGTGGTCACTTCCAATGGCAGTTATTTGAGAAAGAGATGGCTGCCCTGACACGCAGCAGAAATTGAACTCATAAATAGGAGACCCTTGCTCCAGCTGTCTGGGTAGAGAGACTTGTGGGGTCAAGGAAACGGAGTACATACTCTGCTTGGCAGGTGCCGAGATAATGCCCACCCTATGGATCCAGAAGGGAGCCAGGATGAGGCAGGGTCTGTAGGCCTCAAAGACAGGGGTCCACTCTGAATACCAGGGTGTCCTGTGTCACATGATGCCCAGTCCTTTTTGTTAGCTCTGAGTCTCTAGTGGAGCAAATCAATGGTCCTGCTTTGTCTCTGCGGGAGGAGAGTACAGGCAGGGGTATGCGTTTACGCGGGGAGAATGATGGGTTCTTACAGGGCACCGTGGGAGGGGAGTGATGGTTCGAGAGAAACTCTCAGGAAGGGGCAGCCTCTGAATCCAAGAAGTGACGTCTCCCTCCAGTGACAGCTAGACTTTGTGTACAAAAGCAGGCTATTCCTATGGAGGACAGACCTGAGACACGTTTTGGAAGAAAGAATGAAGGGAGTGAGTTGAATGCAGCTGAAGTAACTCCAAAACCTCTTCTTCTTTTTTTTCTTTATTGATTACGGTATTACAAATGTGTCCTTATCCCCCCATTGTCCCCCCACCCCCCAGTCCTGCCCTCAACCTCACCCCGTTGCCTGCATCCATCGCTTATGCTTATATGAGTGCATACAAGTCCTTTGGTTGATCTCCCCCCTTTACCCCCACCCTCCCCTGCCTTCCCTCTGAGGTTTGAGCATCTGATCGATGCTTCTCTGTCTCTAGATGAGTTTTTGTTCATCGGCAAAACCCCTTCGTTTTGTAGTTCGAGATGCCCGTCAGACATCCAGGTGGAGACGCCCCGAAGTCTGAGGCTCGGGAGCTCAGGAGCCGGGGAGTCGATTTGAGAATCAACAACCTACATAGTCAGAGTTCTGAGGTTTGGAGCCATTTAGAGTCGCCTATGAACGATTACGAAAAGGAGATGCCTGGCCCAGACCAATTGAATCAGAATCTCCAGGGGTGATTCTGACGCACACCACAGGAGGCTGGTGGGGGTGGAGGAGACATTGAGATATGCCCGGAAAAGGGAGAAAGAGTGAGTTCAAAATGCAGCCCCAAACACCAACGCATCTTGCTACTGAGCACCAGAAGTCTGCACTTCCTGTCAGTAAAAAATGTACTTAATTAAACTCTAATGAGCTTTGGACCGCTGGCGCACGCCAGCACATGAAATGCATGAATCACTCGATTCCTGGACAGAACCGGAGTCCTCTGCTAATGTTTGAAGCCTTAAATGTAGCCACTTAAGCTTCTCGTATGGCAGACATAATGAGGGATCGCAGAAGCTGCACATGGGCCTGGCCATAACGCAGTCATGAGCAGAGCCCAGGGTAGGAGATGACAGCCCCCAGCCCTCCCTGAATGCAGCCGTAAAAGCAGACACTTTCGCCGAGTAACAATCCCTTTCCCTGCAGCCTGGACGGAATGAAATGAACATTTCTGACACCTGTCCAGGGAACAGGCTATTCTCGGGGAGGCTGCAAGCTCTCTCTTCTAGTAAAGAAAGGGAAAGGGTGAGTGAAACATTGCTCTTCTTTTAAACAAGATTCTCTTGGTCACATACAAGGGGCTAGATGTCCAGATCAGGGTTTCAAACCGCTTCTTTTAAGTGCCCTTCTTTTGTCCCTCCTTATGGAGTGTATGTTTTGAACACTATTGTCTGCTCGGGCGCATTAGTTAAGTATTAACTTGCTTGCCCATGTACTAACGAATCAATTACATGTAAACTGCAGTTCAGCCTTGCCAATACACATGGCTATGCTCAATACATGTTCGCTGTAATGAATTCAGTCTGATGTCACCATACTGAGTGGATCTACTTTCCACCAAAAGCAAAGAAAATAGATATTTTGGTTAGTTCTACAGCCTTAATACAACTAAGAGTTTTTGGAAATAGTTTAAGAATGCTTTTTGCAGGATCATGGAGCTTTATGGCTCCAGCGAAGCCATAGCAGGAAGCAGTTATATATACTTTGAGCATGGCTGAGGTATAAATTGCTTCTGATGGGGACATGCTCTGTAAGACTTCTTAGTTGGACTAGGAGGAGAGAGGGGAAAGCCCGCTTGGCATGGGTAACGGAGATGCCTCCATTGGGCTGCTGGACCAGGGGTAAGATGGCATTGGTCCAAGGACATATTCTGGAGCCTGAGTACTTTGGCTGCAGGCAAGTTCATGCACCACATGCATCAGAATCACCTGGGGCATTTGTTAAAATGCTGATTCCTCGGTGCTGCCCCAGACCTTTAATATCGCCTCAGGGAAGGAGCCTGTAACATGCATTTTGAGCAAGTTCTCAGGTGATTTTGAGGCATTTCCCCTTGAGACCATCTGTCAAGTACTCTGCACCGCCAGGCATGGAGTGGAGGGTTGGTTTGTGAATGAAGGCAGGGAATCCTCAGCAAACAGCTGCTGGCCACCCTCTCTGGTAGTCAGTGCTGCTTGCTGTTGACCTCATGCCCTCACAGCCAGAGTCTCCTTCCGCCCTCACGAGCTCAGGGAGGCAGCAGATGGAAGAGCTAGGCAGGGCCTCAGACCTTCCACAGCCTGGCCATCCCCCCCTTTTCAGGCCTGCTCCCCACAAAGTGCCCTCCTCAGCCACACTCCAGCCAAACGGACCACATGAAACATTTTGCCCTGCACCTTCCCCACTCCCGCTAGGGGATACCTTCTCACCCTCACCACATGGAGATGTCCTATCCTTTGAGGCATGGACAGCATCGACAGCCACTGCCCACATATTGGCGGGCTGTTGACAGGAGAATGTAAACCTTATCCACTAAGAGTAAAATGGGGGGAGGGGTGCTGCTAATCCAAAACAGTGCCATCTGCACCTGGACTGGGCGAGAGGCCGAGGCGCTACTCAAGCATGTGTTCAAAGCCCCAAGCGCCTTCCCCTTGTCCGGCTCTGGAGGGAGAGACACACAGTCCCCCAGCACCTGGACCCTCAGTGCTTGCTGCAGGCGACCCTGTGAGCCCAGCGCACCTGCCTGCCACCCTCCTACCAGTCTCTGTGGGAGCCCCAGGGACAGCCTCTGACCTTCTGGCTGAGCTCTCCTAACTCAGCCACCAGGCCTGCATTCCTCTCTTGAGCTGCTGACGTCCCAAGAAAGAATGGAATGAGCAGGATGCAGGTGGTAAGGCACCTGGAACTACCACTGACCTTTGGTGGACTTTTTGCCCCTGCTGGCGCCACACCCCTAATAAAGAGGCAGCCTAGACGAGGGTGACTGCTATTATCTTCTAGACCAGGGTGCCAATTTGAAATGCAAAGTGTGCTGCCTCCCCATCTCACCCTCCCAGTTGATGTGACTTAGCTCCCCGCTATGAACTCACCAAGCCAGCCCAGCTTTCAGAACCGCCAGGTCTGCCTTTGCCAGTTTTCCTCAGTGGATAGAGCATCAGCCCTCTGACTGAAGGGTCCCAGGCTCAAATCTGGTCAAGGGAACGTACCTCCTTTGCAGACTCTATCCTGGCCCTGGTCAGAGTCCATGTGGGAGGCAACCAATCAATGTGTCTCTCTCACATTGATGTTTCTCTCTCTCTCTCTCTCTCTCTCTCTCTCTCTCTCTCTCTCCCCCCTTCCTTCTACTCTCTCTAAAAATCAATGGAAAAATATCCCCCCCCCAAAAAAAAGCAACCCCAGGCCCCAGGCAGCATCTCTGCCGATGCTCCCCCATCTACGCTTCCTCTGCCTTGGCCAGAGGAAAAGGGGGTCAAGAACCCCAGGCTCCCCTCTGCCTCAGGTGGGAGCCATCTGCCCCACTAAGATACGCCCAAGGTGTCTAACCGTTCGTCCTGCTCCATGCGTGGTCAGTCTTACTCGTAGGCTCCGAGGGGCGGAGCAGTGATGGCAGGAGCTCAACACTGAAGCCAGGAGCTCGGTCCCTCCACTCACAAGTAGAAAGAGTCTCTTCATCTCCCTCGCCTCAGCGCCCTAATTTGTAAGTAGCGTTCAAGTCTGTATCCACTTTGGGGGCTGTAGTGAGATCTGATAATAGATGTTGAAGAAAATGCTTAGAAAACTATATAAAGCAGATTAGGTGTTAAAATATTTCTTTCATTTTTGATGCTATAAGATTTAAGGATTTCTTCAGAAACACCAATCAGAAAGGGTATATGCACCCTTATGTTCACAGCAGCACAATTCACCATAGCTAAGATTTGGAAACAGCCTAAGTGCCCATCAGCAGATGAGTGGATTAGAAAACGGTGGTACATCTACACGATGGAATACTATGCTGCTGTAAAAAAGAAGGAACTCTTACCATTTGCAACAGCATGGATGGACCCGGAGAGCATTATGCTAAGCGAAATAAGCCAGTCAGAGAAAGATAAATATCACATGATCTCACTCATTTGTGGAATATAATGAACAACATAAACTGATGAAAAAAATAGATCCAGAGACATAGAAGCATCGAACAGATCGTCCAACCTCAGAGGGAAGGTGGTGGTGGAGGGGATAAGAAATGAACCATATAAGCATAACCCATGGACACAGACAGTAGGGGGGTGAGGGCATGTGCTGGAGAGTGGGAGCTGCCAGGGAGAGGTCAATAGGGGTAAAAGGAGACGTATGTAATACTTTAAACAATAAAGAATTTAAATAATAATTTTTAAAAGATTTAAGGATTTCTTTCCCCGCTTATAAAAGTTATAATATATATATATATATTGCAAAATTTTTGGAAAATGCAGAAAACAAAAAGGGGAAAATCTATAAGCCCACCACCGGAGTAACGTTGGTCATTTTTGGTTTATTCCCTTCTTCATTTTTTTGTAACAATTCTTTTTTCATAGTTGAGATCATGCTTTTTTTGTGATTTGAATGCTGTTTTGGGGTCTTTTTTTAACCCAACATAGCATAAGCACATTCCCATGTTATCAAAAAGTCTTCTTAAACATAAAATGTTATAACTACATGATGTAGGCAATGAGCATTTTTTGAGCATAAAGCTTTTGTGCATTTTGAATTACATTTACAAGATAACTGCCCAGAAGTCAGATCCCCGGGTAAAGGATATAAGTATTTTAAATCTTGCCATGCATGTTGTAGCTACTGTTATCTGAGTTGGAAACTGAAGCTCAAAAATTGGAATAATTTGTCCTAGTCCACACAGCTAATCTTCAGGACAAAACAGAGGGCAAGACATTGCATGTTCTGTGGTCTGTGCTTAGCAACACAGCCGAACAGACGGGCTGCTACTGACCTGCAGAGCATCTGATAATTTGCACCAATGAAGACAAACAGCCCTGGGGGTGATCAAACGCAGAGCAAAGGCTGGTGCACAGAACAATTAGCCTGCGGTACCTGGGCTCTACCAGGGCTCTTCTGCTAACTCTGCCACCCTGCAAGTCCCCTCAGCCTCAGCCTCAGCTCTGCAAGATGAAGGGCTTGGACTGCTTCCTGCCCAGATACATCCCTACCAAAGCAAAAACAGAAACATTTTGGTTTTGTTTTTGCATAAAGAGACCAAAGATAATTCATTCGCTCCAGTTCAATGCAACTGTTTGCTTTTTGGCCATAAAGCTGATCCAGCTGGATCCGGGAGCCAGCAGGTTGGGATTAAGAAGACAGCCAGCTGCAGAAAACATGTCCCAAGCAGAACCTGCCAGCGAGTGGCAGAAGAATGCAGTCCTGTCAAGATCAAGTCAAATGGTGGGAAACACGACGCAGTGCTGTCTTCTCCTCAGGCTCCATCAGCACTGTGTAGAGATAGCATCAGCTCGGTCCCCGGGCACCAGCACCAGCAGTCCAGGGGGCCTGTCCCTGTGCGTGTACAAGTGTGCTGATGGGCAGCTGCCCAGGGTCCTCAGAGCATAGAGAATGGTGCTCTGGGTTATTTTCCCAAGTGACCAGGAACTTGAGGCACCACATCAGCAGTTGGGAAACCCTGGTCAACTGGATAAGGTGGGCAAGGCAGCTGTTTGTCGGATGCTGACACGTAGACCACCTAGAATCTGTGGGAAATGAGAGCTCCCACACCAGCATCTGAATTCAATTGTTGGTACAGAGCTACCAGACGGGAGGACACAGATCCCACCACGTCTCTGAGCCTGAAAAATGTCTGCCCACTGGCGGGAGATGGGTCTCGTCTCTCCCCACAAAGGGAAGGTGAGTTTGGGGAAGAAATGCAGGACCAACTGGCCCGTGTGGACGCGCATGTGGAGTGTCAGGAAGCCGGGTTGCTGACACAGAACAAGCCATGTAACATGTTGCTCACATAAGTAAAAGCACATGTACACAAAAGAGCACACTCTTTGCAAGAACACATGCCAATAGAATGATAAACGTAAACACATTAAAATGATGACCTATGGGAAAAGAAAGGGAACAGGCGAGGGCATGGGGACAACCACTTTTCCTCCATAAAAAGGGGGGCCTTGCAGGGGTCAATTATGGGATGTGTCGTGAAGCGAGAAATGGCATGAAGTCGGCCTTCTGGACTTGAGGTCCAAATTTTTGAAAAGAAAAGGAAGGAAAAGAGACTGAAGCAAACCACACCCAGGAGATGTCGCTTAAGAGTGGCATTGGAAGGGCCGGGCGTCTGTTTTTATGAAGGGAGGAGGTAATTTGAATCCACATGGGACAGAGAGGTTCAGGCTGCCTTTAGTTCTCAGCCCTAGAGGCACATTTGAGCCACCAGGGGAGCTTTTAGAAGACACCGGATACCTGCTTAGTTGGCTGGGGGTGAGCCCAGGCTTTGATATTGAAAAAGAAGCCAGTGGGGCTGGTGAGCAGCCAGGGTTGAGAGGACTGATCTAAAGTATCCCTGAGGTGCCTGTGGGATACTCCCAAAGCAGGGCTTGCCAAGGGCCGGAGGAAGCAGTGTGTGTGTGTGTGTGTGTGTGTGTGTGTGTGTGTGTGTGTGTGTGTGTGTGTTTCCAGAGAGGAAGGATCAGTTGGGGCCAGAGAAGAGGAGTGACTCATAATTGGGCCCCATTTTGGAAAAGGGAGCAGGGGAGAAACCAGAGGAGGGAGGGGTGTCCAGTGGAAGCCTGGGAGGGGCAGGGGGAGCAGTAGATGGCAAGGTCAGAGGCAGTGGTAGGGACAAGGGCCGGGGTGACCACTGTGGCTGGCCCCTCATGTTACACATGCAATGAGAACACTGAGACTCTGGGAGAAAATAACTTCTCCAGTGATGGGTTTCCAGCAGGGACCTCCGACTCCAGAGCTCTTCCCACAGTCCCATGGAGCCCCCCGCTGCTGCCGAGTCTCCCTCATCCTGTACCTGTCTGACCAAAGCCCATCACAGAGGCGGGGAGAACCACCCAGAGGGAACTGGCGGTGATTTGAGCTTCTTCAGAAAAAATAAAGAAGACTTTAGAGAAGAATCTGACTAGTTTTATTGTTTATTTCTTTCCCTCGCTCAAGTAAATGTTTTCATTCATTGCAGTCTCAATCACCCTCTGAATTGAGGCCTTCTTTTCTTCTTAATCCCTCAATTCTGGAAGCTCACTTGTTTTTAGTTCTTTCAATGTTGCTGGCCAGGCTTGTGGATTATCCTAACAATTGTTGACTTCCTGAAGTTCCAATGGTCTGTTTGACCATCCTACTGAGAAAGGGAAGTCTGCGGAGTGAAGGTCTGAGGGGAATGGCTGAGAATATTTGGTTTCAACCAGAATATATAGAGTGCCATGCGTCCACTATGCTAAATATTTTCACATTTGCTCAATTTTTACAGACAAAAGAAGTAAGCAAAGAGAAATTACACAAATTTCCAAGTTATAGGGGGACTGAGCCTCACTCTTGTGGGCAAAGACCAGTGACAGCACAAGGTAGTTGCTCATCTAATATTCACTAAAGGGAGTAATCTACATGAGACCTGCCCCAGGCCTTCTGACTTCCAGCCCAGTGCTGAGACCACAGGTAAAGGCAATCCAGCCTCTGCAGGCCATCCTTCATTGCCTGGCCCTGGTTAGGCCTGCACAGTGCTGAGTACACAGCTGGTGCTCAGTAAGCATTCACTAGATAGCTAACTCTGTTCCTGGATACCTTAACCCTGATCATCAACTTTCTATCAGGGTGTGTTGGCAGAGAGCCTACTACCAGGGTGGGTCGTGTAAAGCATTCCAGAAAGAAAACCAGACTCTCAGAGCTGGGAGGGAAATAAAGGGTCATCCAGTTTTAATGCCAACTTTCCACCCTCCCTCCTCACCCCCAAACACACACACATACCCTGCTTCTCTTTCCTCAGACACATACACATTCTCCCACTGGTTGGTTGGACTTACAGATGTATTTCTAGTTCACAAGTGTTTATTTATTATTGCTAATGGGAAGTGACTGCATAGAAAGGCCATGTGTAGGTGTTCTAGCAACAGTCCAGTTAAAGACTCAGTTGATCATCAGTGTTAATCCCTAGACATGTAAGTGGAGATACCTCTGTATAATATACTATGATAGAGTTATGAACAGAATATTACTGGAGCTCAATGAGGGCACCATTAATTTTCAATGGTGGGATATCAGGGAAAACTTTATTGAAGAGGTAGCAAATAGGATGGGCCTTAAAGGATAACTAGGCTCTGGGCTTGCCCAAGGGTAAAATGAGTTAGTCTAGAGAAGCTATGACATGACCATGGTCATGATGGACCCAGGACACCAGGCTAACTTCAGTCAACCAGGGAAGTTCATGCCCCTGGAAGCCCCAGGGTGCCCAGCAGGGTAGTGGAGCAGGATGAGTTCTCGGTCACTGGATATTATTCATTTGTTCCAGGGACTTTGAACAAGGCATCAAGAGTCTCTGGCCAGGTTCTTCATCTACCAGGGAAGGGCAGGAGACAGGGAGGGTGCTGAGGAAATGCAAGAGGAGGGATTAGTGGTGCTTCTCAGGGTGTTAAGGAAGTTGGCTAGGCCTACTGCCACTTTCTTGTTGTAGGGCCTTGGCCTAGCTAGTTTCACGGAGTCTCATTGAGTCTCAATTTCCTCATCTGTAGAGAGGGATGGCAATCTCTGCACTCCCTGCCTCATGTTTATCCATGAAAACCCTCTGAGAAACACCGGAGTGGAGGAAAGAATGTGATTACTGTGATGATCACGGAGACCAGCCGCTCTGAGCATGTCTCTTTCTGCTCCTATTCTTCAATGGCTTCCCAATGAAGTACACATTCGCTCCAGTTACTCTTGCTGCTTAATAAGCCCACTCCATGAGACCATCATTTGGGGAGTGGCATAAAACATCCATTTTTTGAGATATTAAGAGTTAGGAATTTAAACGAGGCTCAATGAGGATGGTTGTTCTCGCTCCATCATATCTGGGGCCTTACCTGGGGGCGGCTCAACATCTTGGAGCTGGAAGTATCTGGAGTTATCTTCATCGATATGTCTAGGGGTAGATTCTGGCCATCAGTGGGGCCTTCAGCTGGGCAGTTTCCAGGACGCCTATATCACCTATATATGGCCTTTCTCTGTGACCTCTCAGCCTAGGCTATCTTTAGCCTCTTCATAGAATGGTGAGTGGGTTCCAAGAGAAAGTATCCCAAGAGAGAAAAATGGAAGTGCACGACACTGTATGACCAAGCCTTAGAATTCACATGATGTCACTTCTGTCATGCTCTCGTGATTGAGGCTGTCACAAAGCACTATCCTGGTTCAGGGTGAAGGGATAAGGACCCTACCACTCAATGTGAGAGGTGCCAACATTACATTTTAAAAAGAGCGTGTAGGGTCGACCTATTGTAACAATCTTTGAGAAATATTGCCCTTGCCGGTGTATTCAGTGGTTAGAGCATCAGCCCGAGGGTTACAGGTTCGAGTCCCAGTCAAAGGCGTGTACCTGGGTTGCTGGTTTGATCCCCAGCCCATCGGGCATGTGTGGGAAGCAACCAATCAATGTATCTCTCTTACATCAGTGTTTCTCTCTTTCTCTCTCTGCCTCCTCTCCCGCCCTTCCATTCTCTCTAAAAATCAATGGAAAATATCCTTGGGTGAAGATTTAAAAAAAAAAGAAAAGAGAAATACAATCTACCACAACATTCCTTACCTTCACACTCAAAGCCTCTGCCATGTGCTCCCTACAGCATCTCCTGCTACCTCTCAGCACAAACGCCCGCTCCAGGCAGGCCAGCCTCCTCACTGTACCCAGAATATGCCATTCTCATCCCAGCCTGCAAGCCTTGCACCCTGTTCAGCTCAGACCTCACTCTCCTCTTTCTGATTATTCAGGTCCTATTTCCCAGAGGATTCAGGTTCTGGTGTATTTGAGTAACAGTTAAGGCAAGAAAGGAAGCCTCTTAGTAAATATAATTCCTGGGGTCTTCTTTATTGCTTCTTTCTTAAAATGAGTAAAATTTCTACAATGCTGAGAATAATTGCTTCTGAAAAATATCTACCAAGCATGGGCACGTCCCCTTCAACTGTAATCATTGCATGCACACTTATGAAAGTCAGGTTCTTTATCTCTTCCAGACAGAAATAATGACTGTAATAAATTAAAGTCAGCTTGCTTTTCTAGTAAAAGCAAATAGTGTGGCTGACAATAGACATGTAAATGTGCTTATAGTTAATGAATTTTTTTAGCCTTGCTCCATTTCAGCTCATTAACTTATGACTAATAAAGGCCTTGGCCCCCATTGCTCACTAATTGTGCTCCAATTAAATCAGGGGCAGGCCCCTGCCTCTTATGCAGACCCCAGTCCCTAGGAGTTCTGGGCATCTAATAGTGCTCAGGAAACACTCAGTGGTTGCTTGATAGAAAAGCAGGAACACACAAGGCAGCCAAACTATGCAGTTCCTCTACGTTCCAACTGGAGATTCGAGGCCCCTCTGAGCACAACGAAAGCAGCTGACAGTGGGCAGAGCTTTATACTTTACAAGGAGTTTTCGCATCCCTTCCTCACTCACAACTTGGTGAGGCATAGAGGGAAGGGTTTGTTGTCCCCATTTTACAGCTGAGGAAACTGAGGCTCAAAGAGATTAAGGGACTTTTGCAGAATTCATGGCTCCCAGGTGGGAAGCAAGGACTTTGTGCTGTTTTTCACTCCCCAGTCCAGATTCTTCTCTACTACACTGCCTCCAGGTCAGCTGGCTCATTCACTCATTCAATTATTCATTCATTGGTTGATTTGACAAATGCTTATAAGCACATAGTTTATGCGCAGTGTGGCAGAGACACTGGGGAAACAGTGGAGAGCCAGGCAAAGTCCCACTGTCATTGAGTGTGTGGTCCAGGGGGAGAGATGGCAATGAATATTTAAATGCTTACATAAAAAAGAGAATTTAACATCATAACAAAGGCTACAAAGAATATATAACAGAGTAATGGGATGGAGAATGGCCAGAGTGGTCAAGGCAGGGAGGTAAACAGGGGCTCCTTTAGCTCGGGCTGTCAAGGAGGGCTTCCTGGGAAGGTGATGCTAGAGTTGAAGACAGGGTGCCAGCCATTTAAAAATCTGGGGAAGAAGAGTCCCAGGAATAGAGTACAGCAGGCACAGAGGTCCTGTGGCAGGAATGGGCTGGTCATGTCGGAGGAACAGAAAGGCCAGTTAGACGAAAGCATCTTGAGCAACGGAGAGGGTGGAAGGAACCCGAAGGTGCAGGACCTGGCTGGTTAGTAGGGAGGGCAAAGGAAAGCCTGGGCCGCCTAAGGACGGCCTAGCAGAGCTTGCTGCCTTTCACATGACCTGAAGCTGCCTGCAAGGCCATGGCATTTGTTTCTAAGTTGTATTTATTGCCAAGGTAATCTTCAAGGCAAAAATATCCCTCTGATCCCTTCAGAGCCAAAACACGGCAACAGTGTGCTTTGCTCCATAGTCCCCCCCCCCCCCTCCATCTGTCACTGGACTTGATTCGCTTTCAGGTGCTGCCATTAATTATATTAACATGAATTCTGTGTCAGTCTCCAAATGGCAAATTCATTACAAAATTTCCAATCCGGCTTCTGTTTAAAACTCCATGTCATTGTTATGTTACATTAATTTATTTTTAATTTTACTAAATGTAAAAACACTTTGGACCTTCAGAAAAGCACCAAGAATAAGTTTCAAATCCCTTCTAAAGGGTGGGCTTGAGTTAAAAATGAAGGGCACCTCTCATTCTCCACTAAAGGAAGGTGGCCTCTCAGCGGGCTTCCCTGCTTGTCCTGTTTACTTTGGGTCAAGCAATTTGCCTCTCTAAGCTTTACATTCCTTTTTCGCTCATGGAGATTCACTTCAAAGGACTGTGATGGCCCTGGCTGGTCTGGCTCAGTGGATATAGCCTTGGCCTGTGGACTAATGGGTCTTGGGTTCGATTCTAGTCAAGGGCACATACCTCAGTTGCAAGCTCAAGCCCCACTGGCCGGGCGCGTATAGGAGGCAACCAATTAATGTGTCTCTCTCACATGGATGTTTCTCTCTGTCTCTCCCTCTCCCTTCCACTCTCTAAAAATCAATGGAAAAATATCCTCAGGTGAGGATTAACAAAGGACCGTAATGAAAATTAAATAAGATAACACATGAGGAACACCTAAAACAATGCCTAACTCAGACTAGATGCTTAAAACCATTAGTTCTGTAGCCCTAAGGCCCCCACCGGGGCTGGGCAGCCAATGGGTATTCCTTTAAGGAGTGTTTGCTTGCTTCTAAAGAACATCCTAGCAATCAAAGATACCCATAAATTAAGGGTGCTCTGTCTAAGCATCATAGCAAATAATCTTCCAGGAACTTCTGATAATGAACTTGAGAAAGTGCCTTCCTCTCTCTTAATCTCATTTTCCCTGAAGATAAATCAGATGCCTTATCTGGTCCCTGTCATTTAATTTCATTATCCATCACTTTTGTATTGAATGTATATCTGTGTAGCCTATGCCAAGCACTGTACTAGATGCTGTGGGACAGCAGTGAGCAGCACAGCCATGCCCACCCTTCCCAGAACGGTCAGCCCCAAGCCTCCTGAGCCTCTAATGTGTGGTGACACTATTGCCCTTGCCCTCTGAATCAAGGCAACGGTGAACCACCCTAATCCTACTTCTGACAGGTTTGACTGAGGAATGTGAGGCTTGTGTGAGAAGAATGTGGGATTCCTAGGACCTCTGTTGGATTCAATCTGCAACCTGGCCAGTCCCTCCTAGCCTTTGCTTTTAGATACCGGAATTGGAGGAACTTCCTGGAATTCAGTGACTGCCCAACTCCTTGCTTACCTCTTACGTCAGCGCCACACTGGCCAGCCTCAAAGAAGGATGTCAAGAAGCAAAACAGCATCGCTGGCTGCTAAGTCACTGCAACATGTTCTTCACCCATTCAGATAGACAGACAGGGAGTAGGCCTGCTGGGCTCTTCATGAAAGTAGGTTTCCCCAAATCAAAAACAAATTCTCCTGAAATGCAAGAAGCACATACAGGAGCCAGCTCCTTAAAGTAAGAATAATGGCTTACTTTACATGCTCTTTAGTTAGAAGCTTTGACTGGGACCCAGCAAGAGGTTATCTCCAAGTCACGACCGGCAAGGATGGCTGGGAAAGAAGATGGTCTTTCATAGCTATGCCCTTACTTCCTCCATCCTCCATTCTTACACACACACACACACACACTCTCTCTCTCTCTCTCTCTCTCTCTCTCTCTCTCTCTCTCTCTCTCTCTAGTTTCATTCCATTCTGTCTTGACTGCTGTAGGTTTGTTCTGCCCCTCCCCCAACCCTGTCCTTGCATCAAACCAAACCAAAGACCATGTTTATTCACAAGCCAACCTCCGGGAAAACAGACATCCTGAATATGCTTCCTAAACTTCCTATTATGCATAAAGAACACATTGTCCTTTCAAAGCCAAGACGGAGACCTAATATTTGCCCCATGCATCGCCGCATTACACAGTTACCAAGAATGTGGACTGCCTATAAGCAGCCTTGCGAGTTCCTCAAGTGCATGAAGTCACAGCCACATTTGCTCTGGCTAGACACAGCCAAGCTGAACTCAAGTTTCCTGTTGACTGAGGGGCATGTGTCAACCCTGTGGGACCATCGACCTGCCCAAAGGTACTATCAGCACGGCACTCCCATGTTAAGGAACCACTTGTAGACAACATGGTCCCCCAACCCTGGGAGAAGGGCAGGCAAAATGTGGTGGAGTACTTCATGCAGCCGTTAGAAGTCATTGTCTGGTTGCACACATGGCAGAATGAACGGATATTAAAACCATAATACCAAACAAAACACCAGAAGCAGAATGAGGTGGAGAAAACCCATAATCATTTACTTACATTAGAACAACATGCATCCTAAGCAACTAAACAATAATGAACCTTATACAAGGAAATGTACACACAAAAGGATAGTCATCAAGCATATTAGAGTGTGTTGCCTATGGATGGGGATATGGCAATGAATAAGTAAAACAGGACAGGGAATTTTTAGGGACCAATGAGAATAATGTGTCAGGGACTAAAGAGTGTGATTAACTCAATCATCTACATTCAAAGCCAAAAAAGGAAAGACACAGAAATATCTGAGCTGGCCCAGGTTTAGATTCCCAACCTCAGCTGCCACTTCCCACTCAAGTCAAACAGGGTGACCTGCACACAACACTCCTGAGGCCCGCCTTTGATTACTCTGCCCTTTGCATAGCCAGGTCCATTCCACCTCTCAAGGTCCAGCCCCCATGCCTCATCCTCGGGAGGCCCCTGCCACCTCTCTGAGGAAGCCATGCACTTTCTCTGCACCACACTGCAGGCATGGTCAGTGTGCCTGGAAGCATGCCCTTACGTGTAGGCAGAAGTGGTCTCATAGAGCCTCGGGGTGGGATTGCTCTTTTCAGAGTGGGTAGGGCTGCAGTGGCACGTGGTGCCTTTGACCATCTGTGCTCCTGGATTGTAAGTCATGCTCTCTAAGGACTCCCTTCAAAGGATTTACCCAAAAGGAGGCCTTTCTCTCAGAGATGCTATACTTTTCCAGGAAACTCATCACAAAGAAGAGACACAGAGGTATTTGATGAATGGCTAAATGACAAAATTGCTCTCATGAGCTCTTGGCCCTCTTCCCATGCCCAAGACAACTCTCTGGGGTCTGGACCCCTGTCCTTTCCTCCTGCAAGTCAGCTTGCCTCTCCCCTGTAAAACCACCCCAGCCCCTTTATCCTCTCAGTTTCCTCTAAAATTTCACTGGACTGTGGGAGCCATTTGCCTGTTATTCCTGACACACACACCCCACCCAGACACCAGGCCAAGAGCTCTACAAACATAAAGATGCTGCATATGGAAACTTCAGGAAGTAGTGAAAGCTCCCATCCCCGCCTCCAGCATGTATGCTGTCAGAGAACATGTATTTTTGAGTAACTATTATATTTATTTTTTTAATCCTCACCCAAGGATATTTTTCCATTGATTTTTAGAGAGAGTGAACAAGAGAGGGAAAGACAGAGAGAAACATCAATGTGAGAGAAAAACATAGATTGGTTGCCTCCTGCATGAGCCCCAACTAGGGCCTGGGCCGAGGAGGACCCTACAACCGAGGTATGTGCCCTTGACTGTAATCGAACTCAGGACCCTTGGGTTGGCAGGCTAACACGCTATCCACTGAGCAAAACCGGCTAGGGCTTCAGTAACTATTATATGCTCGGTTTTAGCCCTGGACAAGAGTCTCTCCTTGACTTCCTTCTTCATCTCTGCATTGTCCAATTTTAGCAAGAATCCTGCTAAGTCATTCTAGCCATAATCCCCAATCCTCTATATCTGATCCCTTTTGATACCTAAAGGGGTTGCTCATCCTCCACCAGCCCCCAAGTGATGTTTGATTACCTTGGTCTGTCTTCAGCAGAAATCCTGTTAAGTCAGTTTAGATAGAATCCTCTTATCTCTGATGTCTTTTCTTAGTGATTTTCTATCTATTAACCCCCGCCCCTACCCTGCTCCTTAGCTATAAATTCCCACTTGTCTATGCCATATTCAGAGCTGAGCCCAGTCTCTTTCCCCTACTGTGGTGGTCCCTACACCTATCACAATGGTCCCCTGAATAAAGTCTGCCTTATCATTCTTTAGCAGGTGTGATTAAATAATTTTTTCTTTGATAAGGATGCGATGGTTAAGTAAAAGCAGGATAGGCTTGCCCTCAAGGTGCCAAATGATAATTTACTACTTCCCACATGAGGGGACCACTCCCACCTACTCTCCAAATATGCAAAAGTGAATTTTGCCAAATTCCATTTCCATTTTCCTGGGGCCGATGCAGTGTTGGCAGCAGAGGAGCGACTGGCTGGAGACCAGCTGCCTAGCGAGGTCCTGCCAGGACTGGTGCAGAAGGACCGGCTTGGCTCCCAACCAGGATGGCATCTGCTCAGAGTTTGGAGCCCAGCACACGCTAATTGTCCTGTGGCTTCGTGGCACTTTCAGCCTATCAATTGCGTTTTCCTTTTTTGAAAAAAAAAAATGTTTTATTGACTTTTTAGAGAAAGGAAGGGAGAAGCATCAATGTGAGAAACATTGATCGGCTGCCTCCTGCACTCTCCCTACTGGGAATCAAACCCATAACCTGGACGTGTGCCCTGACCAGGAACCAAACCATGACCTCCTGGCTCATAGGTCAACACTCAACCACTGAGCCACGTCATCTGGGCAGGGATGCTTTTTTTTTTAGTTGAGCTTTTCTTAAAAAGCAACTCCTGTGGTTATTGGTTTTCTGCCTTGGATTTGGTTCACTAGAATTTTTCTTAAGGATGGAAGAGCTCAGAGAACCAGATCTGGATGTCTCTCCCATGCCAGGACCTGACTGGGAGGGGCTGGTGACATAGTAAGGTAAAGTTGGTCCAGTGCTTACCCTACCACCCAATGGCCCACTGCTTTCCTGAATGGCACTGGCCCTTTCTGGGCCCTTAGACAAGATGCTAGGGGCCCTCATCGCAGTCAGATGTTACTATTTGCTGTGTGGCCATGACTGAATTCCTTCCCTCTCTGGACTAATATTCTCTCTGAATTTTTGAACAGGTAAAATTAAGAGTTGCAAAGGGACATTTTAAGCTCTGTAAAAAGGTAAGGCCCTGTAGGAACTCCCTGTACTTCCCAGTCAATTTTACCGGGAATTTTAAACTGACCTAAAAATAAAGTTGATTAAAAAACAAACAAGTTAGACCATGTGGAGAACCCTGGGCAGGTAGCAGAGCCCAAGTGCTAATAAGGGCTCTGCTTCTTCCTGTGTGGCTTTGGGATGTACAGAAGCTTCCCTGAGTCTCATGCCCCCTGTTCTACCCACTGTGGCAACTGTGAGAATCAGACTAATGAGGTTTTTAATACTGAGTTCACTATAGAGCACTGTCCCTCTGGAAGGGCTTCCTGTTGATAATATTTATCACTTATTGAAAACATTGTACTGAAGGTTGACCAGCCAGTCCCAAGTTAGCAGCAGATGTCTTACAGGCACCACAGACTTGCATGTGCAAAACTGAGTAGGAGGAAGAGAAGGAGGAGAAGAAGCAGAGGGAAGAACAGAAAAATAGGAGCAGAAAAATCAGAAGCAGAAGCAAAAGAAGAAGGGGAGGGGAAAGAGGGGGGTAGAACTGGGAGGAGCAGCAACAGCAAGAAAAGCAACAGAATCAAAGGAAGAGGAAGGAGAAGGAAGGAAGGAAGGAAGGAAGGAAGGAAGGAAGGAAGGAAGGAAGGAAGGAAAGGAGGGAGGGAGGGAGGAAGGGAGGGAGGGAGGGAGGGAGGGAGGGAGGGAGGGAGGGAGGAAGGAAGGAAAGGAGGGAGGGAGGAAGGAAGGGAGGAAGGAAGGAAAGGAGGGAGGGAGGGAGGAAGGAAGGAAAGGAGGGAGGGAGGGAGGAAGGAAGGAAGGGAGGAAGGAAGGAAGGAAGGAAGGAAGGAAGGAAGGAAGGAAGGAAAGGAGGGAGGGAGGGAGGGAGGGAGGGAGGGAGGAAGGAAGGAAGGAAGGAAGAAAGGGAGGAAGGAAAGAAGGAAGGAAGGAAAAAGGGAGGGAGGAAGACTAGTTTCGGAAGGAGAAACAACAGTAGGAGGATAAAAAGCAGAAGTGAAAGTAGAAACAGCAAAAGTTAAATTGGAAGAGAAACAGAAGCAGAAGCAAAAGAGCGGAAACTGAAAACAGAAAGAGCAGAGGCAGGAGGAGAAGTTGAAGCAGCGGGAGGAGAAGCTCAAGCAGGAAAAAAAGCAGAAGTGAGAGAAGCAGAGAAGGAGAGAACAGAGGAGAAAGGAAGAGGAAGAAGATTAGGAAAGGAGGTGGAAGAAGGAAGAAGATGAGGAAGGGTGAGGAAAAGGAGGAAGGAGGAGGAAGGAAGAAGATGGGGAAGAAGATGAGAAAGGAGGAAGAAGGGGAAAGAATCAGGGGAGAAAAGGAAGGAGAGAGAGTGGACATAGTAGTAGAGGAAGAAAGAGAAGCAGCAAGAGGGGAAAAATAGCTGGGGGAAAGCAGAAGCAGAAAGAGCAGAAGTGGAAGCGGCAGAAGCTAAAGCTTAAGCAGGAGAAGCAGAGCAGGAGAGGAGCAGCAGCAGCACGCAGGCAGAGGCAGACGAACCCGGAGACCGTCTTGCAATCAGAATCGTCTGGGCCATGAAGATGGGCAGAAAAATGTTCCTCAGACAAAAAATGAGAATGAAGGTCCATGCACCTTCTGTGGACCAAGCAGAGGCACAGGCCGCTCCGTCCCTGCTTTCCATGAGCACAGAGTCTGGGGCAGGGCGGTGCTCATGGACAGAAGGGGGCAGAGATGGCTCAGGCCCAGAATTCGGGAAATGAGGAAATGTCAGAGAGGCTTTAGAAAGAGGAAGGACTTGGGTTAGAGTTTGCAGGTGGAGATGGGATTTAACAAGTGGAACTGGGGTGGGGAAGAAGGGCTCCCTTCCCAGGAAAGGTCGGAGCCAGGTTGGAGGGCTGGATCACACACCCATGCCCAGAGTTGAGGAGCGCAAGCATCGGAGTAGGGCTCCTGACAAACCCTGCCTGTGAACTAATTCCTCTCCCAGTCAAAGGTGGGTGGCATGGAGGTCAGGCCTGTCATGGAACCATCTTCCTGCTGGCGGAGAGATGGCCACCATGCTGTGTCTCACCTCACAGTGCCTGGGAGGAGACCAGAGGGACTCAGTGCTGACAACAGGTGCCTCCAGACACTGGAGGATGAGGTGAGGGGAAGAGACCGCGCAAGACTGGCCAGTAACCCCCCAGTGCCCGCAGTCCCTGCAGGAAGCCAGCTGGGCTGCAGAGAGGCCTCCACTTCGAGGGAGGGTATCAACCCACCCACAGAGCAGATGTTTCCTCAACTCCCCTCGGGAGCCAAACTTCCCAGAGCTGCTCTTTGAGCAAAGAGTGGCCTAGAGTACATGAAAGCCAGGCCCTGAACAGAGAATCTCAGGCCCTGTAGAAGTCCAAGAGAGGTTGGGGAACCCCTGAGGCCTCCCCATTTATCCCAAGGACCCCAGCACTCATTTCCTGAGCCCTGCCCCAGCCAGAGCTTATGAAGATGCCCCTTCCTGAAAACCCATGGCAGCAAGACAAGGAAGCAATGTGATGGGCCATCATCTGAGGGGGCATCTGCATGAACCTGGGGCTTCCCCTACTCCCTGCCCCCCATAAGGGCACCACAAACCCCACCTCCAGGGTGAGCCTAGAGGGTCTTCCACCCACACCTGTGTGTGTGAGAGACACAAAGAGAGCTGGGATGGGGAAAGTTGGGGACTTCCAAGCAGTGATGGGGTCTGTCATAGAGGAAATTCCAAGTGATGACAAAAGTTGGGGTAAAATGGGGACATCAGAGGTGATAAGATAAGGACAGGAAGGAAATTCCTCAGCCTTGCCAATGCAAGAAAGCTTCCTAAGTCTGGTGAATATTAATCGGAAAATGCCTGGTGACACATTTCTCTCCATAGCATCCAGCAAGTGCTGGGCACGGAGATAAGGCACTCGCAGGCAGCACACTGTGGTGCATGGAGCACTTGGCTTAGCAACTTGGCCACTAGATCTCCTCTCTAAGTGTCAGTGTCACCTGTGACGAGGGTCCCTCCCTCCCATCCACATGCAAATGGCCTAGAGCAATACCTGGCAGATAGTAAATGCTCCATAACTCCTAGTTATTATATTATTAAAGAAAGCACATATTAAATGCCTGCTCAATGAATGATTAGAAAAATTATATTAAAACCTGAATGAACAGCAAAAATGTATATTCTCAGTATGTCAAAGGGATGAGGGGGCTATTCTTCAACACGATGGCAGTAGGAGGGATGAGGACCATTTTCTCAAACCAGTCTTGTCTCTGAGTCCTATTTACTTTGAGTTAAATAACCACCACCAGTTACCTTGTATCCACCTGTGTTGTTTCCAGGCTTGCAATTACAGTAAAATCTGTGACTTGTCAAGTCACTTAAGGGCAGGCCACGCTGTCTGTTCCACCCTTCCCAGGCTGGAGCATCTTCGCAACATGCTTTGAGAGCTACAGGTGAAAGAGATGGCTACGCTGCAGGAGGACCAAGGCTCGGAGGCCTCTCTGAGTGACAAGGAAGGAGGCCCGACTTCTGTGCATTGTGCAGCTCATTCATAGGACCCCTCATCCTGGCCAGGTGTTCAATTTAACTCTCCCTTGGTCCGTTGAAATATCAGCCACGATGGTCAGAGAAGAAGACATCTTCTCTCCATCTCCACACTTGCCACCCTGGCCCACGCCATGGTTATGGCTCTCCTAGGGCCTGATGGCCCTGATAGTCTCATAGAGGCAGCAGCCAGAGAGATCTTTTACAAATGCAAATGTGATCATGGCAGGTTGCTGCTTGAGATTTCCATATCCCTTAAAATATAAGCACAGGCTCTGGTGTGCTTCACAGGCGGCTCCACGTGTTCTGCTTGGTGCCTCCCACCCCTGCCCCCACCCCCAGCCTCTCCTCTTGCCCAGTCCCCCTTACTCCAGCCACCCCAGGCTCTCCTGCAGGTTCTTAAGCATCCCCAACTCCTCCCCATCTCAGGGACTTTGCGCAGATGTTCCCTCTAGCTGGAAGATTGCCCTTTCACTCTCACCACCCCTACGCTTCACTTCCAGTCACAACTCAAGGCACCTCTTAAGGGAAGTCTCCCCTGACCCCCGAGACTAGGTCAGGTCTCCAGGTTCTAAGTGCTCACGACACCCTATGTTTCTTTCATATCGCTGCTTATATTTACATATTTATTTGTGTGGTTCTTCCTTTCGTGTCTTCCTCCCCGGCTGGGTTGTGAACTGGGCAGTGAGGGGCCTCCTCTGTTTTGTACACCACTGCACATCACTCCTCCTCCTGCCACTCCCACCAGGCAGCAGCAGCCTATTGATAGGTAACTATGGAGTAAGTTAGTGCATGTATTTTGTAGGTATCCAGGAAACTAAGGAGCCCTTAGCATAATGCAAAGAGCACAGGAGTGAGTGCCCAGAAATCTGCATTCCAGCCCCACCCTCCTCAAACCAACTCTATGACCTCAGCAAGTCTCTTCTTCTCTTGGGACTGGGAATTCTTAGAATGATGCTGAGGAGCTTAGGTTATTGGGCGCTCAGGGCCCTCCCAGCTTGGCCTATGGTTTTCTATTGCCAAGTGTACTGATTTCAGATTCTTCCTCCGCAGACAAACCTGGTACCAGCAGTGACATGGTAGACGTGGAGGTGAGAATAATCATCCCTAAAGAAACGAATTTTCTTGATTCCTATGGCGTCAGAACATTTGTGCTTGAAAAGTGACTTTCACAACCAGAGACAAGGGAATACTTTGTCACCCGCAGTTTAATTCTCGGTTCCATTACTCAAACCAGTGACTTAAACTTTCCATTTCCTCTCGAGACAGCCAGAAAGTGGGCAAAAGGCACCACAGTGTATTTTAAACTCATGATGTATATATTCTATAGGCTAACAATTTAACAAGGCAAGTCTTTGAAATAAATAGTTCACAATTGTTGATGTTGTATTAAAAATTAAATATGGACTTCTTGCACACATTGGCTTTGGGGATCTCCTTTCTGTCCTAGGATATATTTCTCCCCCATTTAACTTTCATTTCTTCTAACTTCCATTCTTAGATGTCTAGAATTAGAATGTCTAGACTTCTTTTGCTCAGAACACAAAGTAATAGCTATTCCCATTTTGTTTCCACAGTAGCAGTTCATGTCTCATATTTGCACATTTTATTCCCAAACATCATTTAAATGCAACAGGGAGAAAATAGAGTAATTCAAGAGGATCAGATAGGAACCTGATTCCAGTCACTCCCTAAACGAGACATTTTCTCTCGACAATTCAGAGGCTCTTGAAATTTGCACTTTCCCATACAACATGTTTTATGTGCCCATGGAGCAGATTCTTTGTTGGGAATTCATTGTATGTGCATTCACTCTTGTTGAAACTGCCCTTCAAGAAGGCTGGCAGACTGCCAGGGACCCAGCCTCTGGGGCTGACACTCAGGGTGTGGGACTTCTTAGGAACTGAGAATCTGAGCAGTGTCCTTGCTTGAAAGGTCCCTTTGCTGTGAGCACAACATGAGAAGTCACTGCAGTGCAGAGCAAGGTACATGTGGATGATGCGCCCTTGTAGTTTAGTCACCCCGCTATGGCTTCAAGGACACCTTCTTTGTGTCTGTGCCCATCACATAAACTTTGGAGTAAGATCATAGCTCCCTGGCCCAGTCCTAGACCATGAGCATCCCAGAGGGCAACAATTTAACACAGCACCTGCCACGGAATAATCCGTACTTCAGAGGATCGGGCAAAAGATGAGTCCCTTCTAATCAGGCTCGTCTAGCTTAATTAATCAGGTCCAGGTAACTTGTACAGGAAGCCTGATCAAAAAAGATCATGAAAATATGCCCCAGAGTGATGTAGCTCTCCATCCCTTGTTGGATAAGTTAGAGATATTTGAACATTATTGTGAAAGTGATAGCCATTTACATTTTAATGAGAGAAGTAACTAAAATTTTTAACATCTCCACTGTGCACTAGGGAAAAAAAGCCACTTGAGTATAGTTTCTCATCCAAACAGGCTGGGAAATCTCTGTTGCAAAATGTCTACAGGATCACTGTGGGGATGACAATAAATCTATGACCTTGCAACACCTAGTCTCCTCCCAACACACACCAAACACATGATCTTCATCTCTCAAGTCTGGATGGTTCTTGACAGTATACGAATAGCTTTGACATATGTGGACACTAAGATGCAGACAGGTTAAGTGACATATCCCAGGTCATGCGGTTAATTAGTGTACTGGCTCTTAGCTTGCTATCTGAGGTTACTCCCTTACCAAGTTGATTGATCGTCATGTCCCTAGGGGTAAAGGAAGATTTTTAAAGAGAAAAGAAGCAGAAAATAATTTAAAAAAAAAAAAAGTTCAAATGTTTGTTCCCAGGCTTACTCTCTTTGAACTAGGCTTTGGAAAATGGCTTAGTCAGCATTTTTTTTAACCAACAGATTTTTATTTTCATACTCTACCATTTCTAGTATTGGCAAGAATCAGAGGCACGTAGTTTTAAAAGACTGCAAGTTCTTGGCTGTGTGTTACAGCCTACCTTGAAACAGAAAGCCCCATTATAGTCTCATCCCACCACCACCCCTCCTTTTCCTTCTCCTTCCTCTCTCTCTTTTTTCCTCTCTCTCTCCCTCTCCCTCTCCATCTTTCTCTCTTTCTCTCTCTCTCCCCACATATACCAGATCATTCAGTTAGCAGACAGCGTTTGGGAGAAGAGAGATAAACCATCAGACTTTTAGCTGCCTTTCACATTTCTCTTTCAGTGAACTTAAATAAAACAGCTGCCTATTTCGGCATATGGCCCAGAGAGTCCCTGCTAATGCTGCTATCTAGCAGGGGCTCTTTAGTTAATGCAAAATGCAGAGGGGCTGGAATACACAGGTAGCCTGTATTTCCACAGAGATGAGTCACTGGTGATACACACTGAGTTTCCATCTGCAAAGTGGAGAAGGCGAACACTAAAACCTTGTGTTCTTTTTATAAAATAATAAAGCAGAAACATAAAGCGCTATACCCTAATAGCATAAGTAATTTCAAAGTAGTACACATCCTTTCATCATTTTTCAAAAATCCTAAAATAATAGTCCACAGCCACACTAACCCCACCCTCCTGCTTGCATGAAACCCTTTCACTCGTGGACAAGACGCATCACTTTCTATATCAGTCCTCACAGAGAGAGCTGCAGGGTGTTTATTAAGTACTTGCCACGTTGAATTGCCTTCTTCAGTCACCTGAGCTGGGCAATCCAGGTGCGCCCTGTGTGAGCTGTGTGCACTGTCCTATTGTCGTTGAGCCTTGCTTGATGTTGGCATCACTGGGAGGGATTGACCTCTAGGCCAAAAGGTTATGAGGATTGGCTGTGACTATAGTGGAAGAGCTGCTGTGCAGGAGCCGACCCTATGTATCAGGACTTACTTCAGTGGGGCTTTGGTGCTCACGGAGTCTGCCCCTTGAGTGTGTCACTCATGGAGGCGGTAGGGTTGTAAGCTGGCATGGTTGAAGCTGACCACCAAGTGCACTGACTCTGGGGTTTCTGTGCCCTGCCCAGGGCCCCCCAGCATGAGCTGCAAGGCAATATGCATATGGCTGCTACTTGTGTTGGGCTTGGAGGTGCCTAGGAGAAGCCAAGCTGTGAACCAGGGCAGGCTGCCGCTAGTGCCAGGCCTGGGGCCACTTATTGAGAGGTACTGGGGCCACTTACTGAGAGGAACAGGACACACTGAGGCCAGCTCCTGCTTGTTTGAGAGATTTTAGAAAAGTCAAAAGAAAACAATTTGGCAAATTAGGTTGGCCTTTTAAATATTTTTAAAACAGATGAAAAAGGCAGGTATTATGCTTGTGGGAATTTTTTCATATTTTATTCCACATGTTTAGCCATTTTAGTGGTTCCTGCCTATTTAGAAACAGCAAACATGTAATGTGTAAAGTGTAATCAACTCATTTTTTTCTCCTAATGAAGATTAACAGACTGTATGCACACAAACACACACATGAACACGTGCATGAAGTAAACTGCAAACTCCTTTTATTGTTCAAATTTAATGTAACAACTCATTTAGATGGCTCCAGGAAGCTCATAGGGGAGCCCAGGCTGATGCTCAGCCTATGTAGAAATTTCTATGAGATAATCATTTAAAATCATTTAACATCAGTTTCAACTTCATCAGCAACTTTCTTTTACAAAATCTAAGGCAAGTTTTAGTGTGATCTATTGCTTCTATTTCTCTTCAGCCCCACGTCCCAGGAGTAGTTGCAAAATTAAACCGTGCTAGGCTTTGAGGAATGAGAGGAGGCATTTCTAAAACCCCAAAAGGCCCTAAGGTTCCTGGGCTGACCTACAGGTCTGGATTTGGGAATTCATTATTCCCACTCCCATTTCTTCCTGTCATTTGAGCTGTCACCTTGTAGATGTCACAGCCCATATGTGCTTCCTTCTGTGAAATGAACCCCATGATCATTGGCTATGAAACATCAGGGGAGCTGGAGGAGCAGCCAGGAGATGTTAACTTATTCTCACCCACAAGTCACACTGGCTCTGTGCTCAGAAAGTGAGCATGCAGTAGCAGCTCAGGGATAGAAAATAGATATCAATAAAGAGTCAAAACACAAGGATGTAGGCACTGGAGTTGAACTGCCTGGGTTCAAATCTTAGACCCATTTTGGGGGGGGATGGAGGAAGAAGGTAGTTAATTCTCTAAGCCTATCTGCTCATCTGTAAAAGGAGAGTAATGAGAGCGCCTGCTTCATGGAGTTGTGTGGAAGTAATGTGATAGCGAATGTAGCACAGTGCCCAGCACATAGTAAGCACTTGGCTCTTATTAACTTGTGTACCAACATTATTGAATGTTCATGGATGCCCGGATCAGAGTCTTGAGAGGCCATATTCAGGCCTGGTGGGAAAGAATAACCATGATAGGTTAGCAATGTCTGCCCTGGGGTAGAAAAGGAGAGTGGGCCTACTAGAGCCACACATTCGCCATTCCTGCAGGAGACATATCGGATTCATCTGTCTTCCCACTGCCTGTTTTCAGGACCCTCCACGTGGGAGACACTCAGCACACGTGTAGTGAAATGACTACTCGGTTAGTGCTTCTTGCCATAGTAATGTAGGCAGGAGGAGAGAAAATGGGAACGAAAGTGGATTCAGAGATTGAGATAAAATCTCTCTCCTCAACATGATTTTTGATATCACCCTTTTGTGAGTCAGGCCCTCACTCGGAGTAAGTAGAGTCATACCAGCAGGTAAATTCTTGCCTTGAAACTGATTGGGCTCAGTTGCAATGGTGAAGTAAAAACCTGGAAAACTGATGGGCTAATGCTGAACAATTGGAGGCAGAATGCTGTAGAGCAAGCATGTCAAACTCGCAGCCCGTGGGCCACATGCCTTGTTTATTTGGCCCATGTTAGCCTTTGAGTTTGACAAGCTGGCTGTAGAGGAAGGGACCACAGCTGGTTCCAGCTTCTCCAACAACTCAGCCCATACCAGCCCCTCCTGGTCCGTGGCTCCCTTCTTCATAAAACAAAGATGATAATCTCAGTCAGGGTGTTGTGGGGCTCAAATGACATGAGCCATAAAAATATGCTCTACATAAAGCTGTTTTACAGGAGTAGGGGAGTAAAATATGAAATTCCACCCACCGACCAAGAGCCTAACCAAATATTAAAATATATCTAGTTAGTCAGCTATATGTAACCTGTTGGTATTTCCCCAAAATTTCAGCCAACCTTCCTTAGTATTCCTCTGTCTCCCTCTCTGTCCATCCCCATTGTGGGATGAGTATTAAAATGTAAATGAATCACCTTACCTTTCACAACCAGTTCCCAGCCAGAGCCTATGGAGACAAGGCTGTCACCAC
The DNA here is from genome assembly GCF_963259705.1 of Myotis daubentonii. Classification (NCBI taxonomy): domain Eukaryota; kingdom Metazoa; phylum Chordata; class Mammalia; order Chiroptera; family Vespertilionidae; genus Myotis; species Myotis daubentonii. The sequence continues at coordinate 52,638,633 of NC_081842.1, read as the reverse complement.
CTCATCTAACCAGAATGCTGCTCATTCAAAGCTAAATGCTGCTCATATAAGTATGTGGCTCTAGATACAACATCCCAACCCAACCCTCTGGACAAATAGGAGATAAAGTCAAGAATTTCAAGCACTGCCCCACCAATCACACCATTTTCAATTGCTGTGGCCACAGTTGTGACCTTGAGTAAGTCACTTCCATTCTCTGGGTTTCAGACCTTCCATTCGTCCGAAGTCTGCGCCTGGAGTTGGGAGAAGCAGCCTAAGAAGAACCAGAGCTTCACGATCTTGCTGCATCAGACACACCTGGTGAAGGGTTCAGAGCAAGTCTCCCCGGAATGTAGCACTTTGGCAGGTAGATGACTTTGAGCTCAAGTCAATCAAGACCCAGCAGACCATACAAATTATCTGAGGAGATAAGAGGAGTAGAGGGAGGGATAGGGGGAAATAGCTCGGTGGGAAGAAAGAACCTACATAAAAGTCCTGCCAACATTAGTGGCTAAATTTGACCTCAGGAAAAGTTAAATTATTGTGTTGTGTCTTGTACTTAGACACTGTGCTTGGAACAGTGACAAGTGAGGGATTATGCAATCGTGATGTCATGCCAACCTGGTGAGGCAGGCATACCTGCCCCATTTCCCAGAGGAAGAAAGGGAGGTGACATGGTTTGCCTAGCATTGTCCATCTGCTTGCTGGCTGAGCTGGGATTCCGGAGCAGCCTTCCTGGTTTTAAGAGTAGATGGGAGCACTGTTGAGGAGGCCCAGTCTGGATTTTCTTGGAATGTTAGCAGTGACCTGGACTGGACTCATTTCTATGAAGAATAAAGACGAGACAAACAGATTAATACAACCCGGACAGTGGAGACCTGTGCATTGTCTAAGTACCTGGGAAAGCCTGAGGGAGATAAAATAATCAGGATTTCCAGGCCACCGAGTTTCCCCTGTATCCTGGGCAGGAGGTAGGTGTGAACTTGTGCTGTTCTTACACAAGCCCCAGGAGTACAAAGACTGGAGCCACCCAAGGCAGTGCAAGCAGCAGGTAGTTCGCTGTGTGAAGGGAGTCAGGACTGAACCTGGCTGCTGCGAGCTGCAATTCCCAGCAGACAGCAGGTCTGAGAGGACCTGCCAGATTAGACAGGAAAACCGGAAGGGAAGGAAGGAGGCACTGCATGTGTTGGTGGGCAGGGCTGGGAGTGTGCAGCACACGGGGCAATGGCCCATGTTACCACATGCAGGCTCCTTGCCCCGAGCTCGCCATCCTATCTCTCCCCTGGTCACCTCTGCCTGTGTCATGCTCAAAGCATCCTGGGTTAGTGCCCTACTTTCTGTTTGTTACTTTACTTAATTTTTATTATGAAATATTCCTGAAAGGCAGTATAGAGAATAATATAACTTGTGCCCACCACCAGGCTTTGTCAAAGCCTAACATTCTTTTCCATATTTGCTTCAGATACATTTTTTAAAGACAAAACACAGATACCTTTGAGGCCTCCCTGGTTTTCATTCCCTTCTTCTGTCCCCAGGAGAAACCACTCTCTGGAATTTGATGTTTATTCTTCCCACCCATGTCTCTTTACTTTTACCACATGTGGACATCCATAAATAATCAATGCTATTTTCACATATTTTACCTGGAACTTCATGGAATCATGCTGTTAACTTCAAATGAAGTAATTTAGTATTAATAAACTATAATAGTATATTCTCTATAATATAAACACTAGATAATATATCAAATGTGATGGTAAACAAATAAATATGATATTAGCATAGATGGAATCAACTGCTGCTTACTTTGTTTTTGCTAACATTCTTAACTTGGTATTCATCTATGGTAATGCTGGTTCATTTATTTTGATACTGTATAGTATCTCATTGTATGAAAATACTATAATTTATGTATCCACTAGAGGCCCAGTGTATGAAATTCGTGCATGGGCGGGGGGGGGGGGTGTCCCTCAGCCTGGCCTGCACCCTGTCCAATCCGGGACCCCTCAGGTGAAGTCCTACTGTTGGGATCAGGCCTAAACTGGCACCAGCAGTCAGATATCCCTCTTGCAATCAGTGACCACTGGCTTCTAACCACTCACCTGCCTGCCTGCCTGATCTCCCCTAACCATTCTGCGTGCCTGCCTGATCTCCCTAACTGCTTCCCTGCCTGCCTGATCACCCTAACTGTTCTCCCCTGTCAGCCTGATCCCCCTAACTGCTCTCCCCTGCTGGCCTGATCACCCTAACTGCTCTCCCCTGCTGGCCTGATCCCCTTACCTGCCTTCCCCTGCCAATTTGATCCCCCTAACTGCGCTCCCCTGCCAGCCTGATCCCTTTAACTGCCCTCCCCTGCTGACCTGATCGCCCCTGACTGCCTCTGCCTTGGCCCCGCCACCATGGCTTTGTCTGAAAGGACGTCTGGAAGATGTGATTCTCATTTTGATGGGCAGGCTATTTTTTCCACCTTTTCTCCAATGTTCCAGTTTCCTACTCTTTCAAATAATGGCATAATGAGTATTCATGCACATGTGTAGGTTCGTCCAGGCAACATACTGGGGAGTGAAATTGCTGGCTTGGGGGATGTATATCCTTCACCTTATGCCTCAAGCTCTTTTCAGCCTCTGCCCATTCCTGGTCATCATGGGTATTTTCCCAGGCAGGGGCACTCCTGGAAGTGAGACTACGATCAGGAAATGCTACCCAATGAAACAGGAACTGCTAGCCATAAGCACTCAGTCCATAAGTGAGCACCCACTCTGAGATAGGGCCTGTGTGCTTGTCAGTGGGGGCAGATGATCTTGAGGAGTGGAGGAACTCAAACTGCTGAACTGAGACCAAAGGCTAGATCTAAGCTGCGATGACCCCACCAGCTTTATTTTTGGGGCCCAACCTAAAACAGACAGCTGCCCCATTTTTCTTTTCTGTTAAATATTTAACTTTATTTTCCCCTATCAAAGTAATATGCACTTTTGACATAAATGTTAGAAATTTTAGAAAAATATTTTCATGGTAATCACCCAAAATATCACTCCTTTCAGAGACATTCACTGTTAACATTTTAGTCTATTTCTCTTTAATCTTTTTTCTTAGCATTTTTCTCTTACATATATGGTCTATTGTATTCTATTGTAATGTAACCTAACATTATGTAATTGTCCATATGTTAAAAACACTATGATTTAGCCCGGCCGGCATGGCTCAGTGGTTGAGCATTGACCTATGAACCAGAAGTTCATGGTTTGATTCCCAGCCGGGGTGCTTAATTTGTGGGCTCGATCCCCAGTATAGGGCGTGCAGGAGGCAGCTGATCAATAATTCTCTCTCATAAATAAAAATATATTTTTTAAAGACACATTATAATTTTAATGAATTCAGATTATTCTATCTTTTACTTTGTTTTCTAGTATCCACTTATTAATTCCTATATGTTGGAAATTCAGGTTACTTCTAATTTCTATTTTCACAATTAAAACACAGTGGGCATCTTTGGGGATATATCTTGGATGGCTTTTTAGATTTGTAAGAGAGGATCTTAGAAGTGTAATTCTCAGAAGGGCAAGGGGCGTTTTAAAATTTTTTGATGGACATTACTAAACTGTTCTAGAAAGACAACCATGTCACAGGCCCACAGACCTTAAAGTGTTCATAATGCCCAGCTGGCCTGCCCTTACCCAGGCAGCTAATTGTAAGATCCCTTTACACTGGGGCTCAGATGTGGAAAGAGGAAGGACCTTTAAGTGCTGGCGTGCCTACCCACAGACTGCTGGGTTTGGTGGAGGAGACTGTTTGGCGCCCTCCCAAGCAGTGTGAATTAAGCTGCTTCCTTCCATGAGCACTAACAAGACAGTGCAATGGATGAATCATACTGTGGGAAAGTCAGGCTGCAGAGCCAGGCCTCTTATATAGAGTAGACAGTTAAAATAGGCCACTGGGACAGTAGATGTATTCTTTACATTTCTTTAGCTTGAACAACAACAACGAATAGACTCTGGCTAATTTAAACAAAAGAAGGAATTTGCTGGGGTGAAAGGGCTGTGTCTACTGGTGGGCAGGCTCTGCACAGCACACAGGTAGTGGGGAGTCGTTCGTGTTGTCATACGTGAATAGCACTCCCTAGAGCTGGGCAGCGCATGCCTATACCACCATGCTCAGCAGCCCTGCTGGACTATCTCGTACAACAGTATTTCTCAAACTATCTGGCTGAAGGACCAGGTATATAAAATTATTATTATTTTTTATTATTGCTTAAAGTATTACAAAGGGTATTACATATGTGTCCTTTCCCCCCCCCCCCCCCGCCCTTGACAGTCCCCTAGCCTCCCCTATCCCCCAGTGTCTTATGTCCATTGGTTATGCTTATATGCATACAAGTCCTTTGGTTGATCTCTTACCCCCCTCCCTCCTGCCCCCCAACCCTCCCCGGCCTTCCCGCTGTAGTTTGACAATCTGTTTGAGGCAGCTCTGCCTCTGTATCTATTATTGTTCAAAAGTTTATACTGGTCTCTATTATCCATGAATGAGTGAGATCATGTGGCATTTTTCCTTCATTGACTGGCTTATTTCACTTAGCATAATGCTCTCCAGTTCCATCCATGCCATTGCAAATGGTAAGAGTTCCTTCCTTTTTACAGCAGCATAGTATTCCATCGTGTAGATGTGCCACAGTTTTCTAAACCATTCATCTACTGATGGGCACACAATTCACCATAGCTAAGATCTAAAATTATTATTATTAATAACATTAATATTATTATTAAAATCCACTGTAGATCAATACTTTGGTAAATTAAATATGACTTACTAGAAAATTGAAATGCCACTTGATGTCTCAGCAATGTCAAGTGCTATAACAGTTACTAAACATTCAGTTTCTGAATTTGCCTCACTATGGACGGGTAATATGAAGTTTGGGAAACAGCACTCGTCCACCACCCTCACTTTGGGCAGTCCTGACATACATTATCCAAACTGCATAAAGCGGGAAGGAAATGAGAAGTCTAGAATAACTAGATCCAAGTAGTCAAATGGAGTAGACTCTTCATCTCCCACATGTCTTTCACTCTGCCTGTTGGTACTATTAAACCTCATTGCAAAATCGTTTTCTCCAGATGGCAGAAAATAAAACAATTAACAGCTCTTTGCAGTTTAGGTCTTATATCCTCGGCCCCCAAAGAAAGAATTATTGGTCCCAAATCCAAAGATTTCAGAGAAGGGACTTACTGGGCCAGCCCAGGTATAGTGCTCACTCCTCTGGCTGGGGCTGTGTTACCTGTGGTCAAGGGCAGCCACCTCAGGAAACACGAGCTCTCCTGGGAACCATGTGAGTGGTGCTGGGTGCAATTCTCAGAAAAGGGATACAGTATTACCAGAAATAAGGGAATTTGCCAGACAGATAAAATAGCAGGTTTCCATGTATTAGGTTGTTATTTTCCTCTACCTATATCAACTGAATAGATTTTCTGAAATATATTCCACCCAAAAAAAGGGGTTTATAGCTCAATAAATGTGGAAAAACTATAGATGTTATCACCTTCATAGAGATTCATAAGACATACTAGCATATACACTCTAAGAAGTCCTGTTTGTTTTTTTAAAAACCACCGGTTTAATTATGTTTAATCCAGTGTTTCTTCAAATTCATTTGATATCTAAAAGCTTTTTTAATGTAACATCCAGTAACACCCTATAGGATTAGTGTTCCAAGAACAGGTTTTGAAAAAGCCCTTCTAGGTCATAGAGCAAGCATGTCAAACTCTCGGCCCACAGGCCACATGCCTCGTGTTAGCCTTTGAGTTTAACATGTTTGTCATAGAGGATCTCCAGGAAGATGTGGCCCAAATCCTTAAAACAAAACAAAAATTTAAACAAACCAAAGAGCTAGATATTTACAGAAACTGGTAAAGTATTTATAAAGAGTCATTTTATAACATAAGTTGAACACCATCAAAGCTACTAGTGTCTAGGCTCAGAGTTTTGTATGTTGACATGTTAACATAGGGTACATCTCTGCAACTCCAAACCTCCTGTCTCTGGAACATCCCCTTCCCAGGGCCCTGTCACAGGTTGCTCAGAACCCTTTTCATGTGATGCCCCCTTTGAGGTAAGGTGTATCTTTATGTCATTATGCCGCTGGCCACTGTGGTTTGCAAAACCAACTTAATAGCACAGGACAGCCGTTCTACCCTGTGTGCCCATGTAATAAAAGGCCCCACTGGGGTGAGCAACACGCTTGAGAGCAGCGTTAACAGCACCCCACATCTGGGGAAGCTTGGAGGTGGAGCTGACATTAATAAGTATAATGAAAGCCTTCTCCTCTCTAATGAGAGATTAGGATCTTATACCAGATCAGCAAACCAGATTATAGGCACAACTAAGGGACAGAGTAAACTGCCTGGACAATCAGGATCAGGGGGCATGATACAGGTTGGCCGTCAAGTCTGGGAACACAGGCAACTATATAATAAATGGTTTTTGATATGACTTTTAATGTATGATAAAATAATGCCTATGTTTCCAGACTTTGTGGTCATTCTGTAGCCAAAGCTGTTATTTGTATGGAGCAGTCACCAGATATCAGGAGGCCCTGTTCTAAATGCTTCACTTGAACGAGCTAATTTCATTCTCACAGCCACCTTGTGAAGTAGGTATGCCCTCATTTCCATGGGAATAGGTGAGGAAATTGAGGCACTAAGGGATTCAGTATCTGACCCAGGATCCCACTGTTGGTGAGTGGTGGAGTTGAGCTTTCAGCCCAGGAAGCCTCATTCTAGAACCCATACCCTCCAAGAGGCCTAAGACACCTGAGCTTTGCTGAACAGCCACCAATAAACAGGGATTTGGGTTCTCTATCTTTTTTTTTTTTTTAACCACAGGTGGCACAGGAGTAATCACCATAACTCACATCTGTACTGTTCTATGCAGTTTGGTCCTCATCACAACCCATTACAATAAACCAGGCAGAAGCTATAGTTCCACTTTATAGATAAGGAATCCGGGCCTTTAATGGGATCCCTACCTACCAAATGGCAGAACCATGTCTTCTGAGTCCAAGAGTCTCATGGTTTTAGCTCATTTCCTATGCTGGGTTTTGTGGAGGCCAACATCCAAGATGGTCCCCGTGATCCCTACCTCTTATCCTCTCCCACATGAATAAGACTTGCTTGTGGAAGCACTAGGATACTGTGTAAATGACGATGACTTCTAAAGCTAAGACATACAAGATGTTGGAACTTCTGGCTGCATCTCTCTGGATCACTTGCTCAGGAGGAAGCCGGCTGCCACGTTGTGAAGATGCTCCTGCAGCCCCACGGAAGGTGCCCTGGTGAAGAAAAAGGTCTTCCACCATCCTGCACAAAAGCCCAGCCCTGAGAGTCAGCCCCCGCGGAAGCAGATCCTCCAGCCCCAGTCAGATGATTGCAGCCTCGGCTGACATCTTGACTGGGATTTCATGAGATACCCCGTGATGTTTCATTTTGTATGCCAGTTTGACTGGCCATGGGTGCCCAGATTAAACATGTCTGGGTTTGTCTGTGAGGATGTTTCTGAGTGAGATTAGCATTTTAATCTGTGGACTCAGTAAAGCAGACTGCCTTCCCCATGTGGGTGGGCATCACCAATCTGTTGAGGGCCTCGCTGCTTGAGCTGGGTTGTCTCATCTCATAGTCTCTCTTGCCCTCATACTGGGACTCACACCATTGGCTCCCCTGGTTCTCGAGCTGTTGGACTCAGGCTGATGACACCACCTGCTCTCCTGGGTCTCCAGCCTGCAGACAGCAGATAGTGGAATTTCTCAGCCTCCATAATTATGTGAGCCAATTCCTTATAATAACTCATCTCTATACACACTATCGGTTCTGTTTCTCTGGAAAACCCTTACTAATCCAGATTCCAAGCCAAATCTACCCAGCTAAGTCACTCCCAAATGCCTGACTCCTAGTATGTGAAATTATGAGATAATAAATGTTCGTTGTTATTCTAAAGCCAATTTTCAAACTTTTTAAAAAAGTTTTGAAGAAATGTTTTGCAGCTATAAGTTCCAACTCCGAAGTTCTGATCCTGATGAAGGTTACTCACTAGCTGTGATCTTGAGAAAGTCTATGAAGCACTCTCTTTGCTAAATAATAATCTAGAAATTTGTCAGAGTTGTGACTAATTAACCATTACAACTGGATTCAGGGACAGCTCTGTGCAAAGATGAACTCCTGGCACACTTGTAAGAAATGAATGACCCTTTCAGTCCTGCATCTGATCTACCAACATAAAGATCTAATGTAAGACTCTGTTAGCAGTAACCCCCAAATGGTCATTAAGCATCTCTTAAGTGCCCTGCTCTGTGCTGAGATACCCAGAAGAAAGTGGGCCTTTGCTTACACTGTGTAGTTCACCAAAAATGCCTTCCCTTGCCTCCACCTACGGCAAACCCATCTCTTGCCCAAAGCCCATCTCAAATGCCTCTGAAACTGCCCAAGTCCACTTCATCTGACCCCGTCCTCTAACCTGGCAATGGTGTGCTGGGAAATGTTTAAAAACCAGCTCTCTTGAGAGAAAAGGTCCTGATTTGTACCCTTTCTTGCTTCCTGTGGTGTTAATACTTCTCCCAAAGCTGATTGAAAGCTCCCAACATGATGTCCCTACATGCAGAGTTGGGAAAAGATGAACGTAGCCGGCTCCAACACACCCCTGCATTTTGGACATTTCGCTCTCTGGCTGTCCTCTTGATTATTTTAAAATGTCCCCGGGACCTGTCTCCTTCTCCCATGCCCAGAATCTCTTCCTCGCCCAGCCCTTTATTATCTCCTGCCTGGACTATTGTGAAAGCCTCTTCCCTGTTCTCTCCACCACTAGGCTGTTCTCACTCCCATCCCTCCTCCCACCACCTGGGAGTGAGCACTCTTACACTGTCATCTCATGGCACCACGCTGCCCATTCTTAAAATCCTTCAGACCCATGGTTTTAATAAAAAGGTAAAAATTGTTGGATATACAAGCTCTTTAGAACCTGACCCCTGTCTATCTCTCCATCTTTACACACACACACACACACACACACACACACACA